>NC_134362.1:130946970-131252804 GCF_048569485.1 Anomaloglossus baeobatrachus
TGCACCTCTGTATTGCACCCTGAAGCTCATTTTTACTAAGCCATTATAATAGCAAACACTGAGGAAACTTAGTGGCATCCAAAAAGTGGCTGTTGGACTCCATTAGTGTCCCACTGGTGCCAAGAAATTTCCAGCACCTCTGCATTGCACCCTCAAGCTCATTTTTACTAAGCCATTAAAATAGCAAACACTGAGGAAACTTAGTGGCATCCTAAAAGTGGCTGTTGGACTTCATTAGTGTCCCACTGGTGCCAAGCAATTTACAGCACCTCTGCATTGCACCCTCAAGCTCATTTTTACTAAGCCATTAAAATAGCAAACACTGAGGAAACTTAGTGGCATTCAAAAAGTGGCTGTTGGATTTCATTAGTGTCCCACTGGTGCCAAGCAATTTCCAGCACCTCTGCATTGCACCCTCAAGCTCATTTTTACTAAGCCATTATAATAGCAAACAGTAAGAAAACTTAGTGGCATCCTAAAAGTGGCTGTTGGACTCCATTAGTGTCCCACTGGTGCCAAGCAATTTGCAGCACCTCTGCATTGCATCCTCAAGCTCATTTTTATAAAGCTATTTTAATAGCAAACACTGAGGAAACTTAGTGGCATACTAAAAGTGGCTGTTGGACTCCATTAGTGTCCCACTGGTGCCAAGCAATTTCCAGCACCTCTGCATTGCACCCTCAAGCTCATTTTTACTAAGCCATTATAATAGCAAAAAGTAAGGAAACTTAGTGGCATCCAGTTCATAGTGGGGTACCACAGGGGTCAGTATTGGGCCCGCTTCTTTTCAACATATTTATAAATGACCTTGTTGGGGGCATGCGGAGTAGAATTTCAATATTTGCAGATGATACTAAACTCTGCAGGGTAATCAATACAGAGGAGGATAATTTTATATTACAGGGAGATTTATGTAAATTGGAGGATTGGGCTGAGAAGTGGCAATTGAAGTTTAATGTAGATAAATGTAAGGTCATGCACTTGGGTAGAGGAAATAACATTTATGATTATGTACTTAATTGTAGAACACTGGGTAAAACAGACACAGAAAAAGACTTGGGTGTATGGGTGGATGGTAAACTTCACTTTAGTGGACAGTGTCAGGCAGCTGCTGCCAGGGCTAATAAAATAATGGGATGTATTAAAAGAGGTATAAGTGTTCATGAAAAAAATATAGTTCTACCTCTGTACAAGTCACTAGTGCGACCGCACTTAGAATACTGTGTACAATTCTGGTCACCGATATATAAGAAGGACATAGCTGAACTGGAGAGGGTGCAAAGAAGAGCGACCAAGATTATTAGAGGAATGGGGGGGCTGCAATACGAAGACAGGTTATTAAACTTGGGGTTATTTAGTCTGGAAAAACGAAGGCTTAGGGGAGATCTAATCACAATGTATAAATATATGAGGGGACAGTACAGAGACCTTTCCAAAGATCTATTTACACCTAGGCCTGCGACTGGAACACGGGGGCATCCGCTACGTCTTGAGGAAAGAAGGTTTAATCATAATCACAGACGAGGATTCTTTACTGTACGAGCAGTGAGACTATGGAACTCTCTGCCGCATGATGTTGTAATGAGTGATTCACTACTAACATTTAAGCAGAGCCTGGATGCCTTTCTTGAAAAATTTAATATAACCAGTTATGTATATTAGATTTTATGACAGGGTATTGATCCAGGGAACTAGTCTGATTGCCGTATGTGGAGTCAGGAAGGAAATTTTTTCCCCATTGGAACTTGTTTGCCACATTGGGGTTTTTTGCCTTCCTCTGGATCAACATGTTAGGCTACGGGTTGAACTAGATGGACTTAGAGTCTCCCTTCAACCTTAAAAACTATGATACTATGATACTAAATGTGGCTGTTGGACTCCATTAGTTTCCCACTGGTGCCAACCAATTTCCAGCACCTCTGCATTGCACTCTCAAGCTCATTTTTACTAAGCTATTATAATAGCAAACAGAAAGGAAACTTAGTGGCATGCTAAAAGTGGCTGTTGGACTCCATTAGTGTCCCACTGGTGCCAAGCAATTACCAGCACGTCTGCATTGCACCCTCAAGCTCATTTTTACTAAACCATTATAATAGCAAACACTGATGAAACTTAGAGGCATCCAAAAAGTGTCTGTTGGACTCCACTAGTACCCCACTGGTGCCAAGAAATGTCCAGCACCTCTGCATTGCACCCTCAAGCTCATTTTAACTAAGCCATTATAATAGCAAACACCAAGGAAACTTAGTGGCATCCAAAAAGTGTCTGTTGGACTTCATAAGTGTCCCACTGGTGCCAAGCAATTTCCAGCACCTCTGCATTGCACCCTCAAGCTCATTTTTACCAAGCCATTATAATAGCAAACACTGAGGAAACTTAGTGGCATCCTAAAAGTGGCTGTTGGACTCCATTAGTGTCCCACTGGTGCCAAGCAATTTCCAGCACCTCTGCATTACACCCTCAAGCTCATTTTTACTAAGCTATTATAATAGCAAACACTGAAGAAACTTAGTGGCATCCTACAGAAGGCTGTTGGACTCCATTAGTGTCCCACTGGTGCCAAGCAATTTGCAGAACCTCTGCATTGCACCCTCAAGCTCATTTTTACTAAGCCATTATAATAGCAAACACTGAGGAAACTTAGTGGCATCCAAAAAGTGGCTGTTGGACTTCATTAGTGTCCCACTGGTGCCAAGCAATTTCCAGTACCTCTGCATTGCACCCTCAAGCTCATTTTTACCAAGCCATTATAATAGCAAACACTGAGGAAACTTAGTGGCATCCTAAAAGTGGCTGTTGGACTCCATTAGTGTCCCACTGGTGCCAAGCAATTTCCAGCACCTCTGCATTGCACCCTCAGGCTCATTTTTACAAAGCCATTATAATAGCAAAAAACTGAGGAAACTTAGTGGCATCCAAAAAGTGTCTGTTGGACTCCACTAGTACCCCACTGGTGCCAAGCAATTTCTAGCACCTCTGCACTGCACCCTCAAGCTCATTTTTACTAAGCCATTATAATAGCAAACATTAAGGAAACTTAGTGGCATCCAAAAAGTGGCTGTTGGACTCCATTAGTGTCCCACTGGTGCCAAGCAATTTCAGGCACCTCTGCATTGCACCCTCAAGCTCATTTTTACTAAGCCATTATAATAGCAAACAGAAAGGAAATTTAGTGGCATCCTAAAAGTGGCTGTTGGACTCCATTAGTGTCCCACTCGTGCCAAGCAATTTCCAGCACCTCTGCATTGCACCCTCAAGCTCATTTTTACTAAGCCATTATAATAGCAAACACTGAGGAAACTTAGTGGCATCCAAAAAGTGTCCTTTGGACTCCACTAGTACCCGACTGGTGCCAAGAAAATTCCAGCACCTCTGCATTGCACCCTCAAGCTCATTTTTACTAAGCCATTATAATAGCAAACACTGAGGAAACTTAGTGGCATCCAAAAAGTGGCTGTTGGACTTCATTAGTGTCCCACTGGTGCCAAGCAATTTCCAGCACCTCTGCATTGCACCCTCAAGCTCATTTTTACTAAGCCTTTATAATAGCAAACACTGAGGAAACTTAGTGGCATCCAAAAAGTGGCTGTTGGACTTCATTAGAGTCCCACTGGTGCCAAGCAATTTCCAGCACCTCTGCATTGCACCATCAAGCTCATTTTTACTAAGCCATTATAACAGCAAACACTGAGGAATCTTAGTGGCATCCAGAAAGTGTCTGTTGGACTCCACTAGTACCCCACTGTTGCCAAGCAATTTTCAGCACCTCTGCATTGCACCTTCAAGCTCATTTTAACTAAGCCATTATAATAGCAAACACCAAGGAAACTTAGTGGCATCCAAAAAGTGGCTGTTGGACTCCATTAGTGTCCCACTGGTGCCAAACAATTTCCAGTACCTCTGCATTGCACCCTCAAGCTCATTTTTACCAAGCCATTATAATAGCAAACAATGAGGAAACTTAGTGGAATTCTAAAAGTGGCTGTTGGACTCCATTAGTGTCCCACTGGTGCCAAGCAATTTCCAGCACCTCTGCATTGCACCCTCAAGCTCATTTTTACTAAGCCATTATAATAGCAAACACTGAAGAAACTTAGTGGCATCCTACAGAAGGCTGTTGGACTCCATTAGTGTCCCACTGGTGCCAAGCAATTTGCAGAACCTCTGCATTGCACCCTCAAGCTCATTTTTACCAAGCCATTATAATAGCAAACACTGAGGAAACTTAGTGGCATCCTAAAAGTGGCTGTTTGACTCCATTAGTGTCCCGATGGTGCCAAGCAATTTCCAGCACCTCTGCATTGCACCCTCAAGCTCATTTTTACAAAGCCATTATAATAGCAAAAAACTGAGGAAACTTAGTGGCATCCAAAAAGTGTCTGTTGGACTCCACTAGGACCCCACTGGTGCCAAGCAATTTCTAGCACCTCTGCATTGAACCCTCAAGCTCATTTGTACTAAGCCATTATAATAGCAAACACTAAGGAAACTTAGTGGCCTCCAAAAAGTGGCTGTTGGACTCCATTAGTATCCCACTGGTGCAAAGCAATTTCAAGCACCTCTGCATTGCACCCTCAAGCTCATTTTTACTAAGCCATTATAATAGCAAACAGAAAGGAAATTTAGTGACATCCTAAAAGTGGCTGTTGGACTGCATTAATGTCCCACTGGTGCCAAGCAATTTCCAGCACCTCTGCATTGCACCCTCAAGCTCATTTTTACTAAGCCATTATAATAGCAAACACTGAGGAAACTTAGTGGCATCCAAAAAGTGTCCGTTGGACTCCACTAGTACCCTACTGGTGCCAAGCAATTTCCAGCACCTCTGCATTGCACCCTCAAGCTCATTTTTACTAAGCCATTATAATAGCAAACACTGAGGAAACTTAGTGGCATCCAAAAAGTGGCTGTTGGACTTCATTAGTGTCCCACTGGTGCCAAGCAATTTCCAGCACCTCTGCGTTGCACCCTCAAGCTCATTTTTACTAAGCCTTTATAATAGCAAACACTGAGGAAACTTAGTGGCATCCAAAAAGTGGCTGTTGGACTTCATTAGTTTCCCACTGGTGCCAAGCAATTTCCAGCACCTCTGCATTGCACCCTCAAGCTCATTTTTACTAAGCCATTATAATAGCAAACACTGAGGAAACTTAGTGGCATCCAAAAAGTGGCTGTTGGACTTCATTAGTGTCCCACTGGTGCCAAGCAATTTCCAGCACCTCTGCATTGCACCCTCAAGCTCATTTTTACTAAGCCATTATAATAGCAAACACTGAGGAAACTTAGTGGCATCCAAAAAGTGTCTGTTGGACTCCACTAGGACCCCACTGGTGCCAAGCAATTTCTAGCACCTCTGCATTGCACCCTCAAGCTCATTTTTACCAAGCCATTATAATAGCAAACACTGAGGAAACTTAGTGGCATCCTAAAAGTGGCTGTTGGACATCATTAGTGTCCTACTGGTGCCAAGCAATTTCCAGCACCTCTGCATTGCACCCTCAAGCTCATTTTTACTAAGCTATTATAATAGCAAACACTGAAGAAACTTAGTGGCATCCAAAAAGTGGCTGTTGGACTTCATTAGTGTCCCACTGGTGCCAAGCAATTTCCAGCACCTCTGCATTGCACCCTCAAGCTCATTTTTACTAAGCCATTATAATAGCAAACAGTAAGAAAACTTAGTGGCATCCTAAAAGTGGCTGTTGGACTCCATTAGTGTCCCACTGGTGCCAAGCAATTTGCAGCACCTCTGCATTGCATCCTCAAGCTCATTTTTATAAAGCTATTTTAATAGCAAACACTGAGGAAACTTAGTGGCATACTAAAAGTGGCTGTTGGACTCCATTAGTGTCCCACTGGTGCCAAGCAATTTCCAGCACCTCTGCATTGCACCCTCAAGCTCATTTTTACTAAGCCATTATAATAGCAAAAAGTAAGGAAACTTAGTGGCATCCAGTTCATAGTGGGGTACCACAGGGGTCAGTATTGGGCCCGCTTCTTTTCAACATATTTATAAATGACCTTGTTGGGGGCATGCGGAGTAGAATTTCAATATTTGCAGATGATACTAAACTCTGCAGGGTAATCAATACAGAGGAGGATAATTTTATATTACAGGGAGATTTATGTAAATTGGAGGATTGGGCTGAGAAGTGGCAATTGAAGTTTAATGTAGATAAATGTAAGGTCATGCACTTGGGTAGAGGAAATAACATTTATGATTATGTACTTAATTGTAGAACACTGGGTAAAACAGACACAGAAAAAGACTTGGGTGTATGGGTGGATGGTAAACTTCACTTTAGTGGACAGTGTCAGGCAGCTGCTGCCAGGGCTAATAAAATAATGGGATGTATTAAAAGAGGTATAAGTGTTCATGAAAAAAATATAGTTCTACCTCTGTACAAGTCACTAGTGCGACCGCACTTAGAATACTGTGTACAATTCTGGTCACCGATATATAAGAAGGACATAGCTGAACTGGAGAGGGTGCAAAGAAGAGCGACCAAGATTATTAGAGGAATGGGGGGGCTGCAATACGAAGACAGGTTATTAAACTTGGGGTTATTTAGTCTGGAAAAACGAAGGCTTAGGGGAGATCTAATCACAATGTATAAATATATGAGGGGACAGTACAGAGACCTTTCCAAAGATCTATTTACACCTAGGCCTGCGACTGGAACACGGGGGCATCCGCTACGTCTTGAGGAAAGAAGGTTTAATCATAATCACAGACGAGGATTCTTTACTGTACGAGCAGTGAGACTATGGAACTCTCTGCCGCATGATGTTGTAATGAGTGATTCACTACTAACATTTAAGCAGAGCCTGGATGCCTTTCTTGAAAAATTTAATATAACCAGTTATGTATATTAGATTTTATGACAGGGTATTGATCCAGGGAACTAGTCTGATTGCCGTATGTGGAGTCAGGAAGGAAATTTTTTCCCCATTGGAACTTGTTTGCCACATTGGGGTTTTTTGCCTTCCTCTGGATCAACATGTTAGGCTACGGGTTGAACTAGATGGACTTAGAGTCTCCCTTCAACCTTAAAAACTATGATACTATGATACTAAATGTGGCTGTTGGACTCCATTAGTTTCCCACTGGTGCCAACCAATTTCCAGCACCTCTGCATTGCACTCTCAAGCTCATTTTTACTAAGCTATTATAATAGCAAACAGAAAGGAAACTTAGTGGCATGCTAAAAGTGGCTGTTGGACTCCATTAGTGTCCCACTGGTGCCAAGCAATTACCAGCACGTCTGCATTGCACCCTCAAGCTCATTTTTACTAAACCATTATAATAGCAAACACTGATGAAACTTAGAGGCATCCAAAAAGTGTCTGTTGGACTCCACTAGTACCCCACTGGTGCCAAGAAATTTCCAGCACCTCTGCATTGCACCCTCAAGCTCATTTTAACTAAGCCATTATAATAGCAAACACCAAGGAAACTTAGTGGCATCCAAAAAGTGGCTGTTGGACTTCATAAGTGTCCCACTGGTGCCAAGCAATTTCCAGCACCTCTGCATTGCACCCTCAAGCTCATTTTTACCAAGCCATTATAATAGCAAACACTGAGGAAACTTAGTGGCATCCTAAAAGTGGCTGTTGGACTCCATTAGTGTCCCACTGGTGCCAAGCAATTTCCAGCACCTCTGCATTACACCCTCAAGCTCATTTTTACTAAGCTATTATAATAGCAAACACTGAAGAAACTTAGTGGCATCCTACAGAAGGCTGTTGGACTCCATTAGTGTCCCACTGGTGCCAAGCAATTTGCAGAACCTCTGCATTGCACCCTCAAGCTCATTTTTACTAAGCCATTATAATAGCAAACACTGAGGAAACTTAGTGGCATCCAAAAAGTGGCTGTTGGACTTCATTAGTGTCCCACTGGTGCCAAGCAATTTCCAGTACCTCTGCATTGCACCCTCAAGCTCATTTTTACCAAGCCATTATAATAGCAAACACTGAGGAAACTTAGTGGCATCCTAAAAGTGGCTGTTGGACTCCATTAGTGTCCCACTGGTGCCAAGCAATTTCCAGCACCTCTGCATTGCACCCTCAGGCTCATTTTTACAAAGCCATTATAATAGCAAAAAACTGAGGAAACTTAGTGGCATCCAAAAAGTGTCTGTTGGACTCCACTAGTACCCCACTGGTGCCAAGCAATTTCTAGCACCTCTGCATTGCACCCTCAAGCTCATTTTTACTAAGCCATTATAATAGCAAACACTAAGGAAACTTAGTGGCATCCAAAAAGTGGCTGTTGGACTCCATTAGTGTCCCACTGGTGCCAAGCAATTTCAGGCACCTCTGCATTGCACCCTCAAGCTCATTTTTACTAAGCCATTATAATAGCAAACAGAAAGGAAATTTAGTGGCATCCTAAAAGTGGCTGTTGGACTCCATTAGTGTCCCACTCGTGCCAAGCAATTTCCAGCACCTCTGCATTGCACCCTCAAGCTCATTTTTACTAAGCCATTATAATAGCAAACACTGAGGAAACTTAGTGGCATCCAAAAAGTGTCCTTTGGACTCCACTAGTACCCGACTGGTGCCAAGCAATTTCCACCACCTCTGCATTGCACCCTCAAGCTCATTTTTACTAAGCCATTATAATAGCAAACACTGAGGAAACTTAGTGGCATCCAAAAAGTGGCTGTTGGACTTCATTAGTGTCCCACTGGTGCCAAGCAATTTCCAGCACCTCTGCATTGCACCCTCAAGCTCATTTTTACTAAGCCTTTATAATAGCAAACACTGAGGAAACTTAGTGGCATCCAAAAAGTGGCTGTTGGACTTCATTAGAGTCCCACTGGTGCCAAGCAATTTCCAGCACCTCTGCATTGCACCATCAAGCTCATTTTTACTAAGCCATTATAACAGCAAACACTGAGGAATCTTAGTGGCATCCAGAAAGTGTCTGTTGGACTCCACTAGTACCCCACTGTTGCCAAGCAATTTTCAGCACCTCTGCATTGCACCTTCAAGCTCATTTTAACTAAGCCATTATAATAGCAAACACCAAGGAAACTTAGTGGCATCCAAAAAGTGGCTGTTGGACTCCATTAGTGTCCCACTGGTGCCAAACAATTTCCAGTACCTCTGCATTGCACCCTCAAGCTCATTTTTACCAAGCCATTATAATAGCAAACAATGAGGAAACTTAGTGGCATTCTAAAAGTGGCTGTTGGACTCCATTAGTGTCCCACTGGTGCCAAGCAATTTCCAGCACCTCTGCATTGCACCCTCAAGCTCATTTTTACTAAGCCATTATAATAGCAAACACTGAAGAAACTTAGTGGCATCCTACAGAAGGCTGTTGGACTCCATTAGTGTCCCACTGGTGCCAAGCAATTTGCAGAACCTCTGCATTGCACCCTCAAGCTCATTTTTTACTAAGCCATTATAATAGCAAACACTGAGGAAACTTAGTGGCATCCAAAAAGTGGCTGTTGGACTTCATTAGTGTCCCACTGGTGCCAAGCAATTTCCAGCACCTCTGCATTGCACCCTCAAGCTCATTTTTACCAAGCCATTATAATAGCAAACACTGAGGAAACTTAGTGGCATCCTAAAAGTGGCTGTTTGACTCCATTAGTGTCCCACTGGTGCCAAGCAATTTCCAGCACCTCTGCATTGCACCCTCAAGCTCATTTTTACAAAGCCATTATAATAGCAAAAAACTGAGGAAACTTAGTGGCATCCAAAAAGTGTCTGTTGGACTCCACTAGGACCCCACTGGTGCCAAGCAATTTCTAGCACCTCTGCATTGAACCCTCAAGCTCATTTGTACTAAGCCATTATAATAGCAAACACTAAGGAAACTTAGTGGCCTCCAAAAAGTGGCTGTTGGACTCCATTAGTGTCCCACTGGTGCCAAGCAATTTCAAGCACCTCTGCATTGCACCCTCAAGCTCATTTTTACTAAGCCATTATAATAGCAAACAGAAAGGAAATTTAGTGACATCCTAAAAGTGGCTGTTGGACTGCATTAATGTCCCACTGGTGCCAAGCAATTTCCAGCACCTCTGCATTGCACCCTCAAGCTCATTTTTACTAAGCCATTATAATAGCAAACACTGAGGAAACTTAGTGGCATCCAAAAAGTGTCCGTTGGACTCCACTAGTACCCTACTGGTGCCAAGCAATTTCCAGCACCTCTGCATTGCACCCTCAAGCTCATTTTTACTAAGCCATTATAATAGCAAACACTGAGGAAACTTAGTGGCATCCAAAAAGTGGCTGTTGGACTTCATTAGTGTCCCACTGGTGCCAAGCAATTTCCAGCACCTCTGCGTTGCACCCTCAAGCTCATTTTTACTAAGCCTTTATAATAGCAAACACTGAGGAAACTTAGTGGCATCCAAAAAGTGGCTGTTGGACTTCATTAGTTTCCCACTGGTGCCAAGCAATTTCCAGCACCTCTGCATTGCACCCTCAAGCTCATTTTTACTAAGCCATTATAATAGCAAACACTGAGGAAACTTAGTGGCATCCAAAAAGTGTCTGTTGGACTCCACTAGGACCCCACTGGTGCCAAGCAATTTCCAGCACCTCTGCATTGCACCCTCAAGCTCATTTTTACCAAGCCATTATAATAGCAAACACTGAGGAAACTTAGTGGCATCCAAAAAGTGGCTGTTGGACTTCATTAGTGTCCCACTGGTGCCAAGCAATTTCCAGCACCTCTGCATTGCACCCTCAAGCTCATTTTTACTAAGCCATTATAATAGCAAACACTGAGGAAACTTAGTGGCATCCAAAAAGTGTCTGTTGGACTCCACTAGGACCCCACTGGTGCCAAGCAATTTCTAGCACCTCTGCATTGCACCCTCAAGCTCATTTTTACCAAGCCATTATAATAGCAAACACTGAGGAAACTTAGTGGCATCCTAAAAGTGGCTGTTGGACATCATTAGTGTCCTACTGGTGCCAAGCAATTTCCAGCACCTCTGCATTGCACCCTCAAGCTCATTTTTACTAAGCTATTATAATAGCAAACACTGAAGAAACTTAGTGGCATCCTACAGAAGGCTGTTGGACTCCATTAGTGTCCCACTGGTGCCAAGCAATTTGCAGAACCTCTGCATTGCACCCTCAAACTCATTTTTTACTAAGCCATTATATTAGCAAACACTGAGGAAACTTAGTGTCATCCAAAAAGTGGCTGTTGGACTTCATTAGTGTCCCACTGGTGCCAAGTAATTTCCAGCACCTCTGCTATGCACCCTCAAGCTCATTTTTACCAAGCCATTATAATAGCAAACACTGAGGAAACTTAGTGGCATCCTAAAATTGGCTGTTGGACTCCATTAGTGTCCCACTGGTGCCAAACAATTTCCAGCACCTTTGCATTGCACTCTCAAGCTAATTTTTAATAAGCCATTATAATAGCAAACACTGAGGAAACTTAGTGGCATCCAAAAAGTGGCTGTTGGACTCCATTAGTGTCCCACTGGTGCCAAGCAATTTCCAGCACCTCTGCATTGCACCCTCAAGCTCATTTTTACCAAGCCGTTATAATAGCAAACACTGAGGAAACTTAGTGGCATCCTAAAAGTGTCTGTTGAACTCCACTAGTACCCCACTGGTGCCAAGCAATTTCCACCACCTCTGCATTGCACCCTCAAGCTCATTTTTACTAAGCCATTATAATAGCAAACACTGAGGAAACTTAGTGGCATCCAAAAAGTGGCTGTTGGACTTCATTATTGTCCCACTGGTGCCAAGCAATTTCCAGCACCTCTGCATTGCACCCTCAAGCTCATTTTTACCAAGCCATTATAATAGCAAACACTGAGGAAACTTAGTGGCATCCTAAAAGTGGCTGTTGGACTTCATTAGTGTCCCACTGGTGCCAAGCAATTTCCAGCACCTCTGCATTGCACCCTCAAGCTCATTTTTACTAAGCTATTATAATAGCAAACACTGAAGAAACTTAGTGGCATCCTACAGAAGGCTGTTGGACTCCATTAGTGTCCCACTGGTGCCAAGCAATTTGCAGAACCTCTGCATTGCACCCTCAAGCTCATTTTTACTAAGCCATTATAATAGCAAACACTGAGGAAACTTAGTGGCATCCAAAAAGTGGCTGTTGGACTTCATTAGTGTCCTACTGGTGCCAAGCAGTTTCCAGCACCTCTGCATTGCACCCTCAAGCTCATTTTTACCAAGCCATTATAATAGCAAACACTGAAGAAACTTAGTGGCATCCTAAAAGTGGCTGTTGGACTCCATTAGTGTCCCACTGTTGCCAATCAATTTCCAGCACCTCTGCATTGCACTCTCAAGCTCATTTTTACTAAGCCATTATAATAGCAAACACTGAGGAAACTTAGTGGCATCCAAAAAGTGGCTGTTGGACTCCATTAGTGTCCCACTGGTGCCAAGCAATTTCCAGCACCTCTGCATTGCACCCTCAAGCTCCTTTTTATCAAGCCATTATAATAGCAAACACTGAGGAAACTTAGTGGCATCCAAAAAGTGTCTGTTGGACTCCACTAGTACCCCACTGGTGCCAAGCAGTTTCCTGCACCTCTGCATTGCACCCTCAAGCTCATTTTTACTAGGCCATTATAATAGCAAACACTGAGGAAACTTAGTGGCATCCAAAAAGTGGCTGTTGGACTTCATTAGTGTCCCACTGGTGCAAAGCAATTTCCAGCACCTCTGCATTGCACCCTCAAGCTCATTTTTACCAAGCCATTATAATAGCAAACACTGAGGAAACTTAGTGGCATCCTAAAAGTGGCTGTTGGACTCCATTAGTGTCCCACTGGTGCCAAGCAATTTCCAGCACCTCTGCATTGCACCCTCAAGCTCATTTTTACTAAGCCATTATAATAGCAAATACTGATTAAACTTAGTGGCATCCTAAAAGTGTCTGTTGGACTCCACTAGTACCCCACTGGTGCCAAGCAATTTCCAGCACCTCTGCATTGCACCCTCAAGCTCATTTTTATTAAGCCATTATAATAGCAAACACTGAGGAAACTTAGTGGCATCCAAAAAGTTGCTGTTGGACTTTATTAATGTCCCACTGGTGCCAAGCAATTTCCAGCACCTCTGCATTGCACCCTCAAGCTCATTTTTACTAAGCCATTATGATAGCAAATACTGAGGAAACTTAGTGGCATCCTAAAAGTGGCTGTTGGACTCCATTAGTGTCCCACTGGTGCCAAGCAATTTGCAGCACCTCTGCATTGCACCCTCAAGCTCAATTTTACTAAGCCATTATAATAGCAAACACTGAGGAAACTTAATAGCATCCAAAAAGTGGCTGTTGAACTCCATTATTGTCCCACTGGTGCCAAGCAATTTCCAGCACCTCTGCATTGCATCCTCAAGCTCATTTTTACTAAGCCATTATAATAGCAAACACTAAGGAAACTTAGTGGCATCCTAAAAGTGGCTGTTGGACTCCATTAGTGTCCCACTGGTGCCAAGTAATTTCCAGCACCTCTGCATTGCACCCTCAAGCTCATTTTTACTAAGCCATTATAATAGCAAACACTGAGGAAACTTAGTGGCATACTAAAAGTGGCTGTTGGACTCCATTAGTGTCCCACTGGTGCCAAGCAATTTCCAGCACCTCTGCATTGCACCCTCAAGCTCATTTTTACTAAGCTATTATAATAGCAAACATTGAGGAAACTTAGTGGCATCCTAAAAGTGGCTGTTGGATTTCATTAGTGTCCCACTGGTACCAAGCAATTTCCAGCACCTCTGCATTGCACCCTCAAGCTCACTTTTACTAAGCCATTATAATAGCAAACACTGAGGAAACTTAGTGGCATCCTAAAAGTGGCTGTTGGACTCCATAAGTGTCCCACTGGTGCCAAGTAATTTCCAGCACCTCTGCATTGCATCCTCAAGCTCATTTTTACTAAGCCATTGTAATAGCAAACACTAAGGAAACTTAGTGGCATCCTAAAAGTGGCTGTTGGACTCCATTAGTGTCCCACTGGTGCCAAGTAAATTCCAGCACCTCTGCATTGCACCCTCAAGCTCATTTTTATTAAGCCATTATAATAGCAAACACTGAGGAAACTTAGTGGCATACAAAAAGTTGCTGTTGGACTTTATTAATGTCCCACTGGTGCCAAGCAATTTCCAGCACCTCTGCATTGCATCCTCAAGCTCATTTTTACTAAGCCAATATAATAGCAAACACTAAGGAAACTTAGTGGCATCCTAAAAGTGGCTGTTGGACTCCATTAGTGTACCACTGGTGCCACATAATTTGCAGCACCTCTGCATTGCACCCTCAAGCTCATTTTTACTAAGCCATTATAATAGCAAACACTGAGGAAACTTCGTGGCATACTAAAAGTGGCTGTTGGACTCCATTAGTGTCCCACTGGTGCCAAGTAATTTCCAGCACTTCTGCATTGCATCCTCAAGCTCATTTTTACTAAGCCATTAAAACAGCAAACACTGAGGAAACTTAGTGGCATCCAAAAAGTGGCTGTTGGACTCCATTAGTGTCCCACTGGTGCCAATCAATTTCCAGCACCTCTGCATTGCACCCTCAAGCTCATTTTTACTAAGCCATTATAATAGCAAACAGTAAGGAAACTTAGTGGCATCCTAAAAGTAGCTGTTGGACTCCACTAGTACCCCACTGGTGCCAAGCAATTTCCAGCACCTCTGCATTGCACCCTCAAGCTCATTTTTACTAAGCTATTATAATAGCAAACACTGAGGAAACTTAGTGGCATCCTAAAAGTGGCTGTTGGATTTCATTAGTGTCCCACTGGTGCCAAGCAATTTTCAGCACCTCAGCATTGCACCCTCAAGCTCATTTTTACTAAGCCATTATAATAGCAAACACTGAGCAAACTTAGTGGCATCCTAAAAGTGGCTGTTGGACTCCATTAGTGTCCCACTGGTGCCAAGTAATTTCCAGCACCTCTGCATTGCATCCTCAAGCTCATTTTTACTAAGCCATTATAATAGCAAACACTAAGGAAACTTAGTGGCATCCTAAAAGTGGCTGTTGGACTCCATTAGTGTCCCACTGGTGCCAAGTAATTTCCAGCACATCTGCATTGCACCCTCAAGCTCATTTTTATTAAGCCATTATAATAGCAAACACTGAGGAAACTTAGTGGCACTCTAAAAGTGGCTGTTGGACTCCATTAGTGTCCCACTGGTGCAAAGCAATTTCCAGCACCTCTGTATTGCACCCTCAAGCTTATTTTTACTAAGCCATTATAATAGCAAACAGAAAGGAAACTTAGTGGCATCCTAAAAGTGGCTGTTGGATTTTATTAATGTCCCACTGATGCCAAGCAATTTCCAGCACCTCTGCATTGCACCCTCAAGCTCATTTTTACTAAGCCAATTATAATAGCAAACACTGAGGAAACTTAGTGGCACTCTAAAAGTGGCTGTTGGACTCCATTAGTGTCCCACTGGTGCAAAGCAATTTCCAGCACCTCTGTATTGCACCCTCAAGCTTATTTTTACTAAGCCATTATAATAGCAAACAGAAAGGAAACTTAGTGGCATCCTAAAAGTGGCTGTTGGTCTCCATTAGTGTCCCACTGGTGCCAAGCAATTTCCAGCACCTCTGCATTGCACCCTCAAGCTCATTTTTACTAGGCCATTATAATAGCAAACACTGAGGAAACTTAGTGGCATCCAAAAAGTGGCTGTAGGACTTCATTAGTGTACCACTGGTGCCAAGCAATTTCCAGCACCTCTGCATTGCACCCTCAAGCTCATTTTTACCAAGCCATTATAATAGCAAACACTGAGGAAACTTAGTGGCATCCTAAAAGTGGCTGTTGGACTCCATTAGTGTCCCACTGGTGCCAAGCAATTTCCAGCACCTCTGCATTGCACCCTCAAGCTCATTTTTACTAAGCCATTATAATAGCAAACACTGAGGAAACTTAGTGGCATCCTAAAAGAGGCTGTTGGACTCCATTAGTGTCCCACTGGTGCCAGCCAATTTCCAGCACCTCTGCATTGCACTCTCAAGCTCATTTTTACTAAGCCATTATAATAGCAAACACTGAGGAAACTTAGTAGCATCCTAAAAGTGGCTGTTGGACTCCATTAGTGTCCTACTGGTGCCAAGCAATTTCCAGCACCTCTGCATTGCACCCTCAAGCTCATTTTTTCCAAGCCATTATAATAGCAAACACTGAGGAAACTTAGTGGCATCCTAAAAGTGGCTTTTGGACTCCATTAGTGTCCCACTAGTGCCAAGCAATTTCCAGCACCTCTGCATTGCACCCTCAAGCTCATTTTTACTAAGCCATTTTAATAGCAAACACTGAGGAAACTTAGTGGCATCCAAAAAGTGGCTGTTGGACTTCATTAGTGTCCCACTGGTGCCAAGCAATTTCCAGCACCTCTGCGTTGCACCCTCAAGCTCATTTTTACTAAGCCATTATAATAGCAAACACTGAGGAAACTTAGTGGCATCCAAAAAGTGTCCGTTGGACTCCACTAGTACCCTACTGGTGCCAAGCAATTTCCAGCACCTCTGCATTGCACCCTCAAGCTCATTTTTACTAAGCCATTATAATAGCAAACACTGAGGAACCTTAGTGACATCCAAAAAGTGGCTGTTGGACTTCATTAGTGTCCCACTGGTGCCAAGCAATTTCCAGCACCTCTGCATTGCACCCTCAAGCTCATTTTTACCAATCCATTATAATAGCAAACACTGAGGAAACTTAGTGGCATCCTAAAAGTGGCTGTTGGACTCCATTAGTGTCCCACTGGTGCCAAGCAATTTCCAGCACCTCTGCATTGCACCCTCAAGCTCATTTTTACTAAGCCATTATAATAGCAAACACTGAGGAAACTTAGTGGCATCTTAAAGAAGGCTGTTGGACTCCATTATTGTCCCACTGGTGCCAAGCAATTTGCAGAACCTCTGCATTGCACCCTCAAGCTCATTTTTACCAAGCCATTAAAATAGCAAACACTGAGGAAACTTAGTGGCGTCCTAAAAGTGGCTGTTGGACTCCATAAGTGTCCCACTGGTGCCAACCAATTTCCAGCACCTCTGCATTGCACTCTCAAGCTCATTTTTACCAAGCCATTATAATAGCAAACACTGAGGAAACTTAGTGGCGTCCTAAAAGTGGCTGTTGGACTCCATTAGTGTCCCACTGGTGCCAACCAATTTCCAGCACCTCTGGATTGCACTCTCAAGCTCATTTTTACTAAGCCATTATAATAGCAAACATTGAGGAAACTTAGTGGCATCCTAAAAGTGGCTGTTGGACTCCATTAGTGTCCCACTGGTGCCAAGCAATTTCCAGCACCTCTGCATTGCACCCTCAAGCTCATTTTTACTAAGCCATTATAATAGCAAACACTGAGGAAACTTAGTGGCATCCTAAAAGTGGCTGTTGGACTCCATTAGTGTCCCACTGGTGCCAAGCAATTTCCAGCACCTCTGCATTGCACCCTCAAGCTCATTTTTACTAAGCTATTATAATAGCAAACACTGAAGAAACTTAGTGGCATCCTACGGAAGGCTGTTGGACTCCAATAGTGTCCCACTGGTGCCAAGCAATTTGCAGAACCTCTGCATTGCACCCTCAAGCTCATTTTTACCAAGCCATTATAATAGCAAACACTGAGGAAACTTAGTGGCATCCAAAAAGTGGCTGTTGGACTTCATTAGTGTCCCACTGGTGCCAAGCAATTTCCAGCACCTCTGCGTTGCACCCTCAAGCTCATTTTTACTAAGCCATTATAATAGCAAACACTGAGGAAACTTAGCGGCATCCAAAAAGTTGCTGTTGGACTTCATTAGTGACCCACTGGTTCCAAGCAATTTCCAGCACGTCTGCATTGCACCCTCAAGCTCATTTTTACTAAGCCATTATAATAGCAAACACTGAGGAAACTTAGTGGTATCCAAAAAATTGGCTGATGGTCTTCATTAGTGTCCCACTGGTGCCAATCAATTTCCAGCACCTCTGCATTGCACCCTCAAGCTCATTTTTACTAAGCCATTATAATAGCAAACACTGAGGAAACTTAGTGGCATCCAAAAAGTGGCTGTTGGACTCCATTAGTGTCCCACTGGTGCCAAGCAATTTCCAGCACCTCTGCATTGCACCCTCAAGCTCATTTTTACTAAGCCATTATAATAGCAAACACTGAGGAAACTTAGTGGCATCCAAAAAGTGGCTGTTGGACTTCATTAGTGTCCCACTGGTGCCAAGCAATTTCCAGCACCTCTGCATTGCACTTGCAAGCTCATTTTTACTAAGCCATTATAATAGCAAACACTGAGGAAACTTAGTGGTATCCAAAAAGTGGCTGTTGGTCTTCATTAGTGTCCCGCTGGTGCCAAGCAATTTCCAGCACCTCTGCATTGCACCCTCAAGCTCATTTTTACCAAGCCATTATAATAGCAAACACTGAGGAAACTTAGTGGCATCCTAAAAGTGGCTGTTGGACTCCATTAGTGTCCCACTGGTGCCAAGCAATTTCCAGCACCTCTGCATTGCACCCTCAAGCTCATTTTTACTAAGCCATTATAATAGCAAACACTGATTAACCTTAGTGGCATCCAAAAAGTGTCTGTTGGACTCCACTGGTACCCCACTGGTGCCAATCAATTTACAGCACCTCTGCATTGCACCCTCAAGCTCATTTTTACTAAGCCATTATAATAGCAAACACTGAGGAAACTTAGTGGCATCCAAAAAGTGGCTGTTGGACTTCATTAGTGTCCCACTGGTGCCAAGCAATTTCCAGCACCTCTGCATTGCACCCTCAAGCTCATTTTTACCAAGCCATTATAATAGCAAACGCTGATGAAACTTATTGGCATCCTAAAAGTGGCTGTTGGACTCCATTAGTGTTTCACTGGTGCCAAGCAATTTCCAGCACCTCTGCATTGCACCCTCAAGCTCATTTTTACTAAGCTATTATAATAGCAAACACTGAGGAAACTTAGTGGCATCCAAAAAGTGGCTGTTGGACTTCATTAGTGTCCCACTGGTGCCAAGCAATTTCCAGCACCTCTGCATTGCACCCTCAAGCTCATTTTTACCAAGCCATTATAATAGCAAACGCTGATGAAACTTAGTGGCATCCTAAAAGTGGCTGTTGGACTCCATTAGTGTTTCACTGGTGCCAAGCAATTTCCAGCACCTCTGCATTGCACCCTCAAGCTCATTTTTACTAAGCCATTATAATAGCAAACACTGAGGAAACTTAGTGGCATCCAAAAAGTGGCTGTTGGACTCCATTAGTGTCCCACTGGTGCCAAGCAATTTCCAGCACCTCTGCATTGCACCCTCAAGCTCATTTTTACCAAGCCATTATAATAGCAAACACTGAGGAAACTTAGTGGCATCCTAAAAGTGGCTGTTGGACTCCATTAGTGTCCCACTGGTGCCAACCAATTTCCAGCACCTCTGCATTGCACTCTGAAGCTCATTTTTACTAAGCCATTATAATAGCAAATAGTGATGAGCGAGTACTAAAAAGCTCGGGTGCTCGAGGCTCGGGCCGAGCATCCCAAGATACTCGTGTACTCGGCCCGAGCACCGAGCCCAATGTTATCCTATGGGAGACCCGAGTATTTTTGTGAAATGACCCCCGGCAGCATGTAGAAACCCTAAAAATTGCACAAAAGTCTCAGAAGAGTGCTCAAATGACATGGCAACAGCATGGAAAAGACCCCTTGAAGCATTTATCACTCAAAAGTCACAGCTCTGAACAATTTTGTCCGCGTTTTACGCCATTTTTACGGACTCACCAGAAAACCTTCCAAAATGACACCAAAATGAATTTTCATGGTGGAAATGTTAAGGGCACACACCCAATAGTGAGATAGAGCTGGTGTATGTTACTTTTTGAGATTAATACATGAAAGATTTTACGTAAAACATTGTGTGGCACTCCGATGTCCCTGAGAAGAGACGTACATAAAGGCCTCTGAGTCTAATGTGCCCATTTTGAGGAAGTGAGTCTTTGTAGTATTTTCCTTTGCCAGGGCAGTCCAAAATTGTGAGGTTCACCAATGCCCCTGCATACAGACGTGCATGAGGGCCTGTAAACCTGAAGTGCCCATTGTAAGGAAGTGGGTCTATTGTAGTATAGCCCTTTGGCAGGGCAGCCAAAAATTGGGAGGCTCCACGTTGTCCCTGGATAGAGACGTGCATGAGGGCCTCAAAACATTAAATGTCCATTGTCAGGAAGTGGGTGTATTATAGTATAGCCCTTAGGCAGGGCAGCCAACAATTGGAAGGCTCCACGTTGTCCCTGGATAGAGACGTGCATGAGGGCCTCAAAACATTAAGTGTCCATTGTCAGGAAGTGGGTGTATTATAGTATAGCCCTTAGGCAGGGCAGCCAAAAATTGGGAGGCTCCACGTTGTCCCTGGATAGAGACGTGCATGATGGCCTGTAAACCTGAAGTGCCCATTGTAAGGAAGTGGGTCTATTGTAGTATAGCCCTTTGGCAGGACAGCCAAAAATTGGGAGGCTCCACGTTGTCCCTGGATAGAGACGTGCATGAGGGCCTCAAAACATTAAGTGTCCATTGTCAGGAAGTGGGTGTATTATAGTATAGCCCTTAGGCAGGGCAGCCAAATATTGGGAGGCTCCATGTTGTCCCTGGATAGACGTGCATGAGGGACTCAAAACATTAAGTGTCCATTGTCAGGAAGTGGGTGTATTATAGTATAGCCCTTAGGCAGGGCAGCCAAAAATTGGGAGGCTCCACGTTGTCCCTGGATAGAGACGTGCATGAGGGCCTCAAAACATTAAGTGTCCATTGTCAGGAAGTGGGTGTATTATAGTATAGCCCTTAGGCAGGGCAGCCAAAAATTGGGAGGCTCCACGTTGTCCCTGGATAGAGACGTGCATGATGGCCTGTAAACCTGAAGTGCCCATTGTAAGGAAGTGGGTCTATTGTAGTATAGCCCTTTGGCAGGGCAGCCAAAAATTGGGAGGCTCCACGTTGTCCCTGGATAGAGACGTGCATGAGGGCCTCAAAACATTAAGTGTCCATTGTCAGGAAGTGGGTGTATTATAGTATAGCCCTTAGGCAGGGCAGCCAAAAATTGGGAGGCTCCACGTTGTCCCTGGATAGAGACGTGCATGAGGACCTCAAAACATTAAGTGTCCATTGTCAGGAAGTGGGTGTATTATAGTATAGCCCTTTGGCAGGGCAGCCAAAAATTGGGAGGCTCCACGTTGTCCCTGGATAGAGACGTGCATGAGGGCCTCAAAACATTAAGTGTCCATTGTCAGGAAGTGGGTGTATTATAGTATAGCCCTTAGGCAGGGCAGCCAAAAATTGAGAGGCTCCACGTTGTCCCTGGATAGAGACGTGCATGAGGGCCTCAAAACATTAAGTGTCCATTGTCAGGAAGTGGGTGTATTATAGTATAGCCCTTAGGCAGGGCAGCCAAAAATTGGGAGGCTCCACGTTGTCCCTGGATAGAGACGTGCATGATGGCCTGTAAACCTGAAGTGCCCATTGTAAGGAAGTGGGTCTATTGTAGTATAGCCCTTTGGCAGGGCAGCCAAAAATTGGGAGGCTCCACGTTGTCCCTGGATAGAGACGTGCATGAGGGCCTCAAAACATTAAGTGTCCATTGTCAGGAAGTGGGTGTATTATAGTATAGCCCTTAGGCAGGGCAGCCAAAAATTGGGAGGCTCCACGTTGTCCCTGGATAGAGACGTGCATGAGGGCCTCAAAACATTAAGTGTCCATTGTCAGGAAGTGGGTGTATTATAGTATAGCCCTTAGGCAGGGCAGCCAAAAATTGGGAGGCTCCACGTTGTCCCTGGATAGAGACGTGCATGAGGGCCTCAAAACATTGTTCCCATTGCAAAGGAGCGGGTCTCCTGTTGTTGTAATGTCCATTCTGCAAAGAATGGGAGAAAAAATTTACCACTGGGGGTATACCTGAAACAAAGGCCTAACTATTGTAACGGTCATCATGGTGGCGCATGAGGAGAAGGAGGAGCAGTCCAGCGATTATCCAAAGTCCAGAAGTGTGTACCCATGGGTGAGTGGAGGTACATGGCAAATTCCCGTTACAAACTTTAAATTCCGCTCTCATTTGCTGGTGGTGTGGTGAAGTCTGGCCCAATCCAACCCTTGTTCATCTTGATCAGAGTCAGCCTGTCAGCATTTTCAGTTGACAGGGGGGTGCGTTTATCTGTAATGATTCCACCTGCGGCACTAAAAACACGCTCTGACAAAACGCTAGCGGCAGGGCAGGGCAGGACTTCCAAGGCGTAGAGAGCCAATTCATGCCACGTGTCTACCTTGGATACCCAATAATTGTAAGGCACAGAGGAATGTCGGAGTACAGTTGTTCGATCTGCAAGGTACTCCTTGAGCATCTGGGCAAACTTAGGATTTCTTGTGGCACTACCCCGCACCTCAGGGGCTGTGGTACGTGAGGGGCTGAGAAAACTGAAGACTGTTCCCCTACCTCTGGCGGATTGGACTTGTGCCTCTCTCGGCTGTACGCCTTGGTTGTCCACTGATTCCTGACCTATGCCGCTAGCGTTTTGTGAGGGGAATGCTTTGCCTACTTCCGTGACTATGGCCTTCCGGAACTGCTGCATTTTGGTTGACCTCTCCGCCTCGGGAATAAGAGACATAAAATTCTCCTTAAAAAATCGTGTAAAAAACACGTATAGGAGACTTATTCAAAAATATCAAATTTTATTAATATCAATATAACCAAAGATAAAATCATTATACATGCAAACCAGTATGAGGTAAGTGGATTCTAATATTCACCCACCCATCAATGAACCACCCAGGTCAGCCCATCATAGTATAGAGACCATAGATAAACAGCAAGTGCAATAGTGCAAAAAGCACATGATGTGAACGGATAATCACATCAAACAATCATCCTATATGAACTTACCCATGGTGTAAAAAGAGTAGGCCAGACAGGGGTGGTTCAGAGGTGGACAGGCAAATACCCTTCAACCCGGACGCGCGTGTCGCCAAAGCTTCATCAGCGGGGTGCAGGCGAATGGATAATAACACAGTACGCTCCTCATTTATATCCGTAGCTGCCCTGATTACAGGTGCCATTCTCCATGTGCGTGGACCGCCGATGATACAGCGCATGCGCGCAGGACGGGGCACCCGGAAGTAGCGTCACCACACGGCAGCACTCATCCCCGACGCGCACGTCAGAGGGAATCCCCTCAGTGACGTCACCAGACATGCGCATCGGGAATAATGAGGCCGCCGCGCGGCGACATCCGGGGGCCGCGTCCCGCGCGCACGCGCAGCAGCAGCATCCACACTCAGGGAATGTTTGGTATAGTAGCCGATAACAGGTATATACAAGGGGTCTGACTCATAGAAACATGACAGGGGGATAAATACTAACAATAATTAGAGAGATAGAAGGGAAGACAAAGGGGAAAAGGGAGGGGAAATATAATGACAAAACAATATATACATTGAATATGAGAGTATTCCATCAATATATACCTAATAACTCAAACCAAGTTGCCATCATATTATACATCCCAAATGTCTCCCCACTATATAAATAAATAGATTGCCAAAAAATGTACCATACATAATTAACCAGCAGTTACACATCATTGCATGAAAATAGATAGAGCATCAATAACGAGCCACGTAAATATATCCAATCCGAAGTTCATGCCATATGTTTGCTGCTGCGTGCATTTAAATCAAGGTTCCACGATGGAATGGCAATTTATACTGTAGTCAAGATGGTCCATCCATCCTTCCTGTCAGTTGGTCATTTTCCTTATCAAACATCCAGAGTAACAATGAGGAGAATGTATATGGAATTTACTGTTAAAATAATACATAAAGACAACACAAATTAAAAAAGAGTCCAGGAAAAACACTGCATAAAGATTAATCCCATACATCTCAATCAGATACATCAAAGATTTTACTCACAGAGACACCTCCATGTGACAGAACCATAAACATTTCCACATGCAATCAACATGTCTAAGAGGCATTCAGGAGGGGCAAACCCATGGCTGAAAACTCATAAAAAGGAGGAGAAACTTAGTTTCTCATTAAGCCCCATAGGGGCCATAGTGCCTAGAGTAACAATCCAACGGCACTCCATTTGAGCCAGCCGCTTTTTTAGATCGCCCCCCCTAATGCCACAGTGTAGAATATCAATCCCTCTGACCTTTAACCCTGAGGGGTCGCAATTATGGTGAACATGGAAGTGTCGTGGAAGGGTTCTAAGAAGTGATAAATCTAGACACTGTTTTGAATTCAAAATGTCACGAACGTGCTCTCTAATTCTTGTCCGCAGCTGCCGTGATGTAAGTCCAACATATAACTTTTGGCACGGACACGTTGCCAGGTAGATGACGTATGTGCTACTACAGGAGATACGTTTCAAGATTTTGAATGTTTTTTTACCATTAGCAGAGCAAAAATCTAGACCCCTAATGATATTTCTCTCCCTACAGGCCAGGCAGTCCCCGCACGGAAAACAGCCACCCTCTCTCCTCGAAAGTCCCTCAGAGATACCGAAGAGATTACCTGGCTTAGCCACATAGTGGCTTTCCACCAGCATGTCCTTAAGGTTTCTTCCCCTCCGAGAAGTCATAAGGGGCAATTTTGGGATAAGACCCGCCAAGACCGGGTCAGTTTGTAAAACCGACCAGTGCTTGGACAGAGA
This sequence comes from Anomaloglossus baeobatrachus, assembly GCF_048569485.1. Lineage (NCBI taxonomy): Eukaryota > Metazoa > Chordata > Amphibia > Anura > Aromobatidae > Anomaloglossus > Anomaloglossus baeobatrachus. Next base: position 130,971,645 of record NC_134362.1, read on the forward strand.
GTCTCTCATCTCACCCCATCTACAATTAAAGGTTGAAATAAACCTTAGTGCATTATCAGTAGTCTCCGGGGGAGTCGGTTTGAAAAGGAGCTGTTCCCTTCGTGTATGCCTAGCCCGCAGGTAACTTTTTTTGATGTTCCGTCTACTGTACCCCCTCTGTAGAAAGCGCTCCCCAAGGTCCTCAGCCTGCGTCTCAAATCTCTGGTCAGTGGAACACACTCTCCTGACCCTCAGAAACTGTCCAGTAGGGACAGCCCTGATCGTGGATCGAGTGTGGGCTGATGATGCGTGCAGAAGGGAATTCACAGAAGTGTCCTTTCTGTGAATATCCGTCTGCAACACACCACCACTATCCACTTCAAATAGTATATCTAAGAACTCCATCCGCTTCTGATGCGCACAATGTGACGTCTGACGTCTGATGTTCAAATTATTGACATTAATAGCTCTCATAAAGTCCTCCAGCTCTGACCTGGCCCCCTGCCACAGGAACAGCACGTCATCTATATACCTCAACCAGAGAACAACATGTTTACAAAACATGCTGTTCTCATGGAAGAGTTGGCGCTCCCACATGCCCAAAAATAGATTCGCATAAGATGGTGCGCATGCTGCCCCCATGGCGGTGCCACGTCGCTGGAGGTAATATCTGTCTTTAAAAACGAACACATTGTGCGTCAGAGCGAATTCAAGGAGCTCCACTATCAAACCACGAACAGCGCTACCCCATCCACTACTCCTCAGGAACAGTTGAGCAGCCTCCAGTCCATCCTTGTGCAAAATGCACGTATAAAGGGACTCCACATCGGCCGTCACAATCCACATATCCTCATCGATGTGAAGTCCCTCCATTTTGGTTAATACGTCAGAGGTATCTCTGACGTAAGATGGCAAATCCTGGACCAGAGGTTTTAAATAGTGATCCACGAACCTACAGATAGGATCGCAGATGCCACCAATCCCCGAGACGATGGGACGTCCAGGGGGATTGGTGGCATCCTTGTGGACCTTGGGGAGTAGATAAAACGTTGGGGTCTTTGGATGTTTTACAATCAAACCATCCATAACTTTTTGGGGGATAACTCCATTGTGACATGCTCTATCTAGTATCTCCTGCAATTCCACATTGAAAGCTGGAATTGGATTTTTATCCAGTCGTAGGTATGTAGTCCTATCATTCAACTGACGGAAGGCTTCACGTTCGTATTTATTAGTTGGCCATACCACCACATTCCCGCCCTTGTCGGCGCTCTTAATTACAATGTCCTTCATGTCCCTCAGTTCACTTATTGCCGTTCTCTGGGCTCTAGACAAATTATCACCCTTTGGAAACCTTTGAATGGCCCTAAAATCTTCCAGAACCAATTTCGTGAAAATTTCCACCTGAGGGCACAAGGACAAGGGGGGGAATGTGGTCGATTTTGGAAGAAGCCTACCGGGGAATCCGCCCAGGGAATCAGTTTCCTGCTCCCTGAGCAAATCCTCCAAATCCCTAAGGGCTTCTTGTTCAATTGTGGACAAAGATACCTCTGGAGTGTCACGTTTATGATGCAGCTTCCCCAAAATCAATTTACGTGAAAATAGATGTAGATCTTTCACAGATGTGAAATAATCAAATCTATTATTGGGGACAAAAGTCAGGCCCAATTTCAATACCTGACATTGTGCATCAGACAGCTTATATGGTGATAAATTAATTACCTCCAAGTTATTCTGTTTTCTTTTGGTGTCCTGGGCGCCATTTGGGGAGATTTCCTTCCGTTTATTCCCGTTTTTTCCTTTATAACTTCGAAGTACTCCCGGTTTATCCCATTTCTGGCGGTATGACGAACCAGGCCCACCCTTGGCACCATCGGCTTCTGACTCCTCCCCAGAGGTAACAGAGGAAATAGAGAAGGATCTTGATCTATTTAGACCACGTAGGGGAAATTTCTTTTTATTCCACCTATAGACTTGATTTAATTGAAGATCAGAAAGATCCCTTTGGAATTTTTTGCTTTTAGTAATTTTTAATTCGTTTTCCCACTTGATGAAGTCAGCTTCCAATTCAGCATTAAATTTTTGTAACTCACTTGCTGGGAGTTCTTTATAAACGAATTCTTGTAGGGTCTCAATCTCCTTCTCAATTTCTTTCAGATTTTCACCATTTAATTTAATTAGCAGTTCCATAAATTTTAATGAACATTGGTTGGCACTTTCCTCCCATTTATCTTTAAACCATTCTTTATCAATTAGAAATGATGGGAACACCTGTATGCGCAGGCCCCGTGGGATTAATCCCTTGGTAACATATTGTTCTAAGAACCCTTTGTTCCACCAAATTCGTGTTCTGCGGTGAAGTAACTGTTTAAGATTACGAATATGCAGTGTAAGATCCTTGCGACTCTCACCACCACTCCCCAGGGAATCCTCCTTGAAAACCTCATTTAATAAATTAAGCCACGAACTGTCTCGGGCCTTATAATCCATGTCCTTGCCACCACAAGCTGTGAAAAACACAGAAATAATCACTACAAAATATAGCATAGACGAATAGGGGAAAATCTCATAGTATGATTTCATCCTAGTGGATTAAATATAAAACCCCAATCAAAAGGATGTCATAGAATGTACTCCAAAATCGACTCAAAAAATCGTGTAAAAAACACGTATAGGAGACTTATTCAAAAATATCAAATTTTATTAATATCAATATAACCAAAGATAAAATCATTATACATGCAAACCAGTATGAGGTAAGTGGATTCTAATATTCACCCACCCATCAATGAACCACCCAGGTCAGCCCATCATAGTATAGAGACCATAGATAAACAGCAAGTGCAATAGTGCAAAAAGCACATGATGTGAACGGATAATCACATCAAACAATCATCCTATATGAACTTACCCATGGTGTAAAAAGAGTAGGCCAGACAGGGGTGGTTCAGAGGTGGACAGGCAAATACCCTTCAACCCGGACGCGCGTGTCGCCAAAGCTTCATCAGCGGGGTGCAGGCGAATGGATAATAACACAGTACGCTCCTCATTTATATCCGTAGCTGCCCTGATTACAGGTGCCATTCTCCATGTGCGTGGACCGCCGATGATACAGCGCATGCGCGCAGGACGGGGCACCCGGAAGTAGCGTCACCACACGGCAGCACTCATCCCCGACGCGCACGTCAGAGGGAATCCCCTCAGTGACGTCACCAGACATGCGCATCGGGAATAATGAGGCCGCCGCGCGGCGACATCCGGGGGCCGCGTCCCGCGCGCACGCGCAGCAGCAGCATCCACACTCAGGGAATGTTTGGTATAGTAGATTTTCCCCTATTCGTCTATGCTATATTTTGTAGTGATTATTTCTGTGTTTTTCACAGCTTGTGGTGGCAAGGACATGGATTATAAGGCCCGAGACAGTTCGTGGCTTAATTTATTAAATGAGGTTTTCAAGGAGGATTCCCTGGGGAGTGGTGGTGAGAGTCGCAAGGATCTTACACTGCATATTCGTAATCTTAAACAGTTACTTCACCGCAGAACACGAATTTGGTGGAACAAAGGGTTCTTAGAACAATATGTTACCAAGGGATTAATCCCACGGGGCCTGCGCATACAGGTGTTCCCATCATTTCTAATTGATAAAGAATGGTTTAAAGATAAATGGGAGGAAAGTGCCAACCAATGTTCATTAAAATTTATGGAACTGCTAATTAAATTAAATGGTGAAAATCTGAAAGAAATTGAGAAGGAGATTGAGACCCTACAAGAATTCGTTTATAAAGAACTCCCAGCAAGTGAGTTACAAAAATTTAATGCTGAATTGGAAGCTGACTTCATCAAGTGGGAAAACGAATTAAAAATTACTAAAAGCAAAAAATTCCAAAGGGATCTTTCTGATCTTCAATTAAATCAAGTCTATAGGTGGAATAAAAAGAAATTTCCCCTACGTGGTCTAAATAGATCAAGATCCTTCTCTATTTCCTCTGTTACCTCTGGGGAGGAGTCAGAAGCCGATGGTGCCAAGGGTGGGCCTGGTTCGTCATACCGCCAGAAATGGGATAAACCGGGAGTACTTCGAAGTTATAAAGGAAAAAACGGGAATAAACGGAAGGAAATCTCCCCAAATGGCGCCCAGGACACCAAAAGAAAACAGAATAACTTGGAGGTAATTAATTTATCACCATATAAGCTGTCTGATGCACAATGTCAGGTATTGAAATTGGGCCTGACTTTTGTCCCCAATAATAGATTTGATTATTTCACATCTGTGAAAGATCTACATCTATTTTCACGTAAATTGATTTTGGGGAAGCTGCATCATAAACGTGACACTCCAGAGGTATCTTTGTCCACAATTGAACAAGAAGCCCTTAGGGATTTGGAGGATTTGCTCAGGGAGCAGGAAACTGATTCCCTGGGCGGATTCCCCGGTAGGCTTCTTCCAAAATCGACCACATTCCCCCCCTTGTCCTTGTGCCCTCAGGTGGAAATTTTCACGAAATTGGTTCTGGAAGATTTTAGGGCCATTCAAAGGTTTCCAAAGGGTGATAATTTGTCTAGAGCCCAGAGAACGGCAATAAGTGAACTGAGGGACATGAAGGACATTGTAATTAAGAGCGCCGACAAGGGCGGGAATGTGGTGGTATGGCCAACTAATAAATACGAACGTGAAGCCTTCCGTCAGTTGAATGATAGGACTACATACCTACGACTGGATAAAAATCCAATTCCAGCTTTCAATGTGGAATTGCAGGAGATACTAGATAGAGCATGTCACAATGGAGTTATCCCCCAAAAAGTTATGGATGGTTTGATTGTAAAACATCCAAAGACCCCAACGTTTTATCTACTCCCCAAGGTCCACAAGGATGCCACCAATCCCCCTGGACGTCCCATCGTCTCGGGGATTGGTGGCATCTGCGATCCTATCTGTAGGTTCGTGGATCACTATTTAAAACCTCTGGTCCAGGATTTGCCATCTTACGTCAGAGATACCTCTGACGTATTAACCAAAATGGAGGGACTTCACATCGATGAGGATATGTGGATTGTGACGGCCGATGTGGAGTCCCTTTATACGTGCATTTTGCACAAGGATGGACTGGAGGCTGCTCAACTGTTCCTGAGGAGTAGTGGATGGGGTAGCGCTGTTCGTGGTTTGATAGTGGAGCTCCTTGAATTCGCTCTGACGCACAATGTGTTCGTTTTTAAAGACAGATATTACCTCCAGCGACGTGGCACCGCCATGGGGGCAGCATGCGCACCATCCTATGCGAATCTATTTTTGGGCATGTGGGAGCGCCAACTCTTCCATGAGAACAGCATGTTTTGTAAACATGTTGTTCTCTGGTTGAGGTATATAGATGACGTGCTGTTCCTGTGGCAGGGGGCCAGGTCAGAGCTGGAGGACTTTATGAGAGCTATTAATGTCAATAATTTGAACATCAGACTGACACATTGTGCGCATCAGAAGCGGATGGAGTTCTTAGATATACTATTTGAAGTGGATAGTGGTGGTGTGTTGCAGACGGATATTCACAGAAAGGACACTTCTGTGAATTCCCTTCTGCACGCATCATCAGCCCACAATCGATCCACGATCAGGGCTGTCCCTACTGGACAGTTTCTGAGGGTCAGGAGAGTGTGTTCCACTGACCAGAGATTTGAGACGCAGGCTGAGGACCTTGGGGAGCGCTTTCTACAGAGGGGGTACAGTAGACGGAACATCAAAAAAAGTTACCTGCGGGCTAGGCATACACGAAGGGAACAGCTCCTTTTCAAACCGACTCCCCCGGAGACTACTGATAATGCACTAAGGTTTATTTCAACCTTTAATTGTAGATGGGGTGAGATGAGAGACTCTCTGTCCAAGCACTGGTCGGTTTTACAAACTGACCCGGTCTTGGCGGGTCTTATCCCAAAATTGCCCCTTATGACTTCTCGGAGGGGAAGAAACCTTAAGGACATGCTGGTGGAAAGCCACTATGTGGCTAAGCCAGGTAATCTCTTCGGTATCTCTGAGGGACTTTCGAGGAGAGAGGGTGGCTGTTTTCCGTGCGGGGACTGCCTGGCCTGTAGGGAGAGAAATATCATTAGGGGTCTAGATTTTTGCTCTGCTAATGGTAAAAAAACATTCAAAATCTTGAAACGTATCTCCTGTAGTAGCACATACGTCATCTACCTGGCAACGTGTCCGTGCCAAAAGTTATATGTTGGACTTACATCACGGCAGCTGCGGACAAGAATTAGAGAGCACGTTCGTGACATTTTGAATTCAAAACAGTGTCTAGATTTATCACTTCTTAGAACCCTTCCACGACACTTCCATGTTCACCATAATTGCGACCCCTCAGGGTTAAAGGTCAGAGGGATTGATATTCTACACTGTGGCATTAGGGGGGGCGATCTAAAAAAGCGGCTGGCTCAAATGGAGTGCCGTTGGATTGTTACTCTAGGCACTATGGCCCCTATGGGGCTTAATGAGAAACTAAGTTTCTCCTCCTTTTTATGAGTTTTCAGCCATGGGTTTGCCCCTCCTGAATGCCTCTTAGACATGTTGATTGCATGTGGAAATGTTTATGGTTCTGTCACATGGAGGTGTCTCTGTGAGTAAAATCTTTGATGTATCTGATTGAGATGTATGGGATTAATCTTTATGCAGTGTTTTTCCTGGACTCTTTTTTAATTTGTGTTGTCTTTATGTATTATTTTAACAGTAAATTCCATATACATTCTCCTCATTGTTACTCTGGATGTTTGATAAGGAAAATGACCAACTGACAGGAAGGATGGATGGACCATCTTGACTACAGTATAAATTGCCATTCCATCGTGGAACCTTGATTTAAATGCACGCAGCAGCAAACATATGGCATGAACTTCGGATTGGATATATTTACGTGGCTCGTTATTGATGCTCTATCTATTTTCATGCAATGATGTGTAACTGCTGGTTAATTATGTATGGTACATTTTTTGGCAATCTATTTATTTATATAGTGGGGAGACATTTGGGATGTATAATATGATGGCAACTTGGTTTGAGTTATTAGGTATATATTGATGGAATACTCTCATATTCAATGTATATATTGTTTTGTCATTATATTTCCCCTCCCTTTTCCCCTTTGTCTTCCCTTCTATCTCTCTAATTATTGTTAGTATTTATCCCCCTGTCATGTTTCTATGAGTCAGACCCCTTGTATATACCTGTTATCGGCTACTATACCAAACATTCCCTGAGTGTGGATGCTGCTGCTGCGCGTGCGCGCGGGACGCGGCCCCCGGATGTCGCCGCGCGGCGGCCTCATTATTCCCGATGCGCATGTCTGGTGACGTCACTGAGGGGATTCCCTCTGACGTGCGCGTCGGGGATGAGTGCTGCCGTGTGGTGACGCTACTTCCGGGTGCCCCGTCCTGCGCGCATGCGCTGTATCATCGGCGGTCCACGCACATGGAGAATGGCACCTGTAATCAGGGCAGCTACGGATATAAATGAGGAGCGTACTGTGTTATTATCCATTCGCCTGCACCCCGCTGATGAAGCTTTGGCGACACGCGCGTCCGGGTTGAAGGGTATTTGCCTGTCCACCTCTGAACCACCCCTGTCTGGCCTACTCTTTTTACACCATGGGTAAGTTCATATAGGATGATTGTTTGATGTGATTATCCGTTCACATCATGTGCTTTTTGCACTATTGCACTTGCTGTTTATCTATGGTCTCTATACTATGATGGGCTGACCTGGGTGGTTCATTGATGGGTGGGTGAATATTAGAATCCACTTACCTCATACTGGTTTGCATGTATAATGATTTTATCTTTGGTTATATTGATATTAATAAAATTTGATATTTTTGAATAAGTCTCCTATACGTGTTTTTTACACGATTTTTTGAGTCGATTTTGGAGTACATTCTATGACATCCTTTTGATTGGGGTTTTATATTTAATCCACTAGGATGAAATCATACTATGAGATTTTCCCCTATTCGTCTATGCTATATTTTGTAATAAAATTCTCCTTGTAGCGTGGGTCTAACAGTGTTACCAACCAGTAATGATTGTCGGCCAAGATGTTCTTAACGCGAGGGTCACGAGACAGGCAGCTTACCATAAAGTCAGCCATGTGCGCCAGACTCTTAACAGCCAGGACTTCAGTAGCCTGACCAACACGATGACTGAACATGCTGTCCTCCTCCTCCTCCTCCTCCTCCTCATCTACCCTGTCCTCTGGCCAGCCACGCTGAACCGAGGATATGACTGGTGTGCATGTCATATCCTCAATTTGGCCGGAGAGTTGCTCCATGTCTTCATCCTCCTCCTCGTCATAGTCCTCCACTGCACGTTGTGATGAGACGAGGCTGGGCTGTGTGTTATCACCCACACCCACTACTGTTTCTTGCTGCAACTCATCGCGCTCCGCCTGCAATGCATCATGTTTGTTTTTGAGCAGAGACCGTTTTAGAAGGCAGAGTAGCGGTATGGTGACGCTAATAATGGCGTCATCACCACTCACCATCTTGGAGTCCTCAAAGTTTTGGAGGATGGTACATAGGTCGGACATCCATCTCCACTCCTCAGGTGTTATGTGTGGAGTTTGACCCATTTCCCGACGGCTTAGGTGATGCAGGTACTCAACAACTGCCCTCTTCTGCTCACATATCCTGACCAACATGTGCAGAGTTGAATTCCAACGCGTGGGGACATCACACACCAGTCTGTGAGCCGGAAGATGCAAACGGCGCTGAAAGCCGGCAAGGCCGGCTGAAGCAGTAGGTGACTTTCGAAAATGTGCAGACAGGCGGCGAACTTTTACCAGCAGATCAGACAGCTCTGGGTATGACTTTAGAAACCGCTGAACCACGAGGTTGAGCACATGGGCCACGCATGGAACATGTGTCAGCTGGCCTCGCCTCAAAGCCGCCACCAGGTTCCGGCCATTGTCACACACGACCTTTCCTGGCTTTAGGTTCAGAGGTGTGAGCCAGTGATCTGCCTGCTGTTTCAGAGCTGTCCACACCTCTTCTGCATTGTGGGGTTTGTCACCTATGCAGATTAGCTTCAGCACAGCCTGTTGCCGCTTCGCCGAGGCAGTGCTGCAGTGCTTCCAGCTTGGGACTGGTGTGGAGGGTAAAGTGGATGAGGATGCGCAGGAGGAGGAGGAGGCTGAAGAGCATGACATTCCGGAGCTGTAGAGTGTGGGTGAAACCCTGACTGAGGTAGGGCCTGCAAACCTTGGTGTGGGAAGGACGTGTTCCGTCCCTCGCTCAGACTGGGTCCCAGCTTCCACAATATTAACCCAGTGTGCCGTCAACGAGATGTAGCGACCTTGCCCACAAGCACTTGTCCACGTGTCTGTGGTTAGGTGGACTTTGGGTGAAACAGCGTTGTTCAGGGCACGTGTGATGTTTTGTGACACGTGGTTATGCAACGCGGGGACGGCACACCGGGAGAAATAGTGGCGGCTGGGGACCGAGTAACGTGGGACAGCTGCCGCCATCAGGTCGCGGAATGCTTCTGTCTCCACCAGCCTAAAAGGCAAGATTTCCAGCGCAAGCAGTCGCGAAATGTTAGCATTTAGAACTGTGGCATGTGGGGCGTTGGCAGTGTATTTGCGCCTGCGTTCAAAGGTTTGCTGAATGGATAACTGAACGCTGCGCTGGGACAAGGACGTGCTTGATGATGGTGTTATTTCTGCGTAGGCAACTGCAGGTGCAGGACCTGAGGAGGCTTGTTCGCAGGCAGCATGGACAGGGGATTGGCTCGCATGCACAACCAGCGAAGACGTAGCAGTGACATCAGCAAGCACTGCTCCTCGACTCTGTTGTACTTCCCACAAAGTCGGGTGCTTGGCTGACATGTGCCTGATCATGCTGGTGGTTGTCAGGCTGCTAGTTTTGGTACCCCTGCTGATGCTGGCACGGCAGGTGTTGCAAATGGCCTTTCTAGAATCATCTGGAGCCAACTTAAAAAACTGCCAGACTCGGGAAGACCTAACATTTGTACAGGCACCTTGTGTCGTGTTGTTGTTCCGGGGAACGGTTGCCTGACTTCTGCCTGGAGCCACCACCCTGCTTCTTACTGCCTGTTGGGATGCTACGCCTCCCTCCCCCTGTGCACTGCTGTCCTCGCTCTGCATATCCTCCTGCCAGGTTGGGTCAGTTACTGGATCATTCACCACGTCGTCTTCCTCTTCTGCACCCTGCTCCTCCTCCTGACTTCCTTACAATTGTGTCTCATCATCGTCCACCCCTTGTTGAGACACGTTGCCAACTTCGTGAGAACGTGGCTGCTCAAATATTTGGGCATCTGTACTGTGAGACTGTGACCGGGGTTATCTATGACGGCCGGTATGTCTCGCCCCGGTTGTGCTCACTCCATGATAATCCACTATAGGGTTAATGCTGTTTTCCCTACAGGCTGAAGGGAGGGATAAATAGATTCAGGAACAAGGGCAGGTGTGCCGGGTGTGAGGGGGTGATCACATCTCCCTGAGTTCTCTGCCGGAAAGGCACCTATGTACTATTGTGAACTTTTTCTTTGGAATAAACCGTGTGCTGTGAACCTTGGTGCCTGGATCCCGTGTCTTCTGCAGCGCAGCCGACGACGCTACCTCACATATGGTGGAGAATCGGCGGGCATGACAGCCGGTGAGGTGTAGCATCCATCCCTGGTGACCCAGCTGCGCATGTCCTGGATTCGAGCGGCTATACTACAGCCCAAACCCGGCGACGCCATGGAGGACATACTAAAGCATTTGGCTCAGGCTAATGCACAGCAGCAACAGGCTAATGCACAGCAGCAACAGACCAATGCACACCTGCTCCAATTCTTGCAAATGCAGGAAATAAAATTCCAAGAACAGATGGATCAGGCCAATGCACGTCAGCAGCAATCCTTGCAAGTGCACCAAGAACAGATGGAGCAGGCCAATGCACGTCAGCAGCAAGCCTTGCAATTGCAGGAAAAAAGGCACCAAGAACAGATGGTTCTCCTGGCCAAGTCGATCCGTGCCAGACCGGCAGCAACAACCCCGGGACCGGATGACGACGGCAGCGTCCGGAAAGCGGTGAGACAAGCGTTGCAAAAGATGACCGCGGGTGATGATGTGGAAGCGTTCCTGGCGGTGTTTGAGCGGGTGGCCGAGCGGGAAAAGCTGCCGACCCCGCAGTGGGCTGAGGTATTGTCGCCCTATCTGACGGGGGAACCCCAAAAAGCGTACCTGGACCTCTGTACCGAGGACGCCATTGACTATGTGACCCTGAAAGCCGAAATACTGGCTCGGTTGGGGGTGAATACCTATGTACGGGCTCAGCGGGTAAATCAGTGGTTCTTTGAGGAAGCCAAACCCGTACGCTCCCAGGCCTATGACTTGTTGCATCTTGTAAAAAAGTGGTTGCAGCCTGACACTCTGAGCCCGGCGCAAATGGTGGAAAGGGTAGTAGTGGATCGTTTTGTGCGCACTTTACCCGTCACCGTTCAACGGTGGGTCGGACAGGGTGACCCGAGTACCCTGGACCAATTAGTGTCCCTGGTAGAGCGGCATGTGGCTACGCAGGACTTGATACGGGACACTGAGACTTTGCGTACCGCCCGTCGGTCCGGCCCCTCCAAGCCTAGGGCCAAGGACCCACCGCTGACACCGGTGCGGGAGTCCGCTACCGTCCCGTCTGAAACCGCACACTCCGTCCCTGAGGTCCGGAAAACTATGTACCCTAAACGACAACTCGTCAAGGGGGTGTCCTTCCCTATTAGATGTTGGCGGTGCCAGCGGGTGGGACATATGGAAGCCCAGTGTCCACTCACCCCGGAGCCCATGGATTGTGGGGTTACCCGGCGGGGTTCAATGTATGCTCAGGTGGTGTGTACCGCTGACCTGGTCTACCCAGAGACTGAGCCCCACTTGTGCCAAATTCAGGTGAATGGATGTCCGGTTACAGGCTTGTTGGATTCCGGAAGCTTAGTGACCCTTGTGCGATCAACCCTAAGGGCTAAAGTAAAGGCCACAGGACGTACCGTGGGGGTGGTTTGCATACATGGGGACCGCCGAGACTATCCCACGGGGATAGTCACCATCACAGCACCTTGCGGTCAGGTGCAACATGAGGTGGGACTTATTAATACTCTTCCCTATGATGTGATCCTAGGAAGGGATCTGCCCTATTTTTGGACTTTATGGAAGGGACCTCCTAAGTCCCCTCAGATATTGGTCAGTCCGGGACCTGAGCCCTACAATCCTGAATCCGGGACGCCTGCCGTAGGGGTCCCCATGATAGGGACAGGATGTGAACCTGATAGGTCGCCCCTAGAGGTATTGGCAGGAGAGGCTGAGACGGTCGAGCCCATCCCGGAGTTGGAGGCGTCCCCGGATACGTTTGGGAAAGCCCAACTCCAGGACCCTACATTAATACATGCCCGGAGTCGGGTGACAGTAGTTGACGGGGTGGCACAGCTGCCTGGTGCCCAGGTAAGATACCCCCATTTCGCTCTTAAGCAGGATTTACTCTACCGGGTGGATGAAATACGGGGCGTAGGGGTGGAGCAGTTGGTGGTGCCCCAGCCGTATCGCCGGCGGGTCCTCGACTTGGCTCATAAACACCTGATGAGTGGTCACCTAGGGGTCAAGAAAACGCAGGAGCGAATATTGCAAAGGTTCTATTGGCCCGGGGTCTTTGGGGAGGTAAAACGGTTCTGCGAAACCTGCCCGGAGTGTCAGCTTACCGCACCCCTGACCCACTTTCGCAGTCCGTTGGTACCGTTACCCATTATAGAAGTCCCTTTTGAACGGATAGGGATGGATCTGGTGGGGCCCCTCGTAAAGTCTGCTCGAGGGCACCAGCATATCCTAGTGATCGTTGACTATGCCACCCGGTATCCAGAGGCGATACCTCTCAGACATACTGCAGCCAAGCTTATAGCTCGGGAGTTGTTTGCTGTGTTCTGCCGGGTGGGGTTGCCCAAGGAGATCCTTACGGATCAGGGGACCCCATTCATGTCTAAAGTGACCAAAGAGCTATGCCGGCTACTCCAGATCAAGCAGTTGCGTACGTCTGTGTATCATCCTCAGACGGATGGTTTAGTGGAACGATTCAATAAAACCCTTAAAACCATGCTCAAAAGGGTGATTTCCAAAGACGGGAAAGACTGGGATATGATGCTTCCCTATTTGATGTTTGCCATACGAGAGGTGCCACAGGCATCCACGGGGTTTTCGCCTTTTGAATTGTTATACGGGCGACATCCCCGGGGATTGTTGGACCTGGCAAAAGAAACCTGGGAGCAGGAGCCCACCCCCCATAAAAGTGTGATTGAACACATTTTGGGTATGCAGAACCGCATAAGCGCGGTCATGCCAATTGTGAAGGAGCATTTACAGGAGGCTCAGGCCGCGCAAAGCGGCCGCTACAATAGACAAGCCACCGTGCGGACCTTTAATCCCGGGGATCGGGTGTTGGTATTGATTCCCATGGCGGAGAGTAAATTCCTGGCTCAGTGGCAAGGCCCCTACGAGATAAAGGAAAGAGTCGGGGTGGTTAACTATAAAGTATTGCAGCCCGGTAGGCGGAAACCTGAACAAATATACCATGTCAACCTATTAAAACCTTGGCAGGAACGGGAAAGCCTGATGGCTGTTTTTTCCCCACCTCCCTCCTCTTCGGGTCGTTCACATCCGGCTCCAGCGACCTCCGGAGAGGACGAACCGGAAGTAAGGATTGGAGAAGCCCTCACCAAGACTCAGAGGCGAGAGGCCAGACGGTTGGTTCAGCAGAACCCCGATGTCTTCTCCGAGCTGCCCGGTAGGACCAGTCTGATACGACATGATATTGTCACCGAGCCCCACCTGAAGGTACGCCTGAAGTCATACCGAGTACCGGAGGCTCGACGACAAGCCATATCGGAGGAAGTAAAGACAATGTTACGCCTGGGGGTCATCGAAAAATCCTGGAGTGAATGGGCTAGTCCGATTGTCCTAATACCAAAACCCGATGGCTCCTTAAGGTTCTGCAATGACTTTAGGAGATTGAACGAAATATCCAAGTTTGATCTCTACCCCATGCCCCGGGTGGATGAGCTGATTGATAGGCTGGGACAGGCGCGATATTTTACCACGCTCGACCTGACCAAGGGGTACTGGCAGGTGCCACTAACGGAGTCCGCCAAGGAGAAAACCGCTTTTGTTACGCCGGAGGGTCTCTTCCACTATGTTGTCTTGCCTTTTGGGTTACATGGCGCTCCGGCCACGTTCCAGAGGTTGATGGACTTAGTGCTGGAACCCCACCAGGCGTATGCATCAGCGTACCTTGATGACATCATTATTTACAGCTCCGATTGGCAGACCCACTTGGAACAGGTACAAGCGGTGGTGGACGCGCTTCGAACAGCCGGATTGACAGCCAATCCCAAGAAATGTGCGTTGGGACTCACGGAAGCCCGCTACTTGGGCTACGTGATAGGCCAAGGAGTGATTAAGCCCCAAATTAACAAGGTTGAGGCGATCCAGAAGTGGCCTAGACCCCTGACCACGAAACAGGTTAGGGCCTTCCTGGGTATCGTGGGGTACTACAGGAGGTTTGTAAAAGATTTTGCGGGACTATCAGCCCCCTTGACGGACCTTCTCAAAGGCAAGAAGTCCGTCATGGTGCGCTGGACTCCGCAGGCCGAGGACTCCTTCCGGGCCCTGAAGGAGGTCCTGTGCGGACAGCCCGTTCTGGTCAACCCTGATTTCCGGAAGGAGTTCATAGTACAGACTGACGCCTCGGAGGTCGGCCTGGGGGCAGTGCTGTCTCAGGTGGTTCAGGGGGAGGAACATCCCGTCACCTTTTTAAGTAGGAAGCTCACCCCTCCCGAGCGGAATTATAGCGTAGTGGAGAAGGAGTGCCTGGCGATCAAGTGGGCCTTGGAGTCCCTACGCTATTACCTGCTGGGACGTCAGTTTCGCTTGGTGACGGATCACTCTCCACTGGTCTGGATGAGGTCCGCCAAGGAACGGAATGCCCGGGTTACCCGGTGGTTCCTTTCTCTGCAGAACTTCCGGTTTACGGTTGAACACCGGGCCGGTAGGTTGCAGGGCAACGCCGATGCCTTGTCCCGCGGCCCGTGTTTGATGGCAGGAGTTCAACCCCGCACGCTTGAACTGAGGGGGGGGGTATGTGAGACTGTGACCGGGGTTATCTATGACGGCCGGTATGTCTCGCCCCGGTTGTGCTCACTCCATGATAATCCACTATAGGGTTAATGCTGTTTTCCCTACAGGCTGAAGGGAGGGATAAATAGATTCAGGAACAAGGGCAGGTGTGCCGGGTGTGAGGGGGTGATCACATCTCCCTGAGTTCTCTGCCGGAAAGGCACCTATGTACTATTGTGAACTTTTTCTTTGGAATAAACCGTGTGCTGTGAACCTTGGTGCCTGGATCCCGTGTCTTCTGCAGCGCAGCCGACGACGCTACCTCACAGTACATACGATCTCCTCATGACCCACTTCAACATTCGCTGGCGAGAGGCCAGAATGTGTGAATTGAAACGTGAACAGCTCTTCCGAGTGTCCAAGTGTGGGATCAGTAATGTCCGAGGACGTGTATTCAGCCTTGTGGTAGGAAGGAGGATCAGGTTCTGAAATGTGCGGTGCAGTATCACGGCTACTGACACTTGACCGTGTGAAAGACAGAGTGTTTGTGGTGGTGCCAATCTGACTGGAAGCATTATCCGCTATCCAACTAACAACCTGTTGACACTGGTCTTGGTTCAAGAGCGGTGTACTGCTGCGGTCCCCAAGAATTTGGGACAGGACGTGCGAGCGACTAGATGTGGCCCTTTGTTGTGGCGAAATTAGAGCTTGCCCACGACCTCGGCCTCTGCCTGCACCACCATCACGTCCACTTCCTTGTTCCTTGCCAACGCCCTTGCGCATTTTGCAATGCTGTGCTGACGTGTATTCACTAGACTTGTGCGTTATGTAATAGTTTGTGAAAAACGCACACAAGTGCACCTGTACGCTGCCACCGACAGGCACACACGTGCGGTTTTTAAATGCAAGCACGGACGCACTAAGAACCTAACAGGTTTTAGGAGCAAAAATTAATGAGAACTCTGACACTATCAGCCACTGCTGACTGACGTGTATTATACACTACACTTGTGTGTTATATAATAGTTTGTGAAAAATGCACACAAGTGCACCTGTACGCTGCCACCGACAGGCACACACGTGCGGTTTTTAAATGCAAGCACGGACGCACTAAGAACCTAACAGGTTTTAGGAGCAAAAATTAATGAGAACTCTGACACTATCAGCCACTGCTGACTGACGTGTATTATACACTACACTTGTGCGTTATATAATAGTTTGTGAAAAACGCACACAAGTGCACCTGTGTCACGGCCGGGCGGTCGGGCAGACCCAGGAGGTGGATCCACTGGACCGAACTCTAAGATGGAGGTAGGGAGTCCGGCAGCTGAAGCACTGAAGGGCAGCAGGATAGTCCGTGCAAGTGAAGACAGCGGAGGAGTCCCTGGGACCACGGAGTCACAGAAGGTAGTCTTGGTGACGTAGCTCAGGTTCGGAGGCCGAGATGATATCAGGCGGAGTCCGGAACCTCTGGAGCAAGATGACGGGTCACCGCAGGGATCCGAGATGGCAGGTGCTGTCGGATGGCAGACGGACAGCGTGCGGGGTTCGGGAAACGGCAGACTGGATGGCGAGGCAGGTACGGCTCTACAAAGAGAGATAGGTGAGTACAGGCACATAAACACCAGGAGACCTGACTCCTAGCTCAGGGAACACGAAGATCAGGCCCCGCCCCCTTGGACAAGGACCCCCTTTATACCCTGAACCTGACTAACCTCATTTCCTGTTACTGGACGCTGGCCCTTTAAGAAAGGGTCAGTGACCGCGCGCGTGCCCTAATGCGCATGCGCGCGGCCCGGGTGCCAGAAGCCAGGGAAGGAGGCTGCGAGGAGGACGCAGGAGAGCCGGCCAGGGCCTGGGAAGATGTCGGACGCCGGGATCGGCGACCAGAGGACCTATGGAGGACGGGCACCGGAGGCTGGGACGAGGGGAGCGTGGCAGGTGAGCCGGGGAGCGGAGCTGAGGACCCGGGGAGGGGAGCCGAGGACCCGGGGAGCGTGACAGTACCCCCCCCCCCACGCCCCCCTCCCCGCAACCGGGACATGAAGGCACGGATAAGGGGAGTGCCTACGTTCTCCCTGGGCTCCCAGGACCTATCCTCAGGACCATACCCTGCCCAGTCCACCAGGAAGAACTGCCGACCTCGCACGGTCTTCATGGCCACGATATCCCTTACCGCATAGATGTCATCATCGGCAATAGGTGGAGGAGCTGGACTGGCAGCAGCGGAGAAGGGACCAAGGACCACCGGCTTGAGCAGGGAGACGTGGAACGAGTTGGGTATCCTCATCGTGGCCGGGAGCTGCAGCTTGTAGGAGACCTCATTGATCCTGGTGAGGACTTTAAACGGCCCAATGTAGCGAGGACCCAGCTTGTATGAAGGTATCTTCAGGCGGACGTACTGGGAAGAAAGCCAGACGAGGTCTCCAGGAGAGAAACACGGAGGATCCAGGCGTTTCTTGTCTGCGTGTCTCTTCATCCGCAGGGAAGCACGTCCTAGAGACACCTTGACAGAGTCCCAAATGGTGGCAAAGTCACGGGCTACTGTATCTGCAGCAGGGACATCCGAAGAGGGGGATACAGGCAATGGGATGGAAGGCTGAAGTCCGTAGACAACATGGAAGGGAGAGCTGGAGGACGACTCACTGATGTGGTGGTTGTGGGAGAATTCAGCCCAAGGTAGAAGAGCGGACCAATCGTCGTGATGGGCGTTAACATAGTGCCGTAGAAATGAGGTCAAGATTTGATTGACCCTCTCTACTTGGCCATTAGACTGAGGATGGTATGCAGATGAAAAGTCCAGAGTCACTCCCAGATGGTTACAGAGAGCCCTCCAGAAGCGGGAGGTGAACTGAGTTCCTCTGTCTGATACGATGTGTAATGGAAAGCCATGCAAGCGGAAGATGTGTTGTATAAAAGCGTCCGCGAGTTCCTGAGCAGAAGGCAGTCCAGCCATAGGAATGAAATGGGCCATTTTTGAGAACCGGTCCACCACGACCCATATGACTGTGTGCCCGGATGACAATGGCAAGTCCGTAATAAAGTCCATTGCTATGTGTTGCCACGGAATCGAAGGTATCGGTAGAGGCAGAAGGCGGCCATGTGGGAGGTGTTTGGGCGTCTTGTTTCTGGCACAAGAGGAGCAGGCAGAGACAAAGGCGGCGACGTCCGTGCGAAGAGATGGCCACCAGTAATGGCGTACAATCGCACCCCATGTTCTCTTCTGGCCTGCATGGCCGGCTGTTTTTGAGGTATGACCCCAGTGTAAGACCGTTAGCCTGTCGGTCTCCGAGACATAGGTCTTCCCAGGTGGTATCTGGGCCAGAGTGACAGGAGCCACCGGAACAATCTTGCTAGGAGAGATGATAGGCTGGATAGTCTCTTCCTCCTGTTCCATGGGCATGAGAGACCTAGACAAGGCATCAGCGCGTACATTCTTGTCCGCTGGTCGGAAGTGGAGCTGGAAGTCAAACCTGGCAAAGAATAAGGACCACCTGGCTTGCCGTGGGTTCAGTCGCTGAGCGGACCGCAGGTATTCCAGGTTTTTGTGGTCCGTGTAGATAATCACGGGGTACACCGCTCCTTCCAGGAGGTAGCGCCACTCCTCCAGAGCCAGTTTGACCGCCAGTAGTTCTCGGTCACCGATGGTGTAATTACGTTCGGGTGCTGAGAAGCTCTTAGAGAAGAAACCGCAGGTCACCATCTTCCCGGAGGAGGATTTTTGCATGAGCACTGCTCCGGCTCCTGAGGAGGAGGCATCCACCTCCAAGGTGAACTGGCGGTTTAACTCCGGTCGGTGGAGTACAGGGGCGGAGGCGAATGCTCGCTTCAAAGAACAAAATGCGGCGTCTGCCGCAGGTGACCAGTCCTTAGGATTAGCCTCCTTTTTGGTCAAAGCGGAGAGAGGAGCGGTCAAGGCAGAGAAGTGCGGGATAAACTGGCGGTAGTAGTTGGCGAATCCCAGGAAGCGTTGGATTGCCTTCAGTCCAGAAGGCGGAGGCCAGTTGATGATGGCGGAGACCTTCTTGGGGTCCATCTGCAGTCCAGTATCAGAGATGATGTACCCCAGAAAGGGGAGGGAAGACTGCTCAAAGACACACTTCTCATACTTTGCGTACAGGCGATTCTCTCTCAGTCTTTGTAAGACCAGCTGTACGTTTTCTCTGTGGGTTTGGAGGTCCGGAGAGAAGACAAGGATGTCATCTAGATAAACAACCACACAGATGTAGAGAAGGTCTCGAAACACGTCGTTCACCAGTTCTTGGAAGACGGCAGGAGCGTTACACAGACCGAAGGGCATCACGCAGTACTCATAATGTCCATCGCGCGTATTAAACGCGGTTTTCCATTCGTCACCGGAGCGGATGCGTACCAGATTGTAAGCACCCCGAAGATCCAGCTTGGTGAACACACGAGCTCCTCTAAGCCGGTCAAATAATTCGGGAATGAGCGGCAGGGGGTATTTGTTTTTCACGGTGATTTGATTGAGACCCCGGTAGTCTATGCATGGGCGTAAGTCTCCCTCTTTCTTCTTGACAAAGAAGAAACCTGCTCCAGCAGGAGAGGAGGATCTCCGAATGAACCCTCTTGCTAGGCTCTCTGAGATGTAATCTGACATGGCCCTGGTTTCGGCTGGAGATAATGGATATATCCGTCCTCTAGGTGGGGTTGTCCCTGGAAGCAGGTCAATGGCACAATCGTATGGACGATGTGGCGGCAGTACCTCGGATTCCTTTTTGTCAAAGACATCGGCAAAGGACCAATAGGCCGAAGGCAGCCCCGTTAGGGTCTCAGGAACCGGAGGTCGTCGGAGGGGTGGTATGGACTTTAGGCACCTCTCATGACACGAAGAGCCCCAACGGGTGACTTCGCCTGTACCCCAGCTAACCGATGGTTCATGTGTCCGCAACCATGGGAGTCCCAACAGGATCTGGTGGGACATGTGTGGGAGAACGTAGAGAGCGATGTTCTCGGTGTGAAGGGCACCGATGCGTAGTTCGACAGGCCTGGTGATCAAGGAGATGGTATCAGAGAGAGGCCTCCCATCCACCGAGGCAATCACTAGGGGTTTGTCGAGTGGCATGACAGGCACCCGGTACTTATCCACCGTGGCCTGCTGGATGAAATTGCCTGCTGCCCCGGAATCGAGGTAGGCATCAGCCGTGAACCGCGTCTCTCCCGTGGTCACTTGCACTGTCCATGTAACTGGGTCAGAGAGGGTCCCAGCACCTAGGGTGGCCTCTCCTACCAACCCTAGGCTTTGGAGTTTCCCGGCCTCTCTGGACAGGAGCGTAGCAGGTGGGTGTCCTCACCACAGTAAAAGCAGAGGCCCTGGGCGAGCCGCTCTGCTCGACGTCGTTCAGACTGCCGCACTCGGTCGATCTGCATGGGCTCGTGGACGGGAATCCCAGCTGTTGATGACTGAGGAACGGAGGACTTCTGCGGAGGAGGAGAATGCCGTACCGGGCGTCTCTCCCGAGATAGCTCTTTGGAGCGCTCCTGAAAACGTATGTCCACACGAGTTGCTAGGGCGATCAGTGCATCTAGGGTGGAGGGCACGTCCCGACCCGCCAACTCATCCTTGATGCGACTCGAGAGTCCTTCCCAGAAGGCGGCTGTTAGGGCCTCATTATTCCACCCGAGTTCTGAAGCCAAAGTGCGGAAACGGATGGCGTATTGACCCACCGTCAGTGTCCCTTGACGTAGGCGGAGGAGTGATGAAGCAGAGGCAGAGGCGCGTCCTGGCTCGTCAAAGGTACTGCGGAAGGCCTGTAGGAACTGTTGGAGATCCTTGGTCATGGGGTCCTCCTTCTCCCACAAGGGGTTCATCCACGCCAGCGCCTCGCCCTCTAGGTGGGACATTATAAAGGCGACCTTGGCTTGGTCGGAGGCGAACAGATGTGGCAGCTGCGTGAAGTGAAGGGAACATTGGTTTATGAAGCCCCTGCAGGTCTTGGGATCTCCAGCATACCGAGGAGGTGACGCCAAACGGAGTCGGGAAGCATCTGAAGGGCAGCAGGATAGTCCGTGCAAGTGAAGACAGCGGAGGAGTCCCTGGGACCACGGAGTCACAGAAGGTAGTCTTGGTGACGTAGCTCAGGTTCGGAGGCCGAGATGATATCAGGCGGAGTCCGGAACCTCTGGAGCAAGATGACGGGTCACCGCAGGGATCCGAGATGGCAGGTGCTGTCGGATGGCAGACGGACAGCGTGCGGGGTTCGGGAAACGGCAGACTGGATGGCGAGGCAGGTACGGCTCTACAAAGAGAGATAGGTGAGTACAGGCACATAAACACCAGGAGACCTGACTCCTAGCTCAGGGAACACGAAGATCAGGCCCCGCCCCCTTGGACAAGGACCCCCTTTATACCCTGAACCTGACTAACCTCATTTCCTGTTACTGGACGCTGGCCCTTTAAGAAAGGGTCAGTGACCGCGCGCGTGCCCTAATGCGCATGCGCGCGGCCCGGGTGCCAGAAGCCAGGGAAGGAGGCTGCGAGGAGGACGCAGGAGAGCCGGCCAGGGCCTGGGAAGATGTCGGACGCCGGGATCGGCGACCAGAGGACCTATGGAGGACGGGCACCGGAGGCTGGGACGAGGGGAGCGTGGCAGGTGAGCCGGGGAGCGGAGCTGAGGACCCGGGGAGGGGAGCCGAGGACCCGGGGAGCGTGACAACCTGTACGCTGCCACCGACAGGCACACACGTGCGGTTTTTAAATGCAAGCACGGACGCACTAAGAACCTAATAGGTTTTTAGGAGCAAAAATTACTGAGAAGTCTGACACTATCAGCCACTGCTGACTGACGTGTATTATACACTACACTTGTGCGTTATATAATAGTTTGTGAAAAACACACACAAGTGCACCTGTACGCTGCCACCGACAGGCACACACGTGCAGTTTTTAAATGCAAGCACGGATGCACTAAGAACCTAACAGGTTTTAGGAGCAAAAATTAATGAGAACTCTGACACTATCAGCCACTGCTGACTGACGTGTATTATACACTACACTTGTGCGTTATATAATAGTTTGTGAAAAACGCACACAAGTGCACCTGTACGCTGCCACCGACAGGCACACACGTGCGGTTTTTAAATGCAAGCACGGACGCACTAAGAACCTAACAGATTTTTAGGAGCAAAAATTACTGAGAAGTCTGACACTATCTGGACTGTTTTAGACTGTGTACACCAGCCCCAGATATGATGAAGGCTGGTATACGGTCACCATTAGGAATGGCTATATACCCTTCCTGCCTGCCTGCCTGCCTGCCTGTATACTGCTACAATAGTCCTGACAAGGACTCTTCTGGTCACTAGCCTGTATTCCGACCTGGCTATACCCTGCCTGTATATAGCAACAATAGTCCTGAGAAGGACTCTGCTACTGTACTCCGACCTGGCTATACCCTGCCTGCCTGTATACAACTAGAATAGTCCTGAGAAGGACTTCTGGTCACACTGTTTGCAGCCCTGCTACGGAAATAGCTATAAAGGGCCGCAAACCTTTCCCTGAAGCAGCAACACTCTCCCTGCACTGACTGTCTGGATGGCTGTGAGCAGAGCACAGCGCGCCCGCCGGTATAAAGGCTCAGTCACGCTGTGCGGGCCGGCCAATCACTGCAATTCCACAACTAACAGGGCTGTGGCATTGCAGTGGTCTGCCAGCCAATCCCTGCATGAGGGCTGGCTCTCAAAAGAGCGCCAACATGCAGGGATGAAGACCACGAGTACAGCACGAGTATCACGAGATTACTCGGTCCCCGCCGAGTAGCCCGAGTACAGTGATACTCGTGCGAGAACCGAGTAGTAACAAGCATACTCGCTCATCACTAATAGCAAACACTGGGGAAACTTAGTGGAATCCTAAAAGTGGCTGTTGGACTCCATTAGTGTCCCACTGGTGCCAAGTAATTTCCAGCACCTCTGCATTGCACTCTTAAGCTCATTTCTACTAAGCTATTAAAATAGCAAACACTGAGGAAACTTAGTGGCATCCTAAAAGTGGCTGTTGGACTTCATTAGTGTCCCACTGGTGCCAAGCAATTTCCAACACCTCTGTCTTGCACCCTCAAGCTCATTTTTACTAAGCCATTATAATAGCAAACACTAAGGAAACTTAGTGGCATCCTAAAAGTGGCTGTTGGACTCCATTAGTGTCCCACTGGTGCCAAGCAATTTCCAGCACCTCTGCATTGCACCCTCAAGCTCATTTTTACTAAGCCATTATAATAGCAAACACTGAGTAAACTTAGCGGCATCCAAAAAGTTGCTGTTGGACTTCATTAGTGTCCCACTGGTTCCAAGCAATTTCCAGCACGTCTGCATTGCACCCTCAAGCTCATTTTTACTAAGCCATTATAATAGCAAACACTGAGGAAACTTAGTGGTATCCAAAAAGTGGCTGTTGATCTTCATTAGTGTCCCACTGGTGCCAAGCAATTTCCAGCACCTCTGCATTGCACCGTCAAGTTCATTTTTACTAAGCCATTATAATAGCAAACACTGAGGAAACTTAGTCGCATCCAAAAAGTTGCTGTTGGACTTTATTAATGTCCCACTGGTGCCAAGCAATTTCCAGCACCTCTGCATTGCACCCTCAAGCTCATTTTTACTAAGCCAATTATAATAGCAAACACTGAGGAAACTTAGTGGCACTCTAAAAGTGTCTGTTGGACTCCATTAGTGTCCCACTGGTGCAAAGCAATTTCCAGCACCTCTGCATTGCACCCTCAAGCTTATTTTTACTAAGCCATTATAATAGCAAACACTGAGGAAACTTAATAGCATCCAAAAAGTGGCTGTTGGACTCCATTAGTGTCCCACTGGTGCCAAGCAATTTCCAGCACCTCTGCATTGCACCTCAAGCTCATTTTTACTAAGCCATTATAATAGCAAACAGTAAGGAAACTTAGTGGCATCCTAAAAGTGGCTGTTGGACTCCATTAGTGTCCCAGTAGTGCCAAGCAAATTCCAGCACCTCTGCATTGCACCCTCAAGCTCATTTTTACTAAGCCATTATAATAGCAAACACTGAGGAAACTTAGTGGCATCCTACAAAAGGCTGTTGGACTCCATTAGTGTCCCACTGGTGCCAAGCAATTTCCAGCACCTCTGCATTGCACCCTCAAGCTCATTTTTACAAAGCCATTATAATAGCAAACAGAAAGGAAACTTAGTGGCATCCAAAAAGTGTCTGTTGGACTTCATTAGTGTCCCACTGTTGCCAAGCAATTTCCAGCACCTCTGCATTGCACCCTCAAACTCATTTTTACCAAGCCATTATAATAGCAAACACTGAGGAAACTTAGTGGCATCCAAAAAGTGGCTGTTGGACATCATTAGTGTCCCACTGGTGCCAAGCAATTTCCAGCACCTCTGCATTGCACTCTCAAGCTCATTTTTACCAAGCCATTATAATAGCAAACACTGAGGAAACTTAGTGGCATCCTAAAAGTGGCTGTTGGACTCCATTAGTGTCCCACTGGTGCCAAGCAATTTCCAGCACCTCTGAATTGTACCCTCAAGCTCATTTTTACTTAGCTATTATAATAGCAAACACTGAGGAAACTTAGTGGCATCCTAAAAGTGGCTGTTGGACTCCATTAGTGTCCCACTGGTGCCAAGCAATTTCCAGCACCTCTGCATTGCACCCTCAAGCTCATATTTACTAAGCCAATTATAATAGCAAACACTGAGGAAACTTAGTGGCATCCAAAAAGTGGCTGTTGGACATCATTAGTGTCCCACTGGTGCCAAGCAATTTCCAGCACCTCTGCATTGCACCCTCAAGCTCATTTTTACCAAGCCATTATAATAGCAAACACTAAGGAAACTTAGTGGCATCCTAAAAGTGGCTGTTGAACTTCATTAGTGTCCCACTGGTGCCAAGCAATTTCCAGCACCTCTGCATTGCACCCTCAAGTTCATTTTTACTAAGCCATTATAATGGCAAACACTGAGGAAACTTAGTCGCATCCAAAAAGTTGCTGTTGGACTTTATTAATGTCCCACTGGTGCCAAGCAATTTCCAGCACCTCTGCATTGCACCCTCAAGCTCATTTTTACTAAGCCAATTATAATAGCAAACACTGAGGAAACTTAGTGGCACTCTAAAAGTGGCTGTTGGACTCCATTAGTGTCCCACTGGTGCAAAGCAATTTCCAGCACCTCTGCATTGCACCCTCAAGCTTATTTTTACTAAGCCATTATAATAGCAAACACTGAGGAAACTTAATAACATCCAAAAAGTAGCTGCTGGACTCCATTAGTGTCCCACTGGTGCCAAGCAATTTCCAGCACCTCTGCATTGCACCCTCAAGCTCATTTTTACTAAGCCATTATAATAGCAAACAGTAAGGAAACTTAGTGGCATCCTAGAAGTGGCTGTTGGACTTTATTAGTGTCCCACTGGTGCCAAGCAATTTCCAGCACCTCTGCATTGCACCCTCAAGTTCATTTTTACTAAGCCATTATAATAGCAAACACTGAGGAAACTTAGTCGCATCCAAAAAGTTGCTGTTGGACTTTATTAATGTCCCACTGGTGCCAAGCAATTTCCAGCACCTCTGCATTGCACCCTCAAGCTCATTTTTACAAAGCCATTATAATAGCAAACAGAAAGGAAACTTAGTGACATCCAAAAAGTGTCTGTTGGACTTCATTAGTGTCCCACTGTTGCCAAGCAATTTCCAGCACCTCTGCATTGCACCCTCAAACTCATTTTTACCAACCCATTATAATAGCAAACACTGAGGAAACTTAGTGGCATCCAAAAAGTGGCTGTTGGACATCATTAGTGTCCCACTGGTGGCAAGCAATTTCCAGCACCTCTGCATTGCACCCTCAAGCTCATTTTTACCAAGCCATTATAATAGCAAACACTGAGGAAACTTAGTGGCATCCTAAAAGTGGCTGTTGGACTCCATTAGTGTCCCACTGGTGCCAAGCAATTTCCAGCACCTCTGAATTGTACCCTCAAGCTCATTTTTACTTAGCTATTATAATAGCAAACACTGAGGAAACTTAGTGGCATCCTAAAAGTGGCTGTTGGACTCCATTAGTGTCCCACTGGTGCCAAGCAATTTCCAGCACCTCTGCATTGCACCCTCAAGCTCATATTTACTAAGCCATTATAATAGCAAACACTGAGGAAACTTAGTGGCATCCAAAAAGTGGCTGTTGGATTTCATTAGTGTCCCACTGGTGCCAAGCAATTTCCAGCACCTCTGCATTGCACCCTCAAGCTCATTTTTACTAAGCCATTATAATAGCAAACACTGAGGAAACTTAGTGGCATCGTAAAAGTGGCTGTTGGACTCCATTAATGTCCCACTGGTGCCAAGCAATTTGCAGCACCTCTGCATTGCACCCTCAAGCTCATTTTTACTAAGCCATTATAATAGCAAACACTAAGGAAACTTAGTGGCATCCTAAAAGTGGCTGTTGTACTCCATTAGTGTCCCACTGGTACCAAGCAATTTCCAGCACCTCTGCATTGCATTCTCAAGTTCATTTTTACGAAGCCATTATAATGGCAAACACTGAGGAAACTTAGTCGCATCCAAAAAGTTGCTGTTGGACTTTATTAATGTCCCACTGGTGCCAAGCAATTTCCAGCACCTCTGCATTGCACCCTCAAGCTCATTTTTACTAAGCCAATTATAATAGCAAACACTGAGGAAACTTAGTGGCACTCTAAAAGTGGCTGTTGGACTCCATTAGTGTCCCACTGGTGCAAAGCAATTTCCAGCACCTCTGCATTGCACCCTCAAGCTTATTTTTACTAAGCCATTATAATAGCAAACACTGAGGAAACTTAATAGCATCCAAAAAGTGGCTGTTGGACTCCATTAGTGTCCCACTGGTGCCAAGCAATTTCCAGCACCTCTGCATTGCACCCTCAAGCTCATTTTTACTAAGCCATTATAATAGCAAACAGTAAGGAAACTTAGTGGCATCCTAGAAGTGGCTGTTGGACTTTATTAGTGTCCCACTGGTGCCAAGCAATTTCCAGCACCTCTGCATTGCACCCTCAAGTTCATTTTTACTAAGCCATTATAATAGCAAACACTGAGGAAACTTAGTCGCATCCAAAAAGTTGCTGTTGGACTTTATTAATGTCCCACTGGTGCCAAGCAATTTCCAGCACCTCTGCATTGCACCCTCAAGCTCATTTTTACAAAGCCATTATAATAGCAAACAGAAAGGAAACTTAGTGGCATCCAAAAAGTGTCTGTTGGACTTCATTAGTGTCCCACTGTTGCCAAGCAATTTCCAGCACCTCTGCATTGCACCCTCAAACTCATTTTTACCAAGCCATTATAATAGCAAACACTGAGGAAACTTAGTGGCATCCAAAAAGTGGCTGTTGGACATCATTAGTGTCCCACTGGTGGCAAGCAATTTCCAGCACCTCTGCATTGCACCCTCAAGCTCATTTTTACCAAGCCATTATAATAGCAAACACTGAGGAAACTTAGTGGCATCCTAAAAGTGGCTCTTGGACTCCATTAGTGTCCCACTGGTGCCAAGCAATTTCCAGCACCTCTGCATTGCACCCTCAAGCTCATATTTACTAAGCCATTATAATAGCAAACACTGAGGAAACTTAGTGGCATCCAAAAAGTGGCTGTTGGATTTCATTAGTGTCCCACTGGTGCCAAGCAATTTCCAGCACCTCTGCATTGCACCCTCAAGCTCATTTTTACTAAGCCATTATAATAGCAAACACTGAGGAAACTTAGTGGCATCGTAAAAGTAGCTGTTGGACTCCATTAATGTCCCACTGGTGCCAAGCAATTTGCAGCACCTCTGCATTGCACCCTCAAGCTCATTTTTACTAAGCCATTATAATAGCAAACACTAAGGAAACTTAGTGGCATCCTAAAAGTGGCTGTTGGACTCCATTAGTGTCCCACTGGTACCAAGCAATTTCCAGCACCTCTGCATTGCATTCTCAAGTTCATTTTTACGAAGCCATTATAATAGCAAACACTGAGGAAACTTAGTGGCATCCTAAAAGTGGCTGTTGGACTCCATTAATGTCCCACTGGTGCCAAGCAATTTGAAGCACCTCTGCATTGCACCCTCAAGCTCATTTTTACTAAGACAATTATAATAGCAAACACTGAGGAAACTTAGTGGCACTCTAAAAGTGGCTGTTGGACTCCATTAGTGTCCCACTGGTGCAAAGCAATTTCCAGCACCTCTGCATTGCACCCTCAAGCTTATTTTTACTAAGCGATTATAATAGCAAACACTGAGGAAACTTAATAGCATCCAAAAAGTGGCTGTTGGACTCCAATAGTGTCCCACTGGTGCCAAGCAATTTCCAGCACCTCTGCATTGCACCCTCAAGCTCATTTTTACTAAGCCATTATAATAGCAAACAGTAAGGAAACTTAGTGGCATCCTACAAAAGGATGTTGGACTCCATTAGTGTCCCACTGGTGCCAAGCAATTTCCAGCACTTCTGCATTGCACCCTCAAGCTCATTTTTACAAAGCCATTATAATAGCAAACAGAAAGGAAACTTAGTGGCATCCAAAAAGTGTCTGTTGGACTTCATTAGTGTCCCACTGTTGCCAAGCAATTTCCAGCACCTCTGCATTGCACCCTCAAACTCATTTTTACCAAGCCATTATAATAGCAAACACTGAGCAAACTTAGTGGCATCCAAAAAGTGGCTGTTGGACATCATTAGTGTCCCACTGGTGCCAAGCAATTTCCAGCACCTCTGCATTGCACCCTCAAGCTCATTTTTACCAAGCCATTATAATAGAAAACACTGAGGAAACTTAGTGGCATCCTAAAAGTGGCTGTTGGACTCCATTAGTGTCCCACTGGTGCCAAGCAATTTCCAGCACCTCTGCATTGCACCCTCAAGCTCATATTTACTAAGCCATTAAAATAGCAAACACTGAGGAAACTTATTGGCATCCAAAAAGTGGCTGTTGGATTTCATTAGTGTCCCACTGGTGCCAAGCAATTTCCAGCACCTCTGCATTGCACCCTCAAGCTCATTTTTACTAAGCCATTATAATAGCAAACACTGAGGAAACTTAGTGGCATCCTAAAAGTGGCTGTTGGACTCCATTAATGTCCCACTGGTGCCAAGCAATTTGCAGCACCTCTGCATTGCACCCTCAAGCTCATTTTTACTAAGCCATTATAATAGCAAACACTGAGGAAACTTAATAGCATCCAAAAAGTGGCTGTTGAACTTCATTAGTGTCCCACTGGTGCCAAGCAATTTCCAGCACCTCTGCATTGCACCCTCAAGCTCATTTTTACTAAGCTATTATAATAGCAAACACTGAGGAAACTTAGTGGCATCCTAAAAGTGGCTGTTGGACTTCATTAGTGTCCCTCTGGTGCCAAGCAATTTCCAACACCTCTGTTTTGCACCCTCAAGCTCATTTTTACTAAGCTATTAAATAGCAAACACTAAGGAAACTTAGTGGCATCCTAAAAGTGGTTGTTGGACTCCATTAGTGTCCCACTGGTGCCAAGCCATTTCTAGCACCTCTGCATTACACCCTCAAGCTCATTTTTACTAAGCCATTAAAACAGCAAACAATGAGGAAACTTAGTGGCATCAAAAAAGTTGCTGTTGGACTTCATTAATGTCCCACTGGTGCCAAGCAATTTCCAGCACCTCTGCATTGCACCCCCAAGCTCATTTTTACTAAGCCAGTTATAATAGCAAACACTGAGGAAACTTGGTGGCATCCAAAAAGTGGCTGTTGGACTTCATTAGTGTCCCACTGTTGCCAAGCAATTTCCAGCACCTCTGCATTGCACCCTCAAACTCATTTTTACCAAGCCATTATAATAGCAAACACTGAGCAAACTTAGTGGCATCCAAAAAGTGGCTGTTGGACATCATTAGTGTCCCACTGGTGCCAAGCAATTTCCAGCACCTCTGCATTGCACCCTCAAGCTCATTTTTACCAAGCCATTATAATAGAAAACACTGAGGAAACTTAGTGGCATCCTAAAAGTGGCTGTTGGACTCCATTAGTGTCCCACTGGTGCCAAGCAATTTCCAGCACCTCTGCATTGCACCCTCAAGCTCATATTTACTAAGCCATTATAATAGCAAACACTGAGGAAACTTATTGGCATCCAAAAAGTGGCTGTTGGATTTCATTAGTGTCCCACTGGTGCCAAGCAATTTCCAGCACCTCTGCATTGCACCCTCAAGCTCATTTTTACTAAGCCATTATAATAGCAAACACTGAGGAAACTTAGTGGCATCCTAAAAGTGGCTGTTGGACTCCATTAATGTCCCACTGGTGCCAAGCAATTTGCAGCACCTCTGCATTGCACCCTCAAGCTCATTTTTACTAAGCCATTATAATAGCAAACACTGAGGAAACTTAATAGCATCCAAAAAGAGGCTGTTGAACTTCATTAGTGTCCCACTGGTGCCAAGCAATTTCCAGCACCTCTGCATTGCACCCTCAAGCTCATTTTTACTAAGCTATTATAATAGCAAACACTGAGGAAACTTAGTGGCATCCTAAAAGTGGCTGTTGGACTTCATTAGTGTCCCTCTGGTGCCAAGCAATTTCCAACACCTCTGTTTTGCACCCTCAAGCTCATTTTTACTAAGCTATTAAATAGCAAACACTAAGGAAACTTAGTGGCATCCTAAAAGTGGTTGTTGGACTCCATTAGTGTCCCACTGGTGCCAAGCCATTTCTAGCACCTCTGCATTACACCCTCAAGCTCATTTTTACTAAGCCATTAAAACAGCAAACAATGAGGAAACTTAGTGGCATCAAAAAAGTTGCTGTTGGACTTCATTAATGTCCCACTGGTGCCAAGCAATTTCCAGCACCTCTGCATTGCACCCCCAAGCTCATTTTTACTAAGCCAGTTATAATAGCAAACACTGAGGAAACTTGGTGGCATCCAAAAAGTGGCTGTTGGACTTCATTAGTGTCCCACTGGTGCCAAGCAATTTCCAGCACCTCTGCATTGCACCCTCAAGCTCATTTTTACTAAGTCATTATAATAGCAAACACTGAGGAAACTTAGTGGCATCCAAAAAGTGGCTGTTAGACTTCATTAGTGTCCCACTGGTGCCAAGCAGTTTCCAGCACCTCTGCATTGCACCCTCAAACTCATTTTTACCAAGCCATTATAATAGCAAACACTGAGGAAACTTAGTGGCATCCTAAAAGTGGCTGTTGGTTTCCATTAGTGTCCCACTGGTGCCAAGCAATTTCCAGCACCTCTGCATTGCACCCTCAAGCTTATTTTTACTAAGCTATTATAATAACAAACACTGAGGAAACTTAGTGGCATCCTACAGAAGGCTGTTGGACTCCATTAGTGTCCCAATGGTGCCAAACAATTTCCAGCACCTCTGCATTGCACTCTCAAGCTCATTTTTACTAAGCCATTATAAAAGCAAACACTGAGGAAACTTAGTGGCATCCTAAAAGTGGCTGTTGGACTCCATTAGTGTCCCACTGGTGCCAAGCAATTTCCAGCACCTCTGCATTGCACCCTCAAGCTCATTTTTACTAAGCCATTATAATAGCAAACAGTAAGGAAACTTAGTGGCATCCTAAAAGTGGCTGTTGGACTCCATTAGTGTCCCACTGGTGCCAAGCAATTTCCAGCACCTCTGCATTGCACCCTCAAGCTCATTTTTACTAAGCCATTATAATAGCAAACACTGAGGAAACTTAGTGGCATCCAAAAAGTGTCTGGTGGACTCCACTAGTACCCCACTGCTGCCAAGCAATTTCCAGCACCTCTGCATTGCACCCTCAAGCTCATTTTTACTAAGCCATTATAATAGCAAACACTGAGGAAACTTAGTGGCATCCAAAAAGTGGCTGTTGGACTTCATTAGTGTCCCACTGGTGCCAAGCAATTTCCAGCACCTCTGCATTGCACCCTCAAGCTCATTTTTACCAAACTTACTGGCATCCTAAAAGTGGCTGTTGGACTCCATTAGTGTCCCTCTGGTGCCAAGCAATTTCCAGCACTTCTGCATTGCACCCTCAAGCTCATTTTTACTAAGCCATTATAATAGCAAACACTGAGGAAACTTAGTGGCATCCTAAAAGTGGCTGTTGGACTCCATTAGATTCCCACTGGTGCCAAGCAATTTCCAGCACCTCTGCATTGCACCCTCAAGCTCATTTTTACTAAGCCATTATAATAGAAAACACTGAGGGAACTTAATAGCATCCAAAAAGTGGCTGTTGGACTCCATTACTGTCCCACTGTTGCCAAGCAATTTCAAGCACCTCTGCATTGCACCCTCAAGCTCATTTTTACTAAGCCATTATAATAGCAAACACTGAGGAAACTTAGTGGCATCCAAAAAGTGGCTGTTAGACTTCATTAGTGTCCCACTGGTGCCAAGCAATTTCCAGCACCTCTGCATTGCACCCTCAAACTCATTTTTACCAAGCCATTATAATAGCAAACACTGAGGAAACTTAGTGGCATCCTAAAAGTGGCTGTTGGTTTCCATTAGTGTCCCACTGGTGCCAAGCAATTTCCAGCACCTCTGCATTGCACCCTCAAGCTTTTTTTTACTAAGCTATTATAATAACAAACACTGAGGAAACTTAGTGGCATCCTACAGAAGGCTGTTGGACTCCATTAGTGTCCCACTGGTGCCAAGCAATTTCCAGCACCTCTGCATTGCACCCTCAAGCTCATTTTTACCAAGCCATTATAATAGCAAACACTGAGGAAACTTAGTGGCATCCTAAATGTGGCTGTTGGACTCCATTAGTGTCCCACTGATGCCAAACAATTTCCAGCACCTCTGCATTGCACTCTCAAGCTCATTTTTACTAAGCCATTATAAAAGCAAACACTGAGGAAACTTAGTGGCATCCTAAAAGTGGCTGTTGGACTCCATTAGTGTCCCACTGGTGCCAAGCAATTTCCATCACCTCTGCATTGCACCCTCAAGCTCATTTTTACTAAGCCATTATTATAGAAAACACTGAGGGAACGTAATAGCATCCAAAAAGTGGCTGTTGGACTCCATTAGTGTCCCACTGGTGCCAAACAATTTCCAGCACCTCTGCATTGCACCCTCAAGCTCATTTTTACTAAGCCATTATAATAGCAAACACTGAGGAAACTTAGTGGCATCCTAAAAGTGGCTGTTGGACTCCATTACTGTCCCACTGTTGCCAAGCAATTTCAAGCACCTCTGCATTGCACCCTCAAGCTCATTTTTACTAAGCCATTATAATAGAAAACACTGAGGGAACTTAATAGCATCCAAAAAGTGGCTGTTGGACTCCATTACTGTCCCACTGTTGCCAAGCAATTTCAAGCACCTCTGCATTGCACCCTCAAGCTCATTTTTACTAAGCCATTATAATAGCAAACACTGAGGAAACTTAGTGGCATCCAAAAAGTGGCTGTTAGACTTCATTAGTGTCCCACTGGTGCCAAGCAATTTCCAGCACCTCTGCATTGCACCCTCAAACTCATTTTTACCAAGCCATTATAATAGCAAACACTGAGGAAACTTAGTGGCATCCTAAAAGTGGCTGTTGGTTTCCATTAGTGTCCCACTGGTGCCAAGCAATTTCCAGCACCTCTGCATTGCACCCTCAAGCTTATTTTTACTAAGCTATTATAATAACAAACACTGAGGAAACTTAGTGGCATCCTACAGAAGGCTGTTGGACTCCATTAGTGTCCCACTGGTGCCAAGCAATTTCCAGCACCTCTGCATTGCACCCTCAAGCTCATTTTTACCAAGCCATTATAATAGCAAACACTGAGGAAACTTAGTGGCATCCTAAATGTGGCTGTTGGACTCCATTAGTGTCCCACTGGTGCCAAACAATTTCCAGCACCTCTGCATTGCACTCTCAAGCTCATTTTTACTAAGCCATTATAAAAGCAAACACTGAGGAAACTTAGTGGCATCCTAAAAGTGGCTGTTGGACTCCATTAGTGTCCCACTGGTGCCAAGCAATTTCCAGCACCTCTGCATTGCACCCTCAAGCTCATTTTTACTAAGCCATTATAATAGAAAACACTGAGGGAACGTAATAGCATCCAAAAAGTGGCTGTTGGACTCCATTAGTGTCCCACTGGTGCCAAGCAATTTCCAGCACCTCTGCATTGCACCCTCAAGCTCATTTTTACTAAGCCATTATAATAGCAAACACTGAGGAAACTTAGTGGCATCCTAAAAGTGGCTGTTGGACTCCATTACTGTCCCACTGTTGCCAAGCAATTTCAAGCACCTTTGCATTGCACCCTCAAGCTCATTTTTACTAAGCCATTATAATAGAAAACACTGAGGGAACTTAATAGCATCCAAAAAGTGGCTGTTGGACTCCATTACTGTCCCACTGTTGCCAAGCAATTTCAAGCACCTCTGCATTGCACCCTCAAGCTCATTTTTACTAAGCCATTATAATAGCAAACACTGAGGAAACTTAGTGGCATCCAAAAAGTGGCTGTTAGACTTCATTAGTGTCCCACTGGTGCCAAGCAATTTCCAGCACCTCTGCATTGCACCCTCAAACTCATTTTTACCAAGCCATTATAATAGCAAACACTGAGGAAACTTAGTGGCATCCTAAAAGTGGCTGTTGGTTTCCATTAGTGTCCCACTGGTGCCAAGCAATTTCCAGCACCTCTGCATTGCACCCTCAAGCTTATTTTTACTAAGCTATTATAATAACAAACACTGAGGAAACTTAGTGGAATCCTACAGAAGGCTGTTGGACTCCATTAGTGTCCCACTGGTGCCAAGCAATTTCCAGCACCTCTGCATTGCACCCTCAAGCTCATTTTTACCAAGCCATTATAATAGCAAACACTGAGGAAACTTAGTGGCATCCTAAATGTGGCTGTTGGACTCCATTAGTGTCCCACTGGTGCCAAGCAATTTCCAGCACCTCTGCATTGCACTCTCAAGCTCATTTTTACTAAGCCATTATAAAAGCAAACACTGAGGAAACTTAGTGGCATCCTAAAAGTGGCTGTTGGACTCCATTAGTGTCCCACTGGTGCCAAGCAATTTCCAGCACCTCTGCATTGCACCCTCAAGCTCATTTTTACTAAGCCATTATAATAGAAAACACTGAGGGAACGTAATAGCATCCAAAAAGTGGCTGTTGGACTCCATTAGTGTCCCACTGGTGCCAAGCAATTTCCAGCACCTCTGCATTGCACCCTCAAGCTCATTTTTACTAAGCCATTATAATAGCAAACACTGAGGAAACTTAGTGGCATCCAAAAAGTGTCTGGTGGACTCCACTAGTACCCCACTGCTGCCAAGCAATTTCCAGCACCTCTGCATTGCACCCTCAAGCTCATTTTTACTAAGCCATTATAATAGCAAACACTGAGGAAACTTAGTGGCATCCAAAAAGTGGCTGTTGGACTTCATTAGTGTCCCACTGGTGCCAAGCAATTTCCAGCACCTCTGCATTGCACCCTCAAGCTCATTTTTACCAAACTTACTGGCATCCTAAAAGTGGCTGTTGGACTCCATTAGTGTCCCTCTGGTGCCAAGCAATTTCCAGCACCTCTGCATTGCACCCTCAAGCTCATTTTTACTAAGCCATTATAATAGCAAACAGTAAGGAAACTTAGTGGCATCCTAAAAGTGGCTGTTGGACTCCATTAGTGTCCCACTGGTGCCAAGCAATTTCCAGCACCTCTGCATTGCACCCTCAAGCTCATTTTTACTAAGCCATTATAATAGCAAACACTGAGGAAACTTAGTGGCATCCAAAAAGTGGCTGTTGGACTTCATTAGTGTCCCACTGGTGCCAAGCAATTTCCAGCACCTCTGCATTGCACCCTCAAGCTCATTTTTACCAAACTTACTGGCATCCTAAAAGTGGCTGTTGGACTCCATTAGTGTCCCTTTGGTGCCAAGCAATTTCCAGCACCTCTGCATTGCACCCTCAAGCTCATTTTTACTAAGCCATTATAATAGTGTAGTGGGTGGGCCTACCCTTTACCAGTACCAGCATAGTTAACCCGGAATTGTTAAAGTTGTTTTAATAAAAGTGTATTGTATTACATTGTAGTGTTAGGGCACCCCCTAGTGGCCGGGTGGGACGGCTGTCGCCACAGTGAGAGGAGGAGCTGGCAGAAACCAGGGGGGAGAGTGTGTGCATACGAGAGAGAGGGTTGGTTGGATCCGGGACGTGAGAGTGTGAAGATCAAGGGGCAGAGTGTGGGGGCTGAATGAAAAGGGGACGCTGGAGAGAACGGGAGTGGATGGATCCTCGTGAGTGAAGCAACCGGTGTGGGTCCGGGGTGTGTGT
Source organism: Anomaloglossus baeobatrachus (assembly GCF_048569485.1). NCBI lineage: Eukaryota > Metazoa > Chordata > Amphibia > Anura > Aromobatidae > Anomaloglossus > Anomaloglossus baeobatrachus. The sequence goes on from NC_134362.1 coordinate 131,008,053, forward strand.
AACCGACAGTGGGAGCCCGGTGAAGCGGAGTAATCATGGCACAGCCCCACGGGAGGATTTGTCAGGGCAGGTTGTCCCCCAGCCCAGGAAGTTTTACTTGTCTGCAACCGCCGGATTAAGACTGCGTATGTCAAGTGTGTTAATAAATATGTCTTTTATTTGCATCACATCTGGCCTGAAGACTATTTGTGCCACTATCGATGACAACACGACCACACTCTGCCCCACCAAGTCAGTCCCCAACATTGAAGGAGTGATGGAGCCAAGGGTGTGCCTTGAATTCACTGATTCCACGACTACACAGCCAGAGGCGCCCCTGACGCCTCATTTCATGTGGCGTAGTCGGCAGGATCCGATTCCCCTGCCAGGAACCCAAGAAGCCGGAGACCAAGTGGTGCCGAGTGCACCGTATCCGGGCTACGAGAGAAGATTTCCAGTCCCATGGTGGGAGGAAGAAGTGCCCAAGGCGTTGGACCGTGCACAAGATGGCGACAAGATGGTCGCCGTCTGTGAAGCCGAGGAAGAAAAGGCGCGAAAAGTTGGCGCCAAAAGAAGAGCCTGGGGCTGGCCGGTGCCAAGAAAGAGGTACGGAGTACTCCGCCTAAAGAGGGGAGGCGCCAGTCCCCGGACACGAAGGAAGAAATATGAAGTGGGCGGTATTGTAAGGAAAAAGAAGAACCGCCACGGAGGAGTCAAGATGATGTGTGAGGCTGGGGGTGGAGTCTGTTTAAGAGCGGGAAACATGGGCCCGCCTCTTCTTCTTCCAGCCTCAGCATTGACCTCGCCGCCATTGCATACTATACAGCAGAAGAAAAAGATGGAAGCTTCCGGACGACAACAGGATCTCGCCACCGCCATGGCCCTGACCAGTCTAAGCCGGGAGCGCCCTAAACAAGCTGCCATAGCAGGAGTGTTCTTACCAGAGAACCCGACCGGGTCAGGAGACCCCGCACGCCCGGAGAAGGTGACGTGGCTGACCACCTGGGACGCGACCACCGGGGGCACGACCACTGAAGTCCGGGCAACGTATGCCGCCCAGCTATCGGTGGGGAACCGCCCCCTGGGGATTACCTATTCCCCTGTGGAGACACCCCAGCCCGCCACCACAGCATCCGCGGCCGCAGCACCAACTGCCCCCGAGCGGGAACCGGCCGAAGTGTATGCCGAGCGGCTGGAGCAAGATCCCTGGGGCTTCTTTTGGGACCCTGTAGTCCCGTCCTCTACTCCCTATCCAAGGGCTCCGTCTCCGGTGCCAGATCCAGTCCAGGAGCGGTTGCTTGCAGAGATCACCGTCCGGGAAATGATGTCCGGTCCCGGCGGTGAGGAGATGGCCCTGCAATTCACCACTGGTATAGTGGTGAAGTTCAACCAGCATGAGGGCTACGGATTTATCCGCGAAGCAAGCACCGGGGACGATTACTTTTACAATAGGGTCCACCTGGACGTGGAGGGCCTACCCAAGAGGCTCCACACTCTCTACCCGGGCGAGAAGGTACAATTCTTACCGGACGCGGGAAGTCGCGGCCTGTTCGCAGTTGGCGTGACCCGGACGCCGACCGCCCGTGAAGCGGCTCAGTGGCAGCAGGAGCTGGAGTGGGAGGAGCACCAGGAACGACGCCGGAGCCAGCAGAAACCGACGCCGGTAGATGCCTCCCATTCCCGGCGTACTCTGGCGGTCCTACCGGAGGTGAAGCCTGACCCGGAAAAGGGTACCCCGGTCGTGGCGGTTAACCAGAGCGTCACCAACAGACCGGTAATAGTTCTGGACGTGCCCCAACCTGTACCTCAACCACCCCGAGTGGCGACTCCATCGCCTCCACCGGAACCTGAAGAGGCCACGCCGTCTGAGCCGCCGTTTACTCCTGATTCATTCCGGAGAGTCCGCCGCCAGCCTGGACAGTCCCTGGGCGCCTACATCCAGGCCCAAGCTGCCGAATGGAAGCGGTCCTGGCCTCCGGAATAGGTCGTTCGTGCTGGCTTGTTAAAAAGACCGGTAGTGTTGTTCGACCGGTAAAGTTTAAAGTTTTATGAAGAGTTTACAGTTGATATGCCTGTTGCTCGCCATCCCATCACAAGACCGGGAGCGCTGTTGAGCCTCCGGGCGCCTTCACAAGACCGGGAGCGCTGTTGAGCCTCCGGGCGCCATCACAAGACCGGGAGCGCTGTTGAGCCTCCGGGCGCCACCAAAAGACCGGGAGCGCTGTTAAGTCGCCTGTTGTGGACTGGAGTTGAAGGGTATTTTTTATGCCATGTTCGGTGTTTTAATGTATGGTTATTGTTAAGAGCCTTGCCGGGAGGCTCGGATTTTAAGAGGGGAGGCATGTAGTGGGTGGGCCTACCCCCTACCAGTACCAGCATAGTTAACCCGGAATTGTTAAAGTTGTTTTAATAAAAGTGTATTGTATTACATTGTAGTGTTAGGGCACCCCCTAGTGGCCGGGTGGGACGGCTGTCGCCACAGTGAGAGGAGGAGCTGGCAGAAACCAGGGGGGAGAGTGTGTGCATGCGAGAGAGAGGGTTGGTTGGATCCGGGACGTGAGAGTGTGAAGGTCAAGGGGCAGAGTGTGGGGGCTGAATGAAAAGGGGACGCCGGAGAGAACGGGAGTGGATGGATCCTCGTGAGTGAAGCAACCGGTGTGGGTCCGGGGTGTGTGTAACCGACAGTGGGAGCCCGGTGAAGCGGAGTAATCAGGGCACAGCCCCACGGGAGGATTTGTCAGGGCAGGTTGTCCCCCAGCCCAGGAAGTTTTACTTGTCTGCAACCGCCGGATTAAGACTGCGTGTGTCAAGTGTGTTAATAAATATGTCTTTTATTTGCATCACATCTGGCCTGAAGACTATTTGTGCCACTATCGACGACAACACGACCACACTCTGCCCCACCAAGTCAGTCCCCAACATTGAAGGAGTGATGGAGCCAGGGGTGTGCCTTGAATTCACTGATGCCACGACTACACAGCCAGAGGCGCCCCTGACGCCTCATTTCAATAGCAAACACTGAGGAAACTTAGTGGCATCCTAAAAGTGGCTGTTGGACTCCATTAGTGTCCCACTGGTGCCAAGCAATTTCCAGCACCTCTGCATTGCACCCTCAAGCTCATTTTTACTAAGCCATTATAATAGAAAACACTGAGGGAACTTAATAGCATCCAAAAAGTGGCTGTTGGACTCCATTACTGCCCCACTGTTGCCAAGCAATTTCAAGCACCTCTGCATTGCACCCTCAAGCTCATTTTTACTAAGCCATTATAATAGCAAACAGTAAGGAAACTTAGTGGCATCCAAAAAGTGTCTGTTGGACTCCACTAGTACCCCACTGGTGCCAACTGGTGCCAAGCAATTTGCAGCACCTCTCCATTGCACCCCCAAGCTCATTTTTACTAAGCCATTATAATAGCAAACACTGAGGAAACTTAATAGCATCCAAAAAGTGGCTGTTGGACTCCATTAGTGTCCCACTGGTGCCAAGCAATTTCCAGCACCTCTGCTTTGCACCCTCAAGCTCATTTTTACTAAGCTATTATAATAGCAAACACTAAGGAAACTTAGTGGCATCCAAAAAGTGGCTGTTGGACTCCATTAATGTCCCACTGGTGCCAAGCAATTTCCAGCACCTCTGCATTGCACCCTCAAGCTCATTTTTACTAAGCCATAAAAATAGCAAACACTGAGGAAACTTAGTGGCATCCTAAAAGTGGCTGTTGGACTTCATTAGTTTCCCTCTGGTGCCAAGCAATTTCCAACACCTCTGTTTTGCACCCTCAAGCTCATTTTTACTAAGCCATTATAATAGCAAACACTGAGGAAACTTAGTGGCATCAAAAAAGTTGCTGTTGGACTTCATTAATGTCCCACTGGTGCCAAGCAATTTCCAGCACCTCTGCATTGCACCCTCAAGCTCATTTTCACTAAGCCAGTTATAATAGCAAACATTGAGGAAACTTAGTGGCATCCAAAAAGTGGCTTTTGGACTTCATTAGTGTCCCACTGGTGCCAAGCAATTTCCAGCACCTCTGCATTGCACCCTCAAGCTCATTTTTACTAAGCTATTATAATAGCAAACACTGAGGAAACTTAGTGGCATCCTAAAAGTGGCTGTTGGACTCCTTTAGTGTCCCACTGGTGCCAAGCAATTTCCAGCACCTCTGCATTGCACCCTCAAGCTCATTTTTACTAACCCATTATAATAGAAAACACTGAGGGAACTAAGTGGCATCCTAAAACTGGCTGTTGGACTCCATTAGTGTCCCACTGGTGCCAAGCAATTTCCAGCACCTCTGCATTGCACCCGCAAGCTCATTTTCACTAAGCCATTATAATAGCAAACAGTAAGGAAACTTAGTGGCATCCAAAAAGTGTCTGTTGGACTTCATTAGTGTCTCACTGGTGCCAAGCAATTTCCAGCACCTCTGCATTGCACCCTCAAGCTCATTTTTACCAAGCCATTATAATAGCAAACACTGAGGAAACTTAGTGGCATCCTAAAAGTGACTGTTGGACTCCATTAGTGCCCCACTGGTGCCAAACAATTTCCAGCACCTCTGCATTGCACTCTCAAGCTCATTTTTACTAAGCCATTATAATAGAAAACACTGAGGGAACTTAATAGCATCCAAAAAGTGGCTGTTGGACTCCATTAGTGTCCCACTGGTGCCAAGCAATTTCAAGCACCTCTGCATTGCACCCTCAAGCTCATTTTTACTAAGCCATTATAATAGAAAACAGTAAGGAAACTTAGTGGCATCCTAAAAGTGGCTGTTGGACTCCATTAGTGTCCCTCTGGTGCCAAGTAATTTCCAGCACCTCTGCATTGCACCCTCAAGCTCATTTTTACTAAGCCATTATAATAGCAAACACTGAGGAAACTTAGTGGCATCCAAAAAGTGTCTGGTGGACTCCACTAGTACCCCACTGCTGCCAAGCAATTTCCAGCACCTCTGCATTGCACCCTCAAGCTCATTTTTACTAAGCCATTATAATAGCAAACACTGAGGAAACTTAGTGGCATCCAAAAAGTGGCTGTTGGACTTCATTAGTGTCCCACTGGTGCCAAGCAATTTCCAGCACCTCTGCATTGCACCCTCAAGCTCATTTTTACCAAACTTACTGGCATCCTAAAAGTGGCTGTTGGACTCCATTAGTGTCCCTCTGGTGCCAAGCAATTTCCAGCACCTCTGCATTGCACCCTCAAGCTCATTTTTACTAAGCCATTATAATAGAAAACACTGAGGGAACTTAATAGCATCCAAAAAGTGGCTGTTGGACTCCATTACTGTCCCACTGTTGCCAAGCAATTTCAAGCACCTCTGCATTGCACCCTCAAGCTCATTTTTACTAAGCCATTATAATAGCAAACAGTAAGGAAACTTAGTGGCATCCTAAAAGTGGCTGTTGGACTCCATTAGTGTCCCACTGGTGCCAAGCAATTTCCAGCACCTCTGCATTGCACCCTCAAGCTCATTTTTACTAAGCTATTATAATAGCAAACACTGAGGAAACTTAGTGGCATCCAAAAAGTGTCTGTTGGACTCCACTAATACCCCACTGGTGCCAAGCAATTTGCAGCACCTCTGCATTGCACCCCCAAACTCATTTTTACTAAGCCATTATAATAGCAAACACTGAGGAAACTTAATAGCATCCAAAAAGTGGCTGTTGGACTCCATTAGTGTCCCACTGGTGCCAAGCAATTTCCAGCACCTCTGCATTGCATCCTCAAGCTCATTTTTACTAAGCCATTATAATAGCAAACACTTAGGAAACTTAATGGCATCCTAAAAGTGGCTGTTGAACTTCATTAGTGTCCCACTGGTGCCAAGCAATTTCCAGCACCTTTGCATTGCACCCTCAAACTCATTTTTACTAAGCTATTATAATAGCAAACACTGAGGAAACTTAGTGGCATCCAAAAAGTGGCTGTTGGACTCAGTGTCCCACTGGTGCCAAGCAATTTCCAGCACCTCTGCATTGCACCCTCAAGCTCATTTTTATTAAGCCATTATAATAGCAAACACTGAGGAAACTTAGTGGCATCCTAAAAGTGGCTGTTGGACTTCATTAGTTTCCCTCTGGTGCCAAGCAATTTCCAACACCTCTGTTTTGCACCCTCAAGCTCATTTTTACTAAGCCATTATAATAGCAAACACTAAGGAAACTTAGTGGCATCCTAAAAGTGGCTGTTGGACTCCATTAGTGTCCCACTGGTGCCAAGCCATTTCTAGCACCTCTGCATTACACCCTCAAGCTCATTTTTACTAAGCCATTAAAACAGCAAACACTGAGGAAACTTAGTGGCATCAAAAAAGTTGCTGTTGGACTTCATTAATGTCCCACTGGTGCCATGCAATTTCCAGCACCTCTGCATTGCACCCTCAAGCTCATTTTTACTAAGCCAGTTATAATAGCAAACATTGAGGAAACTTAGTGGCATCCAAAAAGTGGCTGTTGGACTTCATTAGTGTCCCACTGGTGCCAAGCAATTTCCAGAACCTCTGCATTGCACCCGCAGGCTCATTTTCACTAAGCCATTATAATAGCAAACACTGAGGAAACTTAGTGGCATCCAAAAAGTGTCTGTTGTACTCCACTAGTACCCCACTGGTGCCAAGCAATTTCCAGCACATCTGCATTGCACCCTCAAGCTCATTTTTACTAAGCCATTATAATAGCAAACAATGAGGAAACTTATTGGCATCCAAAAAGTGGCTGTTGGACTTCATTAGTGTCCCACTGGTGCCAAGCAATTTCCAGCACCTCTGCATTGCACCCTCAAGCTCATTTTTACCAAGCCATTATAATAGCAAACACTGAGGAAACTTAGTGGCATCCTAAAAGTAGCTGTTGGACTCCATTAGTGTCCCACTGGTGCCAAGCAATTTCAAGCACCTCTGCATTGCACCCTCAAGCTCATTTTTACTAAGCCATTATAATAGCAAACAGTAAGGAAACTTATTGGCATCCTAAAAGTGGCTGTTGGACTCCATTAGTGTCCCACTGGTGCCAAGCAATTTCCAGCACCTCTGCATTGCACCCTCAAGCTCATTTTTACTAAGCCATTATAATAGAAAGCACTGAGGGAACTTAATAGCATCCAAAAAGTGGCTGTTGGACTCCATTAGTGTCCCACTGGTGCCAACCAATTTCAAGCACCTCTGCATTGCACCCTCAAGCTCATTTTTACTAAGCCATAAAAATAGCAAACACTGAGGAAACTTAGTGGCATCCTAAAAGTGGCTGTTGGACTTCATTAGTTTCCCTCTGGTGCCAAGCAATTTCCAACACCTCTGTTTTGCACCCTCAAGCTCATTTTTACTAAGCCATTATAATAGCAAACACTAAGGAAACTTAGTGGCATCCTAAAAGTGGCTGTTGGACTCCATTAGTGTCCCACTGGTGCCAAGCCATTTCTAGCACCTCTGCATTACACCCTCAAGCTCATTTTTACTAAGCCATTAAAACAGCAAACACTGAGGAAACTTAGTGGCATCAAAAAAGTTGCTGTTGGACTTCATTAATGTCCCACTGGTGCCAAGCAATTTCCAGCACCTCTGCATTGCACCCTCAAGCTCATTTTTACTAAGCCATTATAATAGAAAACACTGAGGGAACTAAGTGGCATCCTAAAAGTGGCTGTTGGACTCCATTAGTGTCCCACTGGTGCCAAGCAATTTCCAGCACCTCTGCATTGCACCCGCAAGCTCATTTTCACTAAGCCATTATAATAGCAAACAGTAAGGAAACTTAGTGGCATCCAAAAAGTGTCTGTTGGACTTCATTAGTGTCTCACTGGTGCCAAGCAATTTCCAGCACCTCTGCATTGCACCCTCAAGCTCATTTTTACCAAGCCATTATAATAGCAAACACTGAGGAAACTTAGTGGCATCCTAAAAGTGACTGTTGGACTCCATTAGTGTCCCACTGGTGCCAAACAATTTCAAGCACCTCTGCATTGCACTCTCAAGCTCATTTTTACTAAGCCATTATAATAGAAAACACTGAGGGAACTTAATAGCATCCAAAAAGTGGCTGTTGGACTCCATTAGTGTCCCACTGGTGCCAAGCAATTTCAAGCACCTCTGCATTGCACCCTCAAGCTCATTTTTACTAAGCCATTATAATAGAAAACAGTAAGGAAACTTAGTGGCATCCTAAAAGTGGCTGTTGGACTCCATTAGTGTCCCTCTGTTGCCAAGTAATTTCCAGCACCTCTGCATTGCACCCTCAAGCTCATTTTTACTAAGCCATTATAATAGCAAACACTGAGGAATCTTAGTGGCATCCAAAAAGTGTCTGGTGGACTCCACTAGTACCCCACTGCTGCCAAGCAATTTCCAGCACCTCTGCATTGCACCCTCAAGCTCATTTTTACTAAGCCATTATAATAGCAAACACTGAGGAAACTTAGTGGCATCCAAAAAGTGGCTGTTGGACTTCATTAGTGTCCCACTGGTGCCAAGCAATTTCCAGCACCTCTGCATTGCACCCTCAAGCTCATTTTTACCAAACTTACTGGCATCCTAAAAGTGGCTGTTGGACTCCATTAGTGTCCCTCTGGTGCCAAGCAACTTCCAGCACCTCTGCATTGCACCCTCAAGCTCATTTTTACTAAGCCATTATAATAGAAAACACTGAGGGAACTTAATAGCATCCAAAAAGTGGCTGTTGGACTCCATTACTGTCCCACTGTTGCCAAGCAATTTCAAGCACCTCTGCATTGCACCCTCAAGCTCATTTTTACTAAGCCATTATAATAGCAAACAGTAAGGAAACTTAGTGGCATCCTAAAAGTGGCTGTTGGACTCCATTAGTGTCCCACTGGTGCCAAGCAATTTCCAGCACCTCTGCATTGCACCCTCAAGCTCATTTTTACTAAGCTATTATAATAGCAAACACTGAGGAAACTTAGTGGCATCCAAAAAGTGTCTGTTGGACTCCACTAATACCCCACTGGTGCCAAGCAATTTGCAGCACCTCTGCATTGCACCCTCAAGCTTATTTTTATTAAGCCATTATAATAGCAAACACTGAGGAAACTTAGTGGCATCCTAAAAGTGGCTGTTGGACTTCATTAGTTTCCCTCTGGTGCCAAGCAATTTCCAACACCTCTGTTTTGCACCCTCAAGCTCATTTTTACTAAGCCATTATAATAGCAAACACTAAGGAAACTTAGTGGCATCCTAAAAGTGGCTGTTGGACTCCATTAGTGTCCCACTGGTGCCAAGCCATTTCTAGCACCTCTGCATTACACCCTCAAGCTCATTTTTACTAAGCCATTATAATAGCAAACACTGAGGAAACTTATTGGCATCCAAAAAGTGGCTGTTGGACTTCATTAGTGTCCCACTGGTGCCAAGCAATTTCCAGCACCTCTGCATTGCACCCTCAAGCTCATTTTTACCAAGCCATTATAATAGCAAACACTGAGGAAACTTAGTGGCATCCTAAAAGTAGCTGTTTGACTCCATTAGTGTCCCACTGGTGCCAAGCAATTTCAAGCACCTCTGCATTGCACCCTCAAGCTCATTTTTACTAAGCCATTATAATAGCAAACAGTAAGGAAACTTATTGGCATCCTAAAAGTGGCTGTTGGACTCCATTAGTGTCCCACTGGTGCCAAGCAATTTCCAGCACCTCTGCATTGCACCCTCAAGCTCATTTTTACTAAGCCATTATAATAGAAAGCACTGAGGGAAGTTAATAGCATCCAAAAAGTGGCTGTTGGACTCCATTAGTGTCCCACTGGTGCCAAGCAATTTCAAGCACCTCTGCATTTCACCCTCAAGCTCATTTTTACTAAGCCATAAAAATAGCAAACACTGAGGAAACTTAGTGGCATCCTAAAAGTGGCTGTTGGACTTCATTAGTTTCCCTCTGGTGCCAAGCAATTTCCAACACCTCTGTTTTGCACCCTCAAGCTCATTTTTACTAAGCCATTATAATAGCAAACACTAAGGAAACTTAGTGGCATCCTAAAAGTGGCTGTTGGACTCCATTAGTGTCCCACTGGTGCCAAGCCATTTCTAGCACCTCTGCATTACACCCTCAAGCTCATTTTTACTAAGCCATTAAAACAGCAAACACTGAGGAAACTTAGTGGCATCAAAAAAGTTGCTGTTGGACTTCATTAATGTCCCACTGGTGCCAAGCAATTTCCAGCACCTCTGCATTGCACCCTCAAGCTCATTTTTACTAAGCCAATTATAATAGCAAACATTGAGGAAACTTAGTGGCATCCAAAAAGAGGCTGTTGGACTTCATTAGTGTCCCACTGGTGCCAAGCAATTTCCAGCACCTCTGCATTGCACCCTCAAGCTCATTTTTACTAAGCTATTATAATAGCAAACACTGAGAAAACTTAGTGGCATCCTAAAAGTGGCTGTTGGACTCCATTACTGTCCCACTGTGCCAAGCAATTTCCAGCACCTCTGCATTGCACGCTCAAGCTCATTTTTACTAAGCCATTATAATAGAAAACACTGGGGGAAATTAATAGCATCCAAAAAGTTGCTATTGGACTCCATTAGTGTCCCACTGGTGCCAAGCAATTTCAAGAACCTCTGCATTGCACCCGCAAGCTCATTTTCACTGAGCCATTATAATAGCAAACAGTAAGGAAACTTAGTGGCATCCTAAAAGTGGCTGTTGGACTCCATTAGTGTCCCACTGGTGCCAAGCAATTTCCAGCACCTCTGCATTGCACCCTCAAGCTCATTTTTACTAAGCCATTACAATAGCAAACACTGAGGAAACTTAGTGGCATCCAAAAAGTGTCTGTTGGACTCCACTAGTACTCCACTGGGGCCAAGCAATTTCCAGCACATCTGCATTGCACCCTCAAGCTCATTTTTACTAAGCCATTATAATAGCAAACACTGAGGAAACTTAGTGGCATCCAAAAAGTGGCTGTTGGACTTCATTAGTGTCCCACTGGTGCCAAGCAATTTCCACCACCTCTGCATTGCACCCTCAAGCTCATTTTTACTAAGCTATTATAATAGCAAACACTGAGGAAACTTAGTGGCATCCTACAGAAGGCTGTTGGACTATATTAGTGTCCCACTGGTGCCAAGCCATTTCTAGCACCTCTGCATTACACCCTCAAGCTCATTTTTACTAAGCCATTAAAACAGCAAACACTAAGGAAACTTAGTGGCATCAAAAAAGTTGCTGTTGGACTTCATTAATGTCCCACTGGTGCCAAGCAATTTCCAGCACCTCTGCATTGCACCCTCAAGCTCTTTTTTACCAAGCCATTATAATAGCAAACACTGAGGAAACTTAGTGGCATCCTAAAAGTGGCTGTTGGACTCCATTAGTGTCCCACTGGTGCCAAGCAATTTCCAGCACCTCTGCATTGCACCCTCAAGCTCATTTTTACCAAGCCATTATAATAGCAAACACTGAGGAAACTTAGTGGCATCCTAAAAGTGGCTGTTGGACTCCATTAGTGTCCCACTGGTGCCAAGCAATTTCCAGCACCTCTGCATAGCACCCTCAAGCTCATTTTTACTAAGCCATTATAATAGAAAACACTGAGGGAACTTAATAGCATCCAAAAAGTGGCTGTTGGACTCTATTAGTGTCCCACTGGTGCCAAGTAATTTCCAGCACCTCTGCATTGCACCCTCAAGCTCATTTTTACTAAGCCATTATAATAGAAAACACTGAGGGAACTTAATAGCATCCAAAAAGTGGCTGTTGGACTCCATTAGTGTCCCCCTGGTGCCAAGTAATTTCCAGCACCTCTGCATTGCACCCTCAAGCTCATTTTTACTAAGCCATTAAAATAGCAAACACTGAGGAAACTTAGTGGCATCCTAAAAGTGGCTGTTGGACTCCATTAGTGTCCCACTGGTGCCAAGCAATGTCCAGCACCTATGCATTGCACCCTCGAGCTCATTTTTACTAAGCTATTATAATAGCAAACACTGAGGAAACTTAGTGGCATCCTACAGAAGGCTGTTGGACTACATTAGTGTCCCACTGGTGCCAAGCAATTTGCAGAAACACTGCATTGCACCCTCAAGCTCATTTTTACTAAGCCATTATAATAGCAAACACTGAGGAAACTTAGTGGCATCCAAAAAGTGGCTGTTGGACTTCATTAGTGTCCCACTGGTGCCAAGCAATTTCCAGCACCTCTGCATTGCACCCTCAAGCTCTTTTTACCAAGCCATTATAATAGCAAACACTGAGGAAACTTAGTGGCATCCTAAAAGTGGCTGTTGGACTCCATTAGTGTCCCATTGGTGCGAAGCAATTTCCAGCACCTCTGCATTGCACCCGCAAGCTCATTTTTACTAAGCCAATATAATAGCAAACACTGAGGAAACTTAGTGGCATCCTAAAAGTGGCTGTTGGACTCCGTTAGTGTCCCACTGGTGCCAACCAATTTCCAGCACCTCTGCATTGCACTCTCAAGCTCATTTTTACTAAGCCATTATAATAGCAAACACTGAGGAAACTTAGTGGCATCGTAAAAGTGGCTGTTGGACTCCATTAGTGTCCCACTGGTGCCAAGCAATTTCCAGCACCTCTGCATTGCACCCTCAAGATCATTTTTACTAAGCCATTATAATAGAAAACACTGAGGGAACTTAATAGCATCCAAAAAGTGGCTGTTGGACTCCATTACTGTCCCACTGGTGCCAAGCAATTTCAAGCACCTCTGCATTGCACCCTCAAGCTCATTTTTACTAAGGCATTATAATAGCAAACAGTAAGGAAACTTAGTGGCATCCAAAAAGTGTCTGTTGGACTCCACTAGTACCCCACTAGTGCCAAGCAATTTCCAGCACCTCTGCATTGCACCCTCAAGCTCATTTTTACCAAGCCATTATAATAGCAAACACTGAGGAAACTTAGTGGCATCCTAAAAGTGGCTGTTGGACTCCATTAGTGTCCCATTGGTGCGAAGCAATTTCCAGCACCTCTGCATTGCACTCTCAAGCTCATTTTTACTAAGCCATTATAATAGCAAACACTGAGGAAACTTAGTGGCATCCTAAAAGTGGCTGTTGGACTCCATTAGTGTCCCACTGGTGCCAAGCAATTTGCAGCACCTCTGCATTGCACCCTCAAGCTCATTTTTACTTTGCCTTTATAATAGAAAACACTAAGGGAACTTAATAGCATCCAAAAAGTGGCTGTTGGACTTCATTAGTGTCCCACTGGTGCTAAGCGATTTCCAGCACGTCTGCATTCCACCCTCCTGTTTATTTTTACTAAGCCATTATAATAGCAAACACAGAGGAAACTTAGTCGCATCCTAAAAGTGGCTGTTGGACTCCATTAGTGTCCCACTGGTGCCAAGCAATTTCAAGAACCTCTACATTGCACCCTCAAGCTCATTTTCACTAAGCCATTATAATAGCAAACACTGAGGAAACTTAGTGGCATCCAAAAAGTGGCTGTTGGACTTCTTTAGTGTCCCACTGGTGCCAAGCAATTTCCAGCACCTCTGCATTGCACCCTCAAGCTCATTTTTACTAAGCCATTATAATAGCAAACACTGACGAAACTTAGTAGCATCCAAAAAGTGGCTGTTGGACTTCTTTAGTGTCCCACTGGTGCCAAGCAATTTCCAGCACCTCTGCATTGCACCCTCAAGCTCATTTTTACCAAGCCATTATAATAGCAAACAGTAAGGAAACTTAGTGGCATCCTAAAAGTGGCTGTTGGACTCCATTAGTGTCCCACTGGTTAAAAGCAATTTCCAGCACCTCTGCATTGCACACTCAAGCTCATTTTTACTAAGCTATTATAATAGAAAACACTGAGGAATCTTAGTGGCATCCTACAGAAGACTGTTGGACACCATTAGTGTCCCACTGGTGCCAAGCAATTTCCAGAACCACTGCATTGCACCCTCAAGCTCATTTTGACTAAGCCATTATAATAGCAAACACTGAGGAAACTTAGTGGCATCCTAAAAGTGGCTGTTGGACTCCATTAGTGTCCCACTGGTGCCAAACAATTTCCAGCACCTCTGCATTGCACCCTCAAGCTCATTTTTACTAAGCCATTATAATAGCAAACACTGAGGAAACTTAGTGGCATCCAAAAAGTGTCTGTTGGACTCCACTAGTACCCCACTGGTGCTAAGCAATTTCCAGCACCTCTGCATTGCACCCTCAAGCTCATTTTTACTAAGCCATTTTAATAGCAAACACTGAGGAAACTTAGTGGCATCCTAAAAGTGGCTGTTGGACTCCATTAGTGTCCCATTGGTGCGAAGCAATTTCCAGCACCTCTGCATTGCACCCGCAAGCTCATTTTTACTAAGCCATTATAATAGCAAACACTGAGGAAACTTAGTGGCATCCTAAAAGTGGCTGTTGGACTCCGTTAGTGTCCCACTGGTGCCAACCAATTTCCAGCACCTCTGTATTGCACTCTCAAGCTCATTTTTACTAAGCCATTATAATAGAAAACACTGAGGGAACTTAATAGTATCCAAAAAGTGGCTGTTGGACTCCATTACTCTCCCAATGGTGACAAGCAATTTCAAGCACCTCTGCATTGCACCCTCAAGCTCATTTTTACTAAGGCATTATAATAGCAAACAGTAAGGAAACTTAGTGGCATCCTAAAAGTGGCTGTTGGACGCCATTAGTGTCCCACTGGTGCCAAGCAATTTCCAGCACCTCTGCATTGCACCCTCAAGCTCATTTTTACTAAGCCATTATAATAGCAAACACTGAGGAAACTTAGTGGCATCCAAAAAGTGGCTGTTGGACTTCATTAGTGTCCCACTGGTGCCAAGCAATTTCCAGCACCTCTGCATTGCACCCTCAAGCTCATTTTTACCAAGCCATTATAATAGCAAACACTGAGGAAACTTAGTGGCATCCTAAAAGTGGCTGTTGGACTCCTTTAGTGTCCCATTGGTGCGAAGCAATTTCCAGCACCTCTGCATTGCACTCTCAAGCTCATTTTTACTAAGCCATTATAATAGCAAACACTGAGGAAACGTAGTGGCATCATAAAAGTGGCTGTTGGACTCCATTAGTGTCCCACTGGTGCCAAGTAATTTCCAGCACCTCTGCATTGCACCCTCAAGCTCATTTTTACAAAGCCATTATAATAGAAAACACTGAGGGAACTTAATAGCATCCAAAAAGTGGCTGTTGGACTCCATTACTGTCCCACTGGTGCCAAGCAATTTCAAGCACCTCTGCATTGCACCCTCAAGCTCATTTTTACTAAGGCATTATAATAGCAAACAGTAAGGAAACTTAGTGGCATCCTAAAAGTGGCTGTTGGACTCTATTAGTGTCCCACTGGTGCCAAGCAATTTCCAGCACCTCTGCATTGCACCCTCAAGCTCATTTTTACTAAGCTATTATAATAGCAAACACTGAGGAAACTTAGTGGCATCCAAAAATTGTCTGTTGGACTCCACTAGTACCCCACTGGTGCCAAGCAATTTCCAGCACGTCTGCATTGCACCCTCAAGCTCATTTTTACTAAGCCATTATAATAGCAAACACTGAGGAAACTTAGTGGCATCCAAAAAGTAACTGTTGGACTTCATTAGTGTCCCACTGGTGCCAAGCAATTTCCAGCACCTCTGCATTGCACCCTCAAGCTCATGTTTACTAAGCCATTATAATAGCAAACACTGAGGAAACTTAGTGGCATCCTAAAAGTGGCTGTTGGACTCCATTAGTGTCCCATTGGTGCGAAGCAATTTCCTGCACCTCTGTATTGCACCCTCAAGCTCATTTTTACTAAGCCATTATAATAGAAAACACTGAGGGAACTTAGTGGCATCCTAAAAGTGCCTGTTGGACTCCATTAGTGTCCCACTGGTGCCAAGCAATTTCAAGAACCTCTGCATTGCACCCTCAAGCTTATTTTCACTAAGCCATTATAATAGCATACAGTAAGGAAACTTAGTGGCATCCTAAAAGTGGCTGTTGGACTCCATTAGTGTCCCACTGGTGCCAAGCAATTTCCAGCACCTCTGCATTGCACCCTCAAGCTCTTTTTTACTAAGCCATTATAATAGCAAACACTGAGGAAACTTAGTGGCATCCAGAAAGTGGCTGTTGGACTTCTTTAGTGTCCCACTGGTGCCAAGCAATTTCCAGCACCTCTGCTTTGCACCCTCAAGCTCATTTTTACCAAGCCATTATAATAGCAAACAGTAAGGAAACTTAGTGGCATCCTAAAAGTGGCTGTTGGACTCCATTAGTGTCCCACTGGTGCCAAGCAATTTCCAGCACCTCTGCATTGCATCCTCAAGCTCATTTTTACTAAGCTATTATAATAGCAAACACTGAGGAAACTTAGTGGCATCCTACAGAAGACTGTTGGACTCCATTAGTGTCCCACTGGTGCCAAGCAATTTGCAGAAACACTGCATTGCACCCTCAAGCTCATTTTGACTAAGCCATTATAATAGCAAACACTGAGGAAACTTAGTGGCATCCTAAAAGTGGCTGTTGAACTCCATTAGTGTCCCACTGGTGCCAAGCAATTTCAAGAACCTCTGCATTGCACCCTCAAGCTCATTTTCACTAAGCCATTATAATAGCAAACAGTAAGGAAACTTAGTGGCATCCTAAAAGTGGCTGTTGGACTCCATTAGTGTCCCACTGGTGCCAAACAATTTCCAGCACCTCTGCATTACACCCTCAAGCTCATTTTTACCAAGCCATTATAATAGCAAACAGTAAGGAAACTTAGTGTCATCCTAAAAGTGGCTGTTGGACTCCATTAGTGTCCCACTGGTGCCAAGCAATTTCCAGCACCTCTGCATTGCACCCTCAAGCTGATTTTTACTAAGCTATTATAATAGCAAACACTGAGGAAACTTAGTGGCATCCTACAGAATACTGTTGGACTCCATTAGTGTCCCACTGGTGCCAAGCAATTTGCAGAACCACTGCATTGCACCCTCAAGCTCATTTTGACTAAGCCATTATAATAGCAAACACTGAGGAAACTTATTGGCATCCTAAAAGTGGCTGTTGAACTCCATTAGTGTCCCACTGGTGCCAAGCAATTTCAAGAACCTCTGCATTGCACCCTCAAGCTCATTTTCACTAAGCCATTATAATAGCAAACAGTAAGGAAACTTAGTGGCATCCTAAAAGTGGCTGTTGGACTCCATTAGTGTCCCACTGGTGCCAAACAATTTCCAGCACCTCTGCATTGCACCCTCAAGCTCATTTTTACTAAGCCATTATAATAGCAAACACTGAGGAAACTTAGTGGCATCCAAAAAGTGTCTGTTGGACTCCACTAGTACCCCACTGGTGCTAAGCAATTTCCAGCACCTCTGCATTGCACCCTCAAGCTCATTTTTACCAAGCCATTATAATAGCAAACACTGAGGAAACTTAGTGGCATCCTAAAAGTGGCTGTTGGACTCCATTCGTGTCCCACTGGTGCCAACCAATTTCCAGCACCTCTGCATTGCAGTCTGAAGCTCATTTTTACTAAGCCATTATAATAGCAAACACTGAGGAAACTTAGTGGCATCCTAAAAGTGGCTGTTGGACTTCCTTTAGTGTCCCACTGGTGCCAAGCAATTTCCAGCACCTCTGCATTGCACCCTCAAGCTCATTTTTACTAAGCCATTATAATAGCAAACAGTAAGGAAACTTAGTGGCATCCTAAAAGTGGCTGTTGGACTCCATTAGTGTCCCACTGGTGCCAAGCAATTTCCAGCACCTCTGCATTGCACCCTCAAGCTCATTTTTACTAAGCCATTATAATAGCAAACACTGAGGAAACTTAGTGGCATCCAAAAAGTGTCTGGTGGACTCCACTAGTACCCCACTGCTGCCAAGCAAGTTCCAGCATCTCTGCATTGCACCCTCAAGCTCATTTTTACTAAGCCATTATAATAGAAAACACCGAGGGAACTTAGTGGCATCCAAAAAGTGGCTATTGGACTTCATTAGTGTCCCACTGGTGCCAAGCAATTTCCAGCACCTCTGCATTGCACCCTCAAGCTCATTTTTACCAAGCTATTATAATAGCAAACACTGAGGAAACTTAGTGGCATCCTACAGAAGGCTGTTGGACTCCATTAGTGTCCCACTGGTGCCAAGCAATTTGCAGAACCACTGCATTGCACCCTCAAGCTCATTTTTACTAAGCCATTATAATAGCAAACACTGAGGAAACTTAGTGGCATCCAAAAAGTGGCTGTTGGACTTCATTAGTGTCCCACTGGTGCCAAGCAATTTCCAGCACCTTTGCATTGCACCCTCAAGCTCATTTTTACCAAGCCATTATAATAGCAAACACTGAGGAAACTTAGTGGCATCCTAAAAGTGGCTGTTGGACTTCATTAGTGTCCCACTGGTGCCAAGCAATTTCCAGCACCTTTGCATTGCACCCTCAAGCTCATTTTTACCAAGCCATTATAATAGCAAACACTGAGGAAACTTAGTGGCATCCTAAAAGTGGCTGTTGGACTCCATTCGTGTCCCACTGGTGCCAACCAATTTCCAGCACCTCTGCATTGCACTCTCAAGCTCATTTTTACTAAGCCATTATAATAGCAAACACTGAGGAAACTTAGTGGCATCCAAAAAGTGTCTGGTGGACTCCACTAGTACCCCACTGCTGCCAAGCAAGTTCCAGCATCTCTGCATTGCACCCTCAAGCTCATTTTTACTAAGCCATTATAATAGAAAACACCGAGGAAACTTAGTGGCATCCAAAAAGTGGCTATTGGACTTCATTAGTGTCCCACTGGTGCCAAGCAATTTCCAGCACCTCTGCATTGCACCCTCAAGCTCATTTTTACCAAGCTATTATAATAGCAAACACTGAGGAAACTTAGTGGCATCCTACAGAAGGCTGTTGGACTCCATTAGTGTCCCACTGGTGCCAAGCAATTTGCAGAACCACTGCATTGCACCCTCAAGCTCATTTTTACTAAGCCATTATAATAGCAAACACTGAGGAAACTTAGTGGCATCCAAAAAGTGGCTGTTGGACTTCATTAGTGTCCCACTGGTGCCAAGCAATTTCCAGCACCTTTGCATTGCACCCTCAAGCTCATTTTTACCAAGCCATTATAATAGCAAACACTGAGGAAACTTAGTGGCATCCTAAAAGTGGCTGTTGGACTTCATTAGTGTCCCACTGGTGCCAAGCAATTTCCAGCACCTTTGCATTGCACCCTCAAGCTCATTTTTACCAAGCCATTATAATAGCAAACACTGAGGAAACTTAGTGGCATCCTAAAAGTGGCTGTTGGACTCCATTCGTGTCCCACTGGTGCCAACCAATTTCCAGCACCTCTGCATTGCACTCTCAAGCTCATTTTTACTAAGCCATTATAATAGCAAACACTGAGGAAACTTAGTGGCATCCTACAGAAGGCTGTTGGACTCCATTAGTGTCCCACTGGTGCCAAGCAATTTGCAGAACCACTGCATTGCACCCTCAAGCTCATTTTTACTAAGCCATTATAATAGCAAACACTGAGGAAACTTAGTGGCATCCAAAAAGTGGCTGTTGGACTCCATTAGTGTCCCACTGGGGCCAAGCAATTTCAAGCACCTCTGCATTGCACCCTCAAGCTCATTTTTACTAAGCCATTATAATAGCAAACAGTAAGGAAACTTAGTGGCATCCTAAAAGTGGCTGTTGGACTCCATTAGTGTCCCACTGGTGCCAAGCAATTTCCAGCACCTCTGCATTGCACCCTCAAGCTCATTTTTACTAAGCCATTATAATAGCAAACACTGAGGAAACTTAGTGGCATCCAAAAAGTGTCTGGTGGACTCCACTAGTACCCCACTGCTGCCAAGCAAGTTTCAGCATCTCTGCATTGCACCCTCAAGCTCATTTTTACTAAGCCATTATAATAGCAAACACTGAGGAAACTTAGTGGCATCCAAAAAGTGGCTGTTAGACTTCATTAGTGTCCCACTGGTGCCAAGTAATTTCCAGCACCTCTGCATTGCACCCTCAAGCTCATTTTTACTAAGCTATTATAATAGCAAACACTGAGGAAACTTAGTGGCATCCAAAAAGTGTCTGTTGGATTCCACTAGTACCCCACTGGTGCCAAGCAATTTCCAGCACCTCTGCATTGCACCCTCAAGCTCATTTTTACTAAGCCATTATAATAGAAAACACCGAGGAAACTTAGTGGCATCCAAAAAGTGGCTATTGGACTTCATTAGTGTCCCACTGGTGCCAAGCAATTTCCAGCACCTCTGCATTGCACCCTCAAGCTCATTTTTACCAAGCTATTATAATAGCAAACACTGAGGAAACTTAGTGGCATCCTACAGAAGGCTGTTGGACTCCATTAGTGTCCCACTGGTGCCAAGCAATTTGCAGAACCACTGCATTGCACCCTCAAGCTCATTTTTACTAAGCCATTATAATTGCAAACACTGAGGAAACTTAGTGGCATCCAAAAAGTGGCTGTTGGACTTCATTAGTGTCCCACTGGTGCCAAGCAATTTCCAGCACCTTTGCATTGCACCCTCAATCTCATTTTTACCAAGCCATTATAATAGCAAACACTGAGGAAACTTAGTGGCATCCTAAAAGTGGCTGTTGGACTTCATTAGTGTCCCACTGGTGCCAAGCAATTTCCAGCACCTTTGCATTGCACCCTCAAGCTCATTTTTACCAAGCCATTATAATAGCAAACGCTGAGGAAACTTAGTGGCATCCTAAAAGTGGCTGTTGGACTCCATTCGTGTCCCACTGGTGCCAACCAATTTCCAGCACCTCTGCATTGCACTCTCAAGCTCATTTTTACTAAGCCATTATAATAGCAAACACTGAGGAAACTTAGTGGCATCCTAAAAGTGGCTGTTGGACTCCATTAGTGTCCCACTGGTGCCAAGCAATTTCCAGCACCTCTGCATTGCACCCTCAAGCTCATTTTTACTAAGCCATTATAATAGCAAACACTGAGGAAACTTAGTGGCATCCAAAAAGTGGCTGTTGGACTTCTTTAGTGTCCCACTGGTGCCAAGCAATTTCCAGCACCTCTGCATTGCACCCTCAGGCTCATTTTTACCAAGCCATTATAATAGCAAACAGTAAGGAAACTTAGTGGCATCCTACAAGTGGCTGTTAGACTCCATTAGTGTCCCACTGGTGCCAAGCAATTTCCAGCACCTCTGCATTGCACCCTCAAGCTCAATTTTACTAAGCCATTATAATAGCAAACACTGAGGAAACTTAGTGGCATCCTACAGAAGACTGTTGGACTCCATTAGTGTCCCACTGGTGCCAAGCAATTTGCAGAACCACTGCATTGCACCCTCAAGCTCATTTTGACTAAGCCATTATAATAGCAAACACTGAGGAAACTTAGTGGCATCCTAAAAGTGGCTGTTGAACTCCATTAGTGTCCCACTGGTGCCAAGCAATTTCAAGAACCTCTGCATTGCACCCTCAAGCTCATTTTCACTAAGCCATTATAATAGCAAACAGTAAGGAAACTTAGTGGCATCCTAAAAGTGGCTGTTGGACTCCATTACTGTCCCACTGGTGCCAAGCAATTTCGAGCACCTCTGCATTGCACCCTCAAGCTCAATTTTACTAAGCCATTATAATAGCAAACACTGAGGAAACTTAGTGGCATCCAAAAAGTGTCTGTTGGACTCCAGTAGTACCCCACTGGTGCCAAGCAATTTCCAGCACCTCTGCATTGCACCCTCAAGCTCATTTTTACCAAGCCATTATAATAGCAAACACTGAGGAAACTTAGTGGCATTCTACAGAAGGCTGTTGGACTCCATTAGTGTCCCACTGGTGCCAAGCAATTTGCAGAACCACTGCATTGCACCCTCAAGCTCATTTTTACTAAGCCATTATAATAGCAAACACTGAGGAAACTTAGTGGCATCCAAAAAGTGGCTGTTGGACTTCATTAGTGTCCCACTGGTGCCAAGCAATTTCCAGCACCTCTGCATTGCACCCTCAAGCTCATTTTTACCAAGCCATTATAATAGCAAACACTGAGGAAACTTAGTGGCATCCTACAGAAGGCTGTTGGACTCCATTAGTGTCCCACTGGTGCCAAGCAATTTGCAGAACCACTGCATTGCACCCTCAAGCTCATTTTTACTAAGCCATTATAATAGCAAACACTGAGGAAACTTAGTGGCATCCAAAAAGTGGCTGTTGGACTCCATTAGTGTCCCACTGGGGCCAAGCAATTTCAAGCACCTCTGCATTGCACCCTCAAGCTCATTTTTACTAAGCCATTATAATAGCAAACAGTAAGGAAACTTAGTGGCATCCTAAAAGTGGCTGTTGGACTCCATTAGTGTCCCACTGGTGCCAAGCAATTTCCAGCACCTCTGCATTGCACCCTCAAGCTCATTTTTACTAAGCCATTATAATAGCAAACACTGAGGAAACTTAGTGGCATCCAAAAAGTGTCTGGTGGACTCCACTAGTACCCCACTGCTGCCAAGCAAGTTCCAGCATCTCTGCATTGCACCCTCAAGCTCATTTTTACTAAGCCATTATAATAGCAAACACTGAGGAAACTTAGTGGCATCCAAAAAGTGGCTGTTAGACTTCATTAGTGTCCCACTGGTGCCAAGCAATTTCCAGCACCTCTGCATTGCACCCTCAAGCTCATTTTTACCAAACTTAGTGGCATCCTAAAAGTGGCTGTTGGACTCCATTAGTGTCCCTCTGGTGCCAAGCAATTTCCAGCACCTCTGCATTGCACCCTCAAGCTCATTTTTACTAAGCCATTATAATAGCAAACACTGAGGAAACTTAGTGGCATCCTAAAAGTGGCTGTTGGACTCCATTAGTGTCCCACTGGTGCCAAGCAATTTCCAGCACCTCTGCATTGCACCCTCAAGCTCATTTTTACTAAGCCATTATAATAGAAAACACTGAGTGAACTTAATAGCATCCAAAAAGTGGCTGTTGGACTCCATTAGTGTCCCACTGGTGCCAAGCAATTTCCAGCACCTCTGCATTGCACCCTCAAGCTCATTTTTACTAAGCCATTATAATAGAAAGCACTGAGGGAACTTAATAGCATCCAAAAAGTGGCTGTTGGACTCCATTAGTGTCACACTGGTGCTAAGCGATTTCCAGCACCTCTGCATTCCACCCTCCTGTTCATTTTTACTAAGCCATTATAATAGCAAACACTGAGAAAACTTAGTGGCATCCTAAAAGTGGCTGTTGGACTCCATTAGTGTCCCACTGGTGCCAAGCAATTTCCAGCACCTCTGCATTGCACCCTCAAGCTCATTTTTACTAAGCTATTATAATAGAAAACACTGAGGGAACTTAATAGCATCCAAAAAGTGGCTGTTGGACTCCATTAGTGTCCCACTGGTGCCAAGCAATTTGCAGAACCACTGCATTGCACCCTCAAGCTCATTTTTACTAAGCCATTATAATAGCAAACACTGAGGAAACTTAGTGGCATCCAAAAAGTGGCTGTTGGACTTCATTAGTGTCCCACTGGTGCCAAGCAATTTCCAGCACCTCTGCATTGCACCCTCAAGCTCATTTTTAATAAGCCATTATAATAGAAAACACTGAGGGAACTTAATAGCATCCAAAAAGTGGCTGTTGGACTCCATTAGTGTCCCACTGGGGCCAAGCAATTTCAAGCACCTCTGCATTGCACCCTCAAGCTCATTTTTACTAAGCCATTATAATAGCAAACAGTAAGGAAACTTAGTGGCATCCTAAAAGTGGCTGTTGGACTCCATTAGTGTCCCACTGGTGCCAAGCAATTTCCAGCACCTCTGCATTGCACCCTCAAGCTCATTTTTACTAAGCCATTATAATAGCAAACACTGAGGAAACTTAGTGGCATCCAAAAAGTGTCTGGTGGACTCCACTAGTACCCCACTGCTGCCTAGCAAGTTCCAGCACCTCTGCATTGCACCCTCAAGCTCATTTTTACTAAGCCATTATAATAGCAAACACTGAGGAAACTTAGTGGCATCCAAAAAGTGGCTGTTGGACTTCATTAGTGTCCCACTGGTGCCAAGCAATTTCCAGCACCTCTGCATTGCACCCTCAAGCTCATTTTTACCAAACTTAGTGGCATCCTAAAAGTGGCTGTTGGACTCCATTAGTGTCCCTCTGGTGCCAAGCAATTTCCAGCACCTCTGCATTGCACCCTCAAGCTCATTTTTACTAAGCCATTATAATAGCAAACACAGAGGAAACTTAGTGGCATCCTAAAAGTGGCTGTTGGACTCCATTAGTGTCCCACTGGTGCCAAGCAATTTCCAGCACCTCTGCATTGCACCCTCAAGCTCATTTTTACTAAGCCATTATAATAGAAAACACTGAGTGAACTTAATAGCATCCAAAAAGTGGCCGTTGGACTCCATTACTGTCCCACTGGTGCCAAGTAATTTCCAGCACCTCTGCATTGCACCCTCAAGCTCATTTTTACTAAGCCATTAAAATAGCAAACACTGAGGAAACTTAGTGGCATCCTAAAAGTGGCTGTTGGACTCCATTTGTGTCCCACTGGTGCCAAGCAATTTCCAGCACCTCTGCATTGCACCCTCAAGCTCATTTTTACTAAGCCATTATAATAGAAAACACTGAGGGAACTTAATAGCATCCAAAAAGTGGCTGTTGGACTCCATTAGTGTCCCTCTGGTGCCAAGCAATTTCCAGCACCTCTGCATTGCACCCTCAAGCTCATTTTTACTAAGCCATTATAATAGCAAACACTGAGGAAACTTAGTGGCATCCTAAAAGTGGCTGTTGGACTCCATTAGTGTCCCACTGGTGCCAAGCAATTTCCAGCACCTCTGCATTGCACCCTCAAGCTCATTTTTACTAAGCCATTATAATAGAAAACACTGAGTGAACTTAATAGCATCCAAAAAGTGGCTGTTGGACTCCATTAGTGTCCCACTGGTGCCAAGCAATTTCCAGCACCTCTGCATTGCACCCTCAAGCTCATTTTTACTAAGCCATTATAATAGAAAGCACTGAGGGAACTTAATAGCATCCAAAAAGTGGCTGTTGGACTCCATTAGTGTCACACTGGTGCTAAGCGATTTCCAGCACCTCTGCATTCCACCCTCCTGTTCATTTTTACTAAGCCATTATAATAGCAAACACTGAGAAAACTTAGTGGCATCCTAAAAGTGGCTGTTGGACTCCATTAGTGTCCCACTGGTGCCAAGCAATTTCCAGCACCTCTGCATTGCACCCTCAAGCTCATTTTTACTAAGCTATTATAATAGAAAACACTGAGGGAACTTAATAGCATCCAAAAAGTGGCTGTTGGACTCCATTAGTGTCCCACTGGTGCCAAGCAATTTGCAGAACCACTGCATTGCACCCTCAAGCTCATTTTTACTAAGCCATTATAATAGCAAACACTGAGGAAACTTAGTGGCATCCAAAAAGTGGCTGTTGGACTTCATTAGTGTCCCACTGGTGCCAAGCAATTTCCAGCACCTCTGCATTGCACCCTCAAGCTCATTTTTAATAAGCCATTATAATAGAAAACACTGAGGGAACTTAATAGCATCCAAAAAGTGGCTGTTGGACTCCATTAGTGTCCCACTGGGGCCAAGCAATTTCAAGCACCTCTGCATTGCACCCTCAAGCTCATTTTTACTAAGCCATTATAATAGCAAACAGTAAGGAAACTTAGTGGCATCCTAAAAGTGGCTGTTGGACTCCATTAGTGTCCCACTGGTGCCAAGCAATTTCCAGCACCTCTGCATTGCACCCTCAAGCTCATTTTTACTAAGCCATTATAATAGCAAACACTGAGGAAACTTAGTGGCATCCAAAAAGTGTCTGGTGGACTCCACTAGTACCCCACTGCTGCCTAGCAAGTTCCAGCACCTCTGCATTGCACCCTCAAGCTCATTTTTACTAAGCCATTATAATAGCAAACACTGAGGAAACTTAGTGGCATCCAAAAAGTGGCTGTTGGACTTCATTAGTGTCCCACTGGTGCCAAGCAATTTCCAGCACCTCTGCATTGCACCCTCAAGCTCATTTTTACCAAACTTAGTGGCATCCTAAAAGTGGCTGTTGGACTCCATTAGTGTCCCTCTGGTGCCAAGCAATTTCCAGCACCTCTGCATTGCACCCTCAAGCTCATTTTTACTAAGCCATTATAATAGCAAACACAGAGGAAACTTAGTGGCATCCTAAAAGTGGCTGTTGGACTCCATTAGTGTCCCACTGGTGCCAAGCAATTTCCAGCACCTCTGCATTGCACCCTCAAGCTCATTTTTACTAAGCCATTATAATAGAAAACACTGAGTGAACTTAATAACATCCAAAAAGTGGCCGTTGGACTCCATTACTGTCCCACTGGTGCCAAGTAATTTCCAGCACCTCTGCATTGCACCCTCAAGCTCATTTTTACTAAGCCATTAAAATAGCAAACACTGAGGAAACTTAGTGGCATCCTAAAAGTGGCTGTTGGACTCCATTTGTGTCCCACTGGTGCCAAGCAATTTCCAGCACCTCTGCATTGCACCCTCAAGCTCATTTTTACTAAGCCATTATAATAGAAAACACTGAGGGAACTTAATAGCATCCAAAAAGTGGCTGTTGGACTCCATTAGTGTCCCACTGGGGCCAAGCAATTTCAAGCACCTCTGCATTGCACCCTCAAGCTCATTTTTACTAAGCCATTATAATAGCAAACAGTAAGGAAACTTAGTGGTATCCTAAAAGTGGCTGTTGGACTCCATTAGTGTCCCACTGGTGCCAAGCAATTTCCAGCACCTCTGCATTGCACCCTCAAGCTCATTTTTACTAAGCCATTATAATAGCAAACACTGAGGAAACTTAGTGGCATCCTAAAAGTGGCTGTTGGACTCCATTAGTGTCCCACTGGTGCCAAGCAATTTCCAGCACCTCTGCATTGCACCCTCAAGCTCATTTTTACCAAACTTAGTGGCATCCTAAAAGTGGCTGTTGGACTCCATTAGTGTCCCTCTGGTGCCAAGCAATTTCCAGCACCTCTGCATTGCACCCTCAAGCTCATTTTTACTAAGCCATTATAATAGCAAACACTGAGGAAACTTAGTGGCATCCTAAAAGTGGCTGTTGGACTCCATTAGTGTCCCACTGGTGCCAAGCAATTTCCAGCACCTCTGCATTGCACCCTCAAGCTCATTTTTACTAAGCCATTATAATAGAAAACACTGAGTGAACTTAATAACATCCAAAAAGTGGCTGTTGGACTCCATTAGTGTCCCACTGGTGCCAAGTAATTTCCAGCACCTCTGCATTGCACCCTCAAGCTCATTTTTACTAAGCCATTAAAATAGCAAACACTGAGGAAACTTAGTGGCATCCTAAAAGTGGCTGTTGGACTCCATTAGTGTCCCACTGGTGCCAAGCAATTTCCAGCACCTCTGCATTGCACGCTCAAGCTCATTTTTACTAAGCCATTATAATAGAAAACACTGAGGGAACTTAATAGCATCCAAAAAGTGGCTGTTGGACTCCATTACTGTCCCACTGGTGCCAAGCAATTTCAAGCACCTCTGCATTGCACCCTCAAGCTCATTTTTACTAAGCCATTATAATAGCAAACAGTAAGGAAACTTAGTGGCATCCTAAAAGTGGCTGTTGGACTCCATTAGTGTCTCACTGGTGCCAAGTAATTTCCAGCACCTCTGCATTGCACCCTCAAGCTCATTTTTCCTAAGCCATTATAATAGCAAACACCGAGGAAACTTAGTGGCATCCAAAAAGTGGCTGTTGGACTTCATTTGTGTCCCACTGGTGCCAAGCAATTTCCAGCACCTCTGCATTGCACCCTCAAGCTCATTTTTACCAAGCCATTATAATAGCAAACACTGAGGAAACTTAGTGGCATCCTAAAAGTGGCTGTTGGACTCCATTAGTGTCCCACTGGTGCCAAGCAATTTCCAGCACCTCTGCATTGCACCCTCAAGCTCATTTTTACTAAGCCATTATAATAGAAAACACTGAGGGAACTTAATAGCATCCAAAAAGTGGCTGTTGGACTCCATTAGTGTCCCACTGGTGCCAAGCAATTTCCAGCACCTCTGCATTGCACCCTCAAGCTCATTTTTACTAAGCCATTATAATAGAAAACACTGAGGGAACTTAATAGCATCCAAAAAGTGGCTGTTGGACTCCATTAGTGTCCCACTGGTGCCAAGCAATTTCCAGCACCTCTGCATTGCACCCTCAAGCTCATTTTTACTAAGCCATTAAAATAGCAAACACTGAGGAAACTTAGTGGCATCCTAAAAGTGGCTGTTGGACTTCATTGGTTGCCGCAGCATTGCGATAAAATGCAATAAAAAGCGATCAAAACATATCATCTACACTATAATGGTACAATTGAAAACATCAGCTTTTTGTCCAAAAAATAAGCCCACACAAAGCTCCAAATACAAAAAAAAATGTAGAAGACTACAAAAGTGCCATTTTTTTTTTTTTTTTTTTTTTTTTTACAAATTTCGTCATTTTTCTCACCACTTAAGTTAAAAAAAAAACTATTCCTGTATGGTATGTACAAACTTGTACTGACTTTGGGAATCGCACTGCCAGGCCAGTTTTACCATATAGTGATCATGGTAAAGAATATAGAAAGAAAAAAAATGCATTGTAGAATTAACTTTTTTTTGCAATTTTACAAAATGTGGATTGTTTTTCCACCATTTTCCAGTACACTATGTGGCAGAATGAATAGTATATATCAATTTGTAATCAGGCTAAATATAAATATTTCATAAGGGTTAGACATTTGAAAAGAGTCCTTCCTTGTTTCTTATTTTTCATTTTTCAGTAGAAAAGCATTTTGTTTTGCATTTTTTCTACTTTCTAAACTTAGTGAATACTTCAAACAGTGTTAGGGCTCCGCCACACATCCGTGAAAACCACGTCCGTGTAAAACGGGCCGTTTTTCGGGTCCGTTTTCCGTTTTTTAGGTCCGTTTTTATGGTATGTGTGGCCTGCGTGTGTATCCCGTATGCTAGCCGTATGTGCGTGTGGAATGTCCGTGTGTGCGTGAGTGAAATAACTGACATGTGTATGTGTTGTCCGTGTGAAATGTACGTGTGTGATGCAAAATGTCGTTACTACATGTCGGAAGACAGAGTAGCGGGATGAGAATGAACTCGGGTGAACTTCACCAGAGTTCATTGTCATGCTGCGGCTCTGTCTTTGTGCTGTGTACTGATTAGCGGTCACCTGTGAAGGATTCACCGGTGACCACTAATCCCCCGAGTGACTGAAGTGTCCCCCCCTCTCTCATACTCACCGTTCCCTGATCACCGGCGCTGCACGGCGTTCACACTGTTCCGGCGGCTTTTCCTCTTTTGAAAAAGCCGGCCGCCCATTAATCAATCTCGTATTCCCTGCTTTCCCCGCCCACCGGCGGCTGTGATTGGTTGCAGTGAGACACGCCCACCACGCTGAGTGACAGGTGTCACACTGCACCCAATCACAGCAGCCGGTGGGCGTGTCTATACTGTGCATTAAAATAAATAAATAAATAATTAAAAAAACCGGCGTGCGGTCCCCCCCATTTTAATACCAGCCAGATAAAGCCATACGGCTGAAGGCTGGTATTCTCAGGATGGGGAGCTCCACGTTATGGGGGGCCCCCCACCCTAACAATATCAGTCAGCAGCCGCCCAGAATTGCCGCATACATTATATGCGACAGTTCTGGGGCTGTACCCGGCTCTTCCCGATTTACCCTGGTGCGTTGGCAAATCGGGGTAATAAGGAGTTATTGGCAGCCCATAGCTGCCAATAAGTCCTAGATTAATCATGTCAGGCGTCTATGAGACACCTTCCATGATTAATCTGTAAGTTACAGTAAAAAAAACACACGCCCGAAAAATCCTTTATTAGAAATAAAAAACACAAACAAATTCCCTCATTACCAATTTATTAACCCCCGCAAACCCTCCATGTCCGGCGTCATCCAGGATGGTCCAGCGTCGCATCCAGCTCTGCTGCATGGAGCTGACAGGAGCAGCAGAAGACACCGCCGCTCCGGTCACCTCCACGCAGCTAATGAGATGAGTAGCGCGATCAGCTGAACTGTCAGTCAGGTAACTCGCGGCCACCGCTGGATCCAGCGGTGGCCGCGGGTAACCTCAGTGACAGCAGCTGATCGCGCTACTCATCTCATTAGCTGCGTGGAGGTGACCGGAGCGGCGGTGTCTTCTGCTGCTCCTGTCAGCTCCATGCAGCAGAGCTGGATGCGACGCTGGACCATCCTGGATGACGCCGGACATGGAGGGTTTGCGGGGGTTAATAAATTGGTAATGAGGGAATTTGTTTGTGTTTTTTATTTCTAATAAAGGATTTTTCGGGCGTGTGTTTTTTTTACTGTAACTTACAGATTAATCATGGAAGGTGTCTCATAGACGCCTGACATGATTAATCTAGGACTTATTGGCAGCTATGGGCTGCCAATAACTCCTTATTACCCCGATTTGCCAACGCACCAGGGCAAATCGGGAAGAGCCGGGTACAGCCCCAGAACTGTCGCATATAATGTATGCGGCAATTCTGGGCGGCTGCTGACTGATATTGTTAGGGTGGGGGGCCCCCCATAACGTGGAGCTCCCCATCCTGAGAATACCAGCCTTCAGCCGTATGGCTTTATCTGGCTGGTATTAAAATGGGGGGGGACCGCACGCCGGTTTTTTTAATTATTTATTTATTTATTTTAATGCACAGTATAGACACGCCCACCGGCTGCTGTGATTGGGTGCAGTGTGACACCTGTCACTCAGCGTGGTGGGCGTGTCTCACTGCAACCAATCACAGCCGCCGGTGGGCGGGGAAAGCAGGGAATACGAGATTGATTAATGGGCGGCCGGCTTTTTCAAAAGAGGAAAAGCCGCCGGAGTTTTTATAACAGCCGTGCAGCGCCGCGCCGGAGATCGGGGAATGGTAAGTATGAGAGAGGGGGGGGAACTGACCGACAGACAGCTAGAGGGACAGACAGACATAGAGACCGACTGACGGACTGAGGGAGAGAACCAAACATAAAAAGAAAAAAGACTGACATCACATGAAAAAAACACAAAACATACAGGGAACAAACAGAGATGCGTCCGTGTCACTCGGACGTGCGCACAGACCCATTGACTTTCATTGGGTCCGTGCTGCGTGTTGCGTGAATAAAACGGACATGCTGGCGTTTGACACGGCCCACAAAACGCATCACGGAGACGGACTAACGGACATAACCAAAAACGCAAATGTAACCGATGAGATATAGTAACATTGGTGCACGTTTGGCCGTGTCTCCAGTATACACGGAAACGGACCAAACACGCACGTTTTTCACGGATGTGTGGCGGAGCCCTTAAACAAAGATTGAAGAGGACCACTGTGCAAGAATATTATATGGACCCCTCGTTGTGTCTGTGATGCTACCTTCTTGCTGATTTGAGAGAGAAAGTGGGTATTCTTACCTCCTGGACCTCTGTGCGGCTACACACATTGCAGCAATGATATGTCCACACTTAGCTTCAAATATAAAATAGCTGTACTTTTTTTATGTCTATTGGTAATCAAGAAGCAGTTAATCTTCCAGGCAGTAAAATTATCTTTGTCAGGAATGGTTTAAATTGCCCCATCTTGAACTATTTAGATACTGAAAATTTGTTTTGCTTTTTCTGTTTCTTAGGATAATGTTGACCTTGGTGACTTGATGTTTTCCCTATGCTACCTCCCTACAGCTGGAAGACTTACCATTACTGTCATAAAGGCAAGAAACCTTAAAGCTATGGATATTACTGGGGCTTCTGGTGAGTAAACATCAAACGACATAGAAAATCGGAGTGTTTTGTTTTTGATAGAAATATAGAATTAATATTAACTTGTGTTACTTGAAACAGAGATTCAAATACAAATGTTGAATAATAACTATTGGTGTAATCAAGTTTATTTTTTCACCATCAGAATATTGAAAACATAGAGTAATCTAGCCACCCTATTGAAAGGATACCCATTTGCTCCATATGCTATGCAAGAATCTAATGTGTGTAGTAGTTTATGTTAGAGGGTTTTTTTTTTACTATGGGTCTCCTGAAGCTATAAAAAGACAACCTTATCAATCCCACAAAATGGCATCCTGAGAAGCTGCATAACTTGTTATGAGACACGTGCTGGTGCAAGCGAAAAATAGTGGCAGCTGGAGAGCAGGTACTTAAAGACGACCGCTGCCAGGAGGTTTGCGGAAAGAATCAATGTTCACAAGCTTAAACTGCATAATTTTCAGGGCAGTTGTGTATATTTGATTGTGTTCATTCCTTGGCTAGGGACACCTGAGCATTGGGCTAAGACAAAAAAAATCAGAGAATGTTGCTGATTGTCTTGACAGATGCAGGGCAGGAGGTATCTACTCCTGTATCCTTGACAGGAGATTGGCGAGCATGTAGAACTCTGTATAGTTTCTTCCTCCATCTCTATGTTATTCACATGAATCGCTTCCTCTTTAATTGTGAGCAGGGTGCATTTGAGTAGACATAGAAGTAGTATGATTAACCTGATTATATTATCATCACTCTCTTGGTTGATTCCTCAAACTTTTGTAGAAGCTTGTTAGATATCCATACTCAGTCATCAGCTCTTATGTGCAGAGGCTGAGCGGAATACCGATGGGCAATGTTGTAGCTGGTATTGCAAAGGGCTGTGGAATATGTTATGATATAAATAAAAATTAAATTATGTATGAGAGAGGACCCTCCCAAATTTCTGGTAGAGGGCAACCTGAGGGCCCTCCCAAATGTATGATAAATTGTCCAACCAATTGTATGAGTCAGGGCCACCTGATGACCCTACAAAAAATTATGGTTGAAGGCCACAAGATGAGTCCATGGATATAGTGGAGAAGCAGGAGTAGGCAAAAAATATAAATTAAGATCAGCAGATGCCATATTGTGCACAGTGTGTCCAGAGACTGCAGTGCTAACCACTAAGTAACTGTGCTGCCCTACAAAATGTATAGGAGAGAGCCTTCCCAAATGTATAAGTATGGGGCACCTGATGGCCTTCCAAAAATTATGGTTGAGGGCCACCGGATGAATCTGTTGATATGGTAGAGAAGGAAGAGGCCAAAAAAATAAATAATATCCACAGACACTATCTTGTGTGCAGTGTGTCCAGAGACAGCAGCGCTAAACACTGAGCCACTGTGCTGCACTACCAAATGTATGAAAGAGGGCCCTCCCAAAAATATGAGTACTGCCTTATTGCCCTTCAAAATTTACGGTTGATGGCCACATGATGAGTCTGTGGACATGGTGGAGAAGGAGGAGGAGGCTCAAAAAGAAAAAAAAGAGATCCATAGACTTCATCTTGTGCGCAGTGTATCCAGAGACTGTAGTGATAACCACTGATCCACTGTGCTGCCCTACAAAATGTATGAGAGTACACTCCCAAATGTATGAATGAGGGCCACCTTATGGCCCTCCAAAAAGTTTGGTTACATAGGTTGAAAAAAGACCTAGGTCCATCTAGTTCAACCTTCCTCCACCAATTATATATTTTGTCATTAAATCTTTTATAACTAATAATGTTGTGTGTACTGAGGAAATCATCCAGCCATTTTTTAAAAGTTTATATAGTGTCAGCCATTACCACCTCTTGTGGTAGGAGATTCCTCAATCTGACTACTCTAAGGCTATGTACGCACGTTGCGTCCTGACCAGTGTGGAAAAGAACGCACCCTCTGGCAGACGTGATGCTGCGTGTTGACAAAAAAAAAGCATCCAAAACGCATGTATTTTAGATGCATTTTGCGTGCATTTTACATGCGTTTTGGATGCATTTTTGTCAGTGCGTTCCCCCGGCGATTCAGCTCTGCTACATGTCTGCTAACAGCAGACACAGACAGATTCAGGCGATGAGAATGAACTCGGATGAACTGCACCGAACTTCATTGTCATCCGCGGCTCTGTCTCTGTGTGCTGTCATAAACTCAGATGAACCTCCGAGGTAAGTGTCAAGACACAGGAGTCCGCAACAGTGATGTCAGAGCTTGACCTGATTTCACTGACATCATTATTATTATTATTATTATTATGTGGCTTTCTCTCTCTCTGTCCCAGCCTGATTTGCGGTCACACGTTAAGGACTCATCTGTGATCGCAAATCCCCTGAGTGACTGCAATGGGCCGCGCGATTAGCTGTGCTTTCACTCGGGTTACTTGCGGCCACAGCTGCAGTCCTCCACCTGAGAGCGGTGGCTGCGGGTAACCTCAGTGATAGCAGAGCTGATCGCGCGACTCACTTCAGTTGCTGCATGGAGCTCACAGGAGCGGCGGTGTTCTACTGGCGTTCTCTGTCAGCTTCCAATGTAGCAGAGCTGGAAGCATCGTGGGACCTTGCGTGGATTACGTCGGACCTGGAGTTCTTTTTGAGGGATTAATAAAGTGGTGAAAGAGGGTTTTTTTTGTCTTTCATTACAAATAAAGGATTTTTTGGTTGTGTGTGTTTATTTTCTTTAACTTACAGGTTAATCATAGAAGGTATCTCGGGGAGACGCCTGCCATGATTAACCTAGGACTTAGTGGCAGCTATGGGCTGCTGCCATTAACTCCTTATTACCCCGTTTGCCACCGCACCAGGGCAATTCGGGATGAGCCGGGAAGAGTCCCTGGACTGTCGCATCTAATGGATGCAGCAATTACAGGCGGCTGCTGGCTGATATTGTTAGGCTGGGGGGCTTCCCATAATGTGGCGCTCCCCATCCTGAGAATACCAGCCTTCAGCCGTGTGGCTTTACCCTGGCTGGTATCTAAATTGGGGGGGACCGCACGTTGTTTTTTTTTAATTATTTATTTACTTTTTAAACAGCTCGATATAGACACACCCACCGGCGGCTTTGATTGGTTGCCGTGAGACAGCTGTCACTCTGTGTGGGGGCGTGTCTGACTGCAACCAATCATAGGCATAGGCGGAGAAAGCAGGGAATACGTGATGGATTAATGAGCGGCCTGCATTTTCAAAAGAGGAAAAGCCGCCACAGTGTGAACTCCGTGCAGCGCCGCGCCGGTGATCGTGGATCAGTGAGTATGAGAGAGGGGGTGGGAGCGAGAGACCGACCTGGACAGAGAGAGAGATAGAGACCGAGAGAAAGAGACCGAAAGACCTGCATTTATTATGTCAAAAACACATGCAGATCGCTAGTAAAAAGCAAGTGAAACACATTCTTTCTTGAAAAATATGCGTTTAGATATTTCTCATTGAGTTTAATGTTATTAAAACGCTGCCAAAATGGCAAAAACAATTGACATGTTTCTTCTTCAATCACAGAGATTTTGACAAATTTTCCGCAACTAAAATGCAGCATTTGTAAATGCATTGTGCGCACAGGAAAGCCCTAATTTCTATAGACTTTGCCTGGAAATCAAAACGCATGCAACTTTGCATTAAAACACTGCAGCTCAAAACGCTGCTGAAATGCATGAAAAAAAGCAAAGTGCGCACATAGCCTAATTATAAAGAACCCTTTCCTATTTAACTGCCAGAATCGCTTTTCTTCCACTCGCAGTGTATGTCCCCTGGTCCTTAGCATTGTCTTTGGAAGGAATGTGCCAGTGCTTTGTATTGAGCACACATATATTTATACATACAGCTCTGGAAAAAATTAAGAGACCAGTGCACAGTTTTATAAAAATCTGCTTCTCTACATGTCGATTTCACTGTCAGTTGAATTCTAACCAGAGTACACCTCATTCTACTGGCCAGGAGTGGCATAAGGTCACCTAAAAGCAGTGTGAAAGACTGGTAGAAAGCATGCCAAGACGTATGAAAGCTGTGATTAAAAATCATGGTTATTCCTCAAAATATTGATTTCTGAACTGTTCCTGAGTTAAAACATTAGTATTGATGTTTCTAAATGATTCTGAACTTGGGTTTTCTTGCATTATTTGAGGTCTGAAAGCAAAGCATTTTTTGGGGGGGTTTTTTCTGTTTATTAGTTTTTCATTACAACAAACATGAAATACCATTAAAGCAAGTTCACTTATAAATAGGTCAAGACAACAGTAGTCTGATCCCAAAAAAATTCCCTACTTTTGGCCATTTCTCATTTTCAGAAAATAAATACAAAATGTATTGCTTGGTAATTTTTAGATGTTGTTAGTGGTTTATAGAATAAAATAATTTACATTTTACTCAAAAATATACCTACAGTGCCTACAAGTAGTATTCAACCCCCTGCAGATTTAGCAGGTTTGATAAGATGCAAATAAGTTAGAGCCTGCAAACTTCAAACAAGAGCAGGATTTATTAACAGATGCATAAATCTTACAAACCAACAAGTTATGTTGCTCAGTTAAATTTTAATAAATTTTCAACATAAAAGTGTGGGTCAATTATTATTCAACCCCTAGGTTTAATATTTTGTGGAATAACCCTTGTTTGCAATTACAGCTAATAATCGTCTTTTATAAGACCTGATCAGGCCGGCACAGGTCTCTGGAGTTATCTTGGCCCACTCCTCCATGCAGATCTTCTCCAAGTTATCTTGGTTCTTTGGGTGTCTCATGTGGACTTTAATCTTGAGCTCCTTCCACAAGTTTTCAATTGGGTTAAGATCGGGAGACTGACTAGGCCACTGCAACACCTTGATTTTTTCCCTCTTGAACCAGGCCTTGGTTTTCTCAGCTGTGTGCTTTGGGTCGTTGTCTTGTTGGAAGATGAAATGACGACCCATAGTATCATAGTATCATAGTTTTTAAGGTTGAAGGGAGACTCTAAGTCCATCTAGTTCAACCCGTAGCCTAACATGTTGATCCAGAGGAAGGCAAAAAAAACCCAATGTGGCAAACAAGTTCCAATGGGGAAAAAATTTCCTTCCTGACTCCACATCCGGCAATCAGACTAGTTCCCTGGATCAATACCCTGTCATAAAATCTAATATACATAACTGGTAATATTAAATTTTTCAAGAAAGGCGTCCAGGCTCTGCTTAAATGTTAGTAGTGAATCACTCATTACAACATCATGCGGCAGAGAGTTCCATAGTCTCACTGCTCGTACAGTAAAGAATCCTCGTCTGTGATTATGATTAAACTTTCTTTCCTCAAGACGTAGCGGATGCCCCCGTGTTCCAGTCGCAGGCCTAGGTGTAAAAAGATCTTTGGAAAGGTCTCTGTACTGTCCCCTCATATATTTATACATTGTGATTAGATCCCCCCTAAGCCTTCGTTTTTCCAGACTAAATAACCCCAAGTGTAATAACCTGTCTTGGTATTGCAGCCCACCCATTCCTCTAATAATCTTGGTCGCTCTTCTCTGCACCCTCTCCAGTTCAGCTATGTCCTTCTTATACATCGGTGACCAGAATTGTACACAGTATTCTAAGTGCGGTCGCACTAGTGACTTGTACAGAGGTAGAACTATATTTTTTTCATGAACACTTATACCTCTTTTAATACATCCCATTATTTTATTAGCCCTGGCAGCAGTTGCCTGACACTGTCCACTAAAGTGAAGTTTACCATCCACCCATACACCCAAGTCTTTTTCTGTGTCTGTTTTACCCAGTGTTCTACAATTAAGTACATAATCATAAATGTTATTTCCTCTACCCAAGTGCATGACCTTACATTTATCTACATTAAGCTTCAATTGCCATTTCTCAGCCCAATCCTCCAATTTACATAAATCTCCCTGTAATATAAAATTATCCTCCTCTGTATTGATTACCCTGCCGAGTTTAGTATCATCTGCAAATATTGAAATTCTACTCCGCATGCCCCCAACAAGGTCATTTATAAATATGTTGAAAAGAAGCGGGCCCAATACTGACCCCTGTGGTACCCCACTATGAACTGAGACCCAGTCCGAGTACGTACCATTAATAACCACCCTTTGTTTCCTATCACTGAGCCAGTTTTTAACCCAGTTACACATATTTTCCCCTATCCCCATTATTCTCATTTTATGTACCAACCTTTTGTGTGGCACCGTATCAAAAGCTTTTGAAAAGTCCATATACACAACATCCACTGCATTTCCCTGGTCCAGGCTTGAACTTACCTCTTCATAGAAGCTGATCAAATTAGTTTGACAGTATCGATCCCTCATAAACCCATGTTGATACTCTGTCATAAGGTTATTTTTCTTGAGATACTCCAGTATAGCATCTCTCAAGAAACCCTCAAGGATTTTACCAACCGTAGAGGTTAAACTTACCAGCCTATAATTTCCCGGCTCAGTTTTTGTCCCCTTTTTGAATATTGGCACCACATTTGCTATGCGCCAGTCCTGCGGTAGTGACCCTGTTATTAAGGAATCTGAGAAGATTAAAAATAATGGTCTATCTATCACAGAACTCAATTCCTGTAGTACTCTGGGGTGTATGCCATCCGGGCCCGGAGATTTGTCAACCTTAGTGATTTCGAGGCGGCGGCGTACTTCCTGCTGGGTTAAGCAGGTAATATTCAAGGGTGAATTTATGGTATCACTGGTCATGTCATCTGCCATGGCATTTTCTTGTATAAAAACCGTAGAAAAAAAGTCATTCAGCAGGTTGGCTTTACCCTCATCCCCTTCCACCATTTCACCAAGACTATTTTTAAGGGGGCCAACACTATCGCTTTTCAGTTTTTTACTGTTTATGTAGTTAAAGAATATTTTAGGATTATTTTTACTTTCTCTCGCAATGAGTCTCTCTGTCTCAAACTTAGCTAACTTAATTTGCTTTTTACATATTTTATTTAATTTTCTATAATTATTTAATGCCTCATCACTACCTACCCTTTTTAATTCTTTTAAGGCTTTCTGTTTTTCTTTTATTGCTTCCCTTACAGCTCTATTTAGCCATAGGGGTTTCCTCCTATTTCTAGCATGTTTGTTCCCATAGGGTATATTTTCTGCACAAGCCCTATTCAGGATGCTCATAAAAGTCTCCCATTTGCTTTGTGTACTTTTATTACTTAGTACATCATCCCAGTTTATTGCACTAAGAGCATCTCTCAACCGTTTAAAATTTGCTTTCCTGAAGTTTAATGTCCTTGTAGCCCCTCTACTATACATCTTACTAAAGAATACATGAAAACTTATTATTTTGTGATCACTAATCCCCAAGTAACCCCCAACTTGTATATTTGATATGCGGTCTGGCCTATTGGTTAGTACAAGGTCTAGTAGTGCTCCCCCTCTTGTGGGGTCCTGCACCATTTGTGAAAGGTAATTATCTTTCATTGTTATCAAAAATCTATTTCCTTTGCTGGAACTGCAAGTTTCTGTTCCCCAATTTATATCAGGATAGTTAAAGTCCGCCATAATAATTACCTCTCCGAGACTCGTTGCTTTATCAATTTGCTTTATGAGGAGATTCTCTACCTCTTCCATAATATTCGGCGTCTTATAACACACCCCTATCAGTATTTTATTATTCATTCTCCCCCCCCTTATCTCCACCCATAGGGACTCTACATTCTCAGTACCCTCACATATGTTGTCACGCAGGATGGGTCTTAAGGATGATTTTACATATAGACACACACCTCCCCCTCGCTTATTTGTACGGTCATTCCTGAATAGGCTATAACCCTGTAAATTAACAGCCCAGTCATAGCTCTCATCCAGCCATGTCTCTGATATCCCCACTATATCATAATTTTCTTCCAACAATATTAATTCTAATTCCTCCACCTTATTTGTGAGGCTTCGGGCATTAGTGTACATGCACGTTACGTATGACTCTGTACCTGTATTCCTGTTTACTGTATTGACTGTCCTAACCCTTCCCCCCCTACCACCCCCAATTTCATTACTTGTGCCCTGGTCACTATCTGCACTACATTCCCCTTCTATAAAGTGAATACCCTCACCCCCCATTCCTAGTTTAAACACTCCTCCAACCTTCTAGCCATTTTCTGCCCCAGCAGAGCTGCACCCTCCCCATTAAGATGCAGCCCATCCCTAGCATAGAATCTATAGCCAACTGAAAAGTCGGCCCAATTCTCCAGGAACCCAAAACCCTCTTTCCTACACCAATTCCTGAGCCACCTGTTAACCTCCCTGATCTCTCTTTGCCTCTCTGGTGTGGCTCGTGGCACATGTAGTATTTCCGAAAATACCACCTTTGAGGTCCATGCTTTAAGCTTACAACCTAATTCCCTGAAATCATCTTTAAGGACCTTCCACCTACCTCTAACTTTGTCATTTGTGCCAATGTGTACAATGACCGCTGGGTCCTCCCCAGCCCCTCCCAGTAATCTGTCAACCCGATCAGCGATGTGCCAAACTCGAGCGCCAGGAAGACAACACACTGTTCGGCGATCCCTGTCTTTGTGACAGATTGCCCTATCTGTCCCCCTAATAATTGAGTCCCCCACTACCAGTACCTGTCTTGCCTGCCCTGCACTCCTATTCCCCCCCTTACTGGAGCAGGAAGGAAGGTAAGGAAGGATCTCCACTACACTGCCCTTCCCTATCAAAGTGACATCTAGATAATTAATGCTGGTGGAATTTGTTTGAAATGTGAATTTAAGATTAAAAGAATTTTGGTTGAGATGGTTAATGAAAGAATGTGCAGTGACCTCATCCCCTCTCCATATAATTAATACATCATCTATGTAACGTGTGTAAAAAACTATATGATCTGAAAATTCATTATCTTCATTGAAAATGTAAAATTCCTCAAAAATGGCTACAACAATATTAGCAAGGGAGGGAGAGAATTTCCCTCCCATGCTAACGCCACATTTCTGCAGAAAAAACTTTTCATCAAAAGAAAAATAATTGTGCGTTAATAAAAAGTTGATTGCAGTAATGATGAAATTTTGTATGTGAATGGGATATGAACTGTGTTTTCTGAGAAACAACTGCAAACAATCAGAAGCTACATGATGTGGAATGGAAGGATAAAGACTGACAATATCACATGTCAGCCACATGTAGTTGGATATAGAATTCAAATTATTGATAAGGGATTTAGTGTCTCTGAGAAAACCTGGCAATAAGGGGGGAGGGGTTGTTGTTTTGGATGCTCTTTTGTATTTCAAAATGAACCATGCCATTTTGTCTGATGATCATACGTATTTACATTTACAAGGGGACCCAACTAATTTCTTCAAGGTAAAGATGGATAAAATGCTTCAGGCTGGTTTGGAGGGGGGCATTTTTACACAAAAAATTTTTGATTATCTTACAGTGGATCATCCTGTGATTCCTGTGTACCATGCCCTCCCTAAACTACATAAAGGTGTTTTTCCCCCTCCATTTAGGCCCATTATATCCGGCATTGGTTCCCTTGGTGAAAAACTTGGTGCTTGGTTGGATCATTTTTTGCAGCCTTTAGTTAGAGAATTGCCAGGTTTTCTCAGAGACACTAAATCCCTTATCAATAATTTGAATTCTATATCCTGGCAGGGCAACTACATGTGGCTGACATGTGATATTGTCAGTCTTTATCCTTCCATTCCACATCATGTAGCTTCTGATTGTTTGCAGTTGTTTCTCAGAAAACACAGTTCATATCCCATTCACATACAAAATTTCATCATTACTGCAATCAACTTTTTATTAACGCACAATTATTTTTCTTTTGATGAAAAGTTTTTTCTGCAGAAATGTGGCGTTAGCATGGGAGGGAAATTCTCTCCCTCCCTTGCTAATATTGTTGTAGCCATTTTTGAGGAATTTTACATTTTCAATGAAGATAATGAATTTTCAGATCATATAGTTTTTTACACACGTTACATAGATGATGTATTAATTATATGGAGAGGGGATGAGGTCACTGCACATTCTTTCATTAACCATCTCAACCAAAATTCTTTTAATCTTAAATTCACATTTCAAACAAATTCCACCAGCATTAATTATCTAGATGTCACTTTGATAGGGAAGGGCAGTGTAGTGGAGATCCTTCCTTACCATAAGGACACGGATTCCAACTCCATTTTAATGGCCAGTTCATGTCATTCTCCGCATGTCATTAAAAATATTCCGCTTGGTGAACTTATCAGGTTAAAGCGCAACTGTTCCTGTCCAGAGGCTCTACAAGTGGAAATGGACTGTGCTGTTACCAAGCTCAAACACAGGGGCTACCCGAAATGGTGTCTAGATCGGGCAAAAATTATAGTTAATGAAATAGATAGATCGGATTTATTTAGAGATAACAACAAAAATAAGAACAATTTTAGTAGGAATAATGGTGTGACGTTTACAACGAATTTTTCTCCCCAATTCCATGATATAGTAAAAATAGTACAAAAACATCTGCCTATTTTACTTAGTGATGATTTATTAAATCGGATCTTCACTAAAAATAAAATTAATTTTGTGGCCAGAAGAGCCCCTAATCTTGCCAATATTCTATCCCCCAGTTTGGTTGTAAGCAGCAAGGATAATGCCATCTCTAAAAATTGGTTATCCTGCACAGGTTTTTTTGGCTGTGGGCACAATTTTTGCATCTCGTGCAAACATGCAAAAAAATGCAAATCATTTACATCTAATTATACAGGACTTTCTTATAACATTAACAGCTTTATAAACTGCAATACCCCAAATGTGGTTTATTTGATTGAGTGTATTTCCTGTCACGTTCAATATGTTGGCTGCACGAGTTGTCCCCTCAAACAAAGAATACGCAGACACATGTCAGACACATTAAATACATCTGCGGTAAATGTGTCTGCTGTTTCCAGACACTTTGCCTTTGTTCACAATAGATGTCTGGACAATCTTGTTTTCACAGGCATTGAAAAAGTTTCCAGACCTAAAAGGGGTGGGGATCTTAGAAGAAAGATTCTTAATAGAGAATCTTTCTGGATCTTCAAATTGGGCACGAGAATGCCGCATGGTCTGAATATGAGGAGAGATTTTGTTATGCAGTATACTTGAATTCCAGAATTATTTGTTCTTTATAGGACATACCTTTTCAGTACCAATAACTATATCAAATTATACTGTAGTAATTATTGGATATTTGATGGTTTAAGGTTATTCCTTTAGCATTTGAATTGAAATTTTCACTATATAGCAATTTGGACATTAATAAATGGGTTTTTTTTTTTTTTTTTTTTTTTTCCCGTCCTTCTTTTGTCCCTGTCAGGAGAAAAAAATCTTTCTTGTCTCTAAAGAGCCCCTTCACTACAGATTATACCGGGCATATATATATTTCTTATCATGTGATCTCTCTGGTTGCTTCTGTTTTTAATCAGTTTATGTATATATATTTTTTGGTGTTTTTTCCTTTATTTTCTGTTGTTGTGCTGACTTTTTGGTGCAGTGTCTCAGTTTCTATTCTTTCACTTTTTTTTTTTTCTCTTCTCTGTGCTCTCCACACTAAATGGGCTGGGTGGTAACAAATCCAATTAATTCAACCTGTTCTTGTTGTGCACAGACTTTAAATACTGTCTTAGAGATTTCCTCTGCGCATTCCATGATTAAGACCGCCGAGAAGTAAGCGATATCACTGGATGTTGTGACTGTGTGGATGCAATCTGATGTGTGTGTGTGAGGTGTGTGTGAGAGTGAGTGAGTGTGATCTGATATGTGTGTGTCTGTTCTTATGTGTGTGTGTTGCGCGGTATGTGCGTATATTTGTGTATGCCGCTGTGTTTGTGTGTTGGGTGTTGTGTGTGTGCGGCGTTGTCTGTGTGTGTGTGGGTGTCTGTGTAGGGCGGTGTTTGTGGTTCCCAGTGTATGTGTGGTGTGTTGTGCGGTGCGCGTGTGACGGTGTGTGTGTGTTTTGGGGGGAGGTGTGCACCCCCATAGTGCTCCATCCCCCATGCTGCGCACCCCCCATCGTGCTCCATCCCCCATGCTGCGCACTCCCCATCGTGCTCCATCCCCCATGCTGCGCACCCCCCATCATTCTCCATCCCCCATGCTGCGCACCCCCCATCGTGCTCCATCCCCCATGCTGCGCACCCCCCATCGTGCTCCATCCCCCATGCTGTGCACCCCCCATTGTGCTCCATCCCCCATGCTGCGCACCCCCCATCGTGCTCCATCCCCCATGCTGCGCACTCCCCATCGTGCTCCATCCCCCATGCTGCACACTCCCCATCGTGCTCCATCCCCCATGCTGCGCACCCTCCATCGTGCTCCATCCCCCATGCTGCGCACCCCCCATCGTGCGCCATCCCCCATGCTGCGCACCCCCCATCATGCTTCATCCCCCATGCTGCGCACCCATCGTGATCCACAGTCACACATCAGACAGTATACACGCACACATCTGATCGCATACACTCACACCCCACTTCTCCCTGTGTCCTCCGGTGGGCGGTCCCAGCAGCTGCGCTCCATCCCCCATGCTGTGCACCCCCCATCGTGCTCCACAGTCACACATCAGACTGTATACATGCACACATCTGATCGCATACACTCACA
Organism: Anomaloglossus baeobatrachus; assembly: GCF_048569485.1. Taxonomy (NCBI): domain Eukaryota; kingdom Metazoa; phylum Chordata; class Amphibia; order Anura; family Aromobatidae; genus Anomaloglossus; species Anomaloglossus baeobatrachus. Next base: position 131,052,353 of record NC_134362.1, read on the forward strand.
CCCCACTTCTCCCTGTGCCCTCCGGTGGGCGGTCCCAGCAGCTGTGCTGCACGCCGTGCTTCTCTGCCGTCTGCCAACACTCACAGATCCGATAGTATTCACTCACACATCATAACACATGCACACATCCGATCGCATACACGCACACATCCGATCGCATACACGCACACATCCGATCGCATACACGGACACACACTGACGATAGCGCACATACGCGCTCACACACTCACAACATCCGGAGATACCACATGCTTCCGGCCATGTGATCCTCCGGCAGGTCCTGGAAGGTCACTGAACGCACAGTATCGCCGCCGAGAAGTAAGCGATATCACTGGATGTTGTGACTGTGTGGATGCAATCTGATGTGTGTGTGTGAGGTGTGTGTGAGAGTGAGTGAGTGTGATCTGATATGTGTGTGTCTGTTCTTATGTGTGTGTGTTGCGCGGTATGTGCGTATATTTGTGTATGCCGCTGTGTTTGTGTGTTGGGTGTTGTGTGTGTGCGGCGTTGTCTGTGTGTGTGTGGGTGTCTGTGTAGGGCGGTGTTTGTGGTTCCCAGTGTATGTGTGGTGTGTTGTGCGGTGCGCGTGTGACGGTGTGTGTGTGTTTTGGGGGGAGGTGTGCACCCCCATAGTGCTCCATCCCCCATGCTGCGCACCCCCCATCGTGCTCCATCCCCCATGCTGCGCACTCCCCATCGTGCTCCATCCCCCATGCTGCGCACCCCCCATCATTCTCCATCCCCCATGCTGCGCACCCCCCATCGTGCTCCATCCCCCATGCTGCGCACCCCCCATCGTGCTCCATCCCCCATGCTGTGCACCCCCCATTGTGCTCCATCCCCCATGCTGCGCACCCCCCATCGTGCTCCATCCCCCATGCTGCGCACTCCCCATCGTGCTCCATCCCCCATGCTGCACACTCCCCATCGTGCTCCATCCCCCATGCTGCGCACCCTCCATTGTGCTCCATCCCCCATGCTGCGCACCCCCCATCGTGCGCCATCCCCCATGCTGCGCACCCCCCATCATGCTTCATCCCCCATGCTGCGCACCCATCGTGATCCACAGTCACACATCAGACAGTATACACGCACACATCTGATCGCATACACTCACACCCCACTTCTCCCTGTGCCCTCCGGTGGGCGGTCCCAGCAGCTGCGCTCCATCCCCCATGCTGTGCACCCCCCATCGTGCTCCACAGTCACACATCAGACTGTATACATGCACACATCTGATCGCATACACTCACACCCCACTTCTCCCTGTGCCCTCCGGTGGGCGGTCCCAGCAGCTGTGCTGCACGCCGTGCTCCTCTGCCTTCTGCCAACACTCACAGATCCGATAGTATTCACTCACACATCAGAACACATGCACACATCCGATCGCATACACGCACACATCCGATCGCATACACGCACACATCCGATCGCATACACGGACACACACTGACGATAGCGCACATACGCGCTCACACACTCACAACATCCGGAGATACCACATGCTTCCGGCCATGTGATCCTCCAGCAGGTCCTGGAAGGTCACTGAACGCACAGTATCGCCGCCGAGAAGTAAGCGATATCACTGGATGTTGTGACTGTGTGGATGCGATCTGATGTGTGTGTGAAGTGTGTGTGAGAGTGAGTGAGTGTGATCTGATGTGTGTGTGTCTGTTCTTATGTGTGTGTGTGTGTGTGTTCCGCCACTGCAGGACCTTTATGCGCTCACCTGCTCCCGGTCGGTGTCTGGTGAGTATGACTGTGGGGTCTTCTTTCTTCTGTCTTCTCTCTTCTGGGGGTGCCCGCTGCCTATAATGAAGTCTCTTGCAGTGTCTTTAACTCTTTCACCGCTGCATGACACTTCATTATTGACCGCAGCATATGCCGTCTCCCTGCACATGTGTACCGGGAGGCGGTGTTTGCTGGTAACCATGATACACATCGGGTAACTAAGGTAAGCACTTCCTATAGTTACGCGATGTTTATCATAGTTACCATCGTACACCGGCTCCGTCACGATCCCAGCATCGCAAGGTTATGTCTGGGCTGGGGGAGTCGGGGCTTCGTTTGAATTTCAGGGGAAGGGGCGTGGCCGAGTGGTCGATGCGTGTGGAGGGTCAGGGCGAGCAGCCAATCCATGTGGGGGGCGGGGCCAGGCCAAGGCGAGCGGCCAATCCGTGGGGGTGGGCGGGGCCAGGCCGAGCCCGGCGGCCAATCTGAAAGTTGTCACTGTAACGACACAATTTTGGAGCAAGACAGACAGACAGAAAGAATAAGGCAATTATATATATAGATGACAATGCAGCCATCGCAAGGAAATGGGGAATAGATAATGCCTTACTGGACCAATTGGCCTGAACCTTGAGATGCATTTGGGTGGCATGGAGTTTGACGTGGGGTTGTGTTGTGAGAAGCTGTAGCGGGACTGAGTGAATTGGATTTGATTAGGGAGTGTGATAGGCCGCCCTAAAAAGATGCATTATTAGGGTGCATCTGAAGCTGAGTAAGTTGTGATTCATCCTCACTTCTTGGGGTAGAGCGTTCCAGAGGATAGGTGCAGCTCGGAAGAAGTCTTGGATCTGGGAGTGGGAGGTTCGAATTAGTGTGGATGTTAGTCGAAAGTCATTTGCAGAGCATAGAGAGTGGGTGGAGTGATAGACAGAGAGGAGGGTGGAGATGTAGCGGGGTGCCGCACTGTGGAGAGCTTTTTGGGTGAGAACAAGCAGTTTGAATTGGATCCTGTGATATATGGGCAGCCAGTGCAATGACTGGCACAGAGCAGAGGCATTCAAGTAGCGGTAAGCCAGATAGGTGACCCTGGCTGCTGAATTAAGGATGGACTGTAGAGGAGAGAGTCTAGTTAAGGGGAGACCAATTAATAGAGAGTTAGAGTAGGCAAGGCGAGGGTTGGATCAGGGCCACGGTGAGGGTTTTTGTCATTTACATTGTGAGAAAGGGGCGGATTCTAGAGATGTTCTTGAGGTGCAAGCGGCAGGAGCGGGCAAGAGATTGTATGTGGGAGGTGAAGGAGAGATCAGTGTCAAGTATAACACCCAGACAGTGAGCTTGCTGCCTAGGACTTATCGTTGTGCCACACACAGAGACGGAGTTGTCAGGTTTAGGAAGGTTGGAAGACGGAGGGAAAAGAAGTTTAGTTTTGGAAAGGTTAAATTTCAGATAGAGAGCAGACATGACATTGCAAACTGCAGTCAGGCAGTCACTGGTGTTCTGTAGAACAGCGGGGGTGAGCTCAGGGGATGAGGTGTATAGCTGTGTGTCATCAGCATACAGATGATAATGAAAGAAAAATCTGCTGATGGTCATTCCAATTGGGGCAGTGTAGAGGGAGAAAAGCAGAGGGCCAAGGACTGAACCTTGAGGGACCTCAACAGTGAGAGGAAGAGGAGAAGATGTGGAGCCAAAAAATTATACACTGAATGAACGGCCAGAAAGATAGGAAGAGAACCAGGAAAGCACAGTGTCCTTTAGGCCAACAGAATGAAGCATAGAGAGAAGGAGATGGTGGTCAACAGTGTCGAAGGTGGCAGAGAGGTCAATAAAGATAAGCAGAGAGTGGTCACCGTTACGTTTGGCTGTCAACAGGTCATTGGTCACTTTGACAAGGGCAGTTTCTGTTGAGTGTAAGGGGCGGAAGCCAGACTGTAAAGGATCTAGAAGAGAGTGAGAGGATAGGTAGCGGGTGAGGTGAGGGTAGACCAGGCGCTCCAAGAGTTTGGAGATGAAGGGGTGATTGGAGACTGGTCTGTAGTTGCTTGTGCAGAACGGATCAAGGGAAGGTTTTTTTAATAATGGAGTAATGATAGAGTGTTTGAGGGAGGAGGGGAAGATACCAGAAGAGAGAGATTGAAAATTTTGGTTAGGTGATTGGTGACAACCGGAGGGAGGGACTGGAGTAGGTGTGAGGGAAAGGGATCCTTAGGACAAGTGGTAGGACGAGAATAAGAGAGGAGCCTGGAGACTTCCTCCTCTGTGACTGGGTCAAATGTGAAAAGTGAGCTGGATGGGATATGGGGAGGGATGGGATTCACAACGCTTGGTGGCTGGGAGCTGCTCTCTTGGCGGATGTTTTCTATTTTATCTGTGAAATACGAGGCCATGTCATCAGCATGAAGGTCTGTGATGGGGGTCTGTACTTTGGAACTGAGGAGGGAGTGAAAAGTGTCAAAGAGCTTTTTTGGATTGTTGGATAGTGAGGAAATAAGGGTGGTGAAGTAGGTCTGTTTGGCGAGATGAAGGGAAGAGATGTAGGTCCTTAAGATGAACTTGTAGTGGATGAAGTTTTGGTGTGCGGGTTTTCCTCCATAGGCGTTCGGCACTCCTAGAGCATCGCTGGAGAAATCGAGTTTGGGATGTGAGCCAAGGCTGTTTTACTCTGTGTTTGGAGGTTCTGAGGGTGAGGGGTGCTACTTGGTCTAGGGTACTTCTGAGTGTGTCATTGTAGGGATTTGCAGCCAGATCAGGACAGGAAAGTGAGGAGATAGGGGACAGTGATGAGTGTAAAGAGTCGGTAAGGGTCTGAGAGTCAATGGCCTGTAGGTTTCTGAATGTGTGATAGGTGGGAGTGTGCTGGGGTGGACGAGGGATTGTGAGCTTGAAGGAGAGGATGTTGTGGTCAGAGAGGGGAAAAGATGAGTTGTCAAAGTGAGAGATTGAGCAAAGGTGGATAAAGACCACATCAAGGGTGTTACCATCTTCATGTGTCTCAAAAGATTAGAGCTGTGAGAGGCCAAGGGAGGTGGTTAGAGATAGAAGCTGGGATGCAGATGGGGAGGAGGGGCTGTTCATGGGCATGTTAAAGTCTCCTAGGATGAGAGTTGGTAATTCTGAGGACATGAAGTGCGGCAGCCAGGCTGAAAAGTGGTCAAGGAACTGGGTGGGTGAGCCTGGGGGACGGTATATGACCGCTACTCTGAGGGAGAGGGGATCGAAGAGCCTTATGGTGTTGACCTCAAAAGATGGGAATGAGAGTGATGGAGCTGGGGGATGACCTGGAAAGTGCATTGTGGGGACAGGAGTAAAACGACTCCACCACCATGTCTGTTTTCAGGTCTTGGTGAATGGGAAAGGAAAAGATTAAACCACCGTGAGAAATGGCAGCAGGGGAAGTAGTGTCAGAATCCTGAATCCAGGTTTCAGTGAGGGCTAGCAGGTTAAGAGAGTTATTGAGAAAGTAGTTGTGGATGTAAGAAAGCTTGTTTCATACGGACCATGTATTGCAGAGAGCACAATTAAAAGAGGGAAGTAAGGGTGTACAAGTAATGTTAATAAGATTATCAGGGTTTCTATGGGAGGTGGGGGAGGGGGTAAAGTTGTCATGGGGTGGAGAGGGATTAGGAGAGATATCACCTGAAAGAAGTAGCAGTAGGAGGAGAAAGATCAGATGGTTTTTGGACTTGTGGCATGGCTTTTTCTGCAGGACCCTGGAACATGATGGATTGAGATTATTCAGATAGGTATCATAGTATCATAGTATCATAGTTTTTAAGGTTGAAGGGAGACTCTAAGTCCATCTAGTTCAACCCGTAGCCTAACATGTTGATCCAGAGGAAGGCAAAAAAAAACACAATGTGGCAAACAAGTTCCAATGGGGAAAAAATTTCCTTCCTGACTCCACATCCGGCAATCAGACTAGTTCCCTGGATCAATACCCTGTCATAAAATCTAATATACATAACTGGTAATATTAAATTTTTCAAGAAAGGCGTCCAGGCTCTGCTTAAATGTTAGTAGTGAATCACTCATTACAACATCATGCGGCAGAGAGTTCCATAGTCTCACTGCTCGTACAGTAAAGAATCCTCGTCTGTGATTATGATTAAACCTTCTTTCCTCAAGACGTAGCGGATGCGCCCGTGTTCCAGTCGCAGGCCTAGGTGTAAAAAGATCTTTGGAAAGGTCTCTGTACTGTCCCCTCATATATTTATACATTGTGATTAGATCCCCCCTAAGCCTTCGTTTTTCCAAACTAAATAACCCTAAGTTTAATAACCTGTCTTGGTATTGCAGCCCACCCATTCCTCTAATAATCTTGGTGGCTCTTCTCTGCACCCTCTCCAGTTCAGCTATGTCCTTCTTATATATCGGTGACCAGAATTGTACACAGTATTCTAAGTGTGGTCGCACTAGTGACTTGTACAGAGGTAGAACTATATTTTTTTCATGAACACTTATACCTCTTTTAATACATCCCATTATTTTATTAGCCCTGGCAGCAGCTGCCTGACACTGTCCACTAAAGTGAAGTTTACCATCCACCCATAAACCCAAGTCTTTTTCTATGTCTGTTTTACCCAGTGTTCTACAATTAAGTACATAATCATAAATGTTATTTCCTCTACCCAAGTGCATGACCTTACATTTATCTACATTAAACTTCAATTGCCACTTCTCAGCCCAATCCTCCAATTTACATAAATCTCCCTGTAATATAAAATTATCCTCCTCTGTATTGATTACCCTGCAGAGTTTAGTATCATCTGCAAATATTGAAATTCTACTCCGTATGCCCCCAACAAGGTAATTTATAAATATGTTGAAAAGAAGCGGGCCCAATACTGACCCCTGTGGTACCCCACTATGAACTGAGACCCAGTCCGAGTACGTACCATTAATAACCACCCTTTGTTTCCTATCACTTAGCCAGTTTTTAACCCAGTTACACATATTTTCCCCTATCCCCATTATTCTCATTTTATGTACCAACCGTTTGTGTGGCACCGTATCAAAAGCTTTTGAAAAGTCCATATACACAACATCCACTGCATTTCCCTGGTCCAGACTTGAACTTACCTCTTCATAGAAGCTGATCAAATTAGTTTGACAGGATCGATCCCTCATAAACCCATGTTGATACTCTGTCATAAGGTTATTTTTCTTGAGATACTCCAGTATAGCATCTCTCAAGAAACCCTCAAGGATTTTACCAACCGTAGAGGTTAAACTTACCGGCCTATAATTTCCCGGCTCAGTTTTTGTCCCCTTTTTCAATATTGGCACCACATTTGCTATGCGCCAGTCCTGCGGTACCGACCCTGTTATTAAGGAATCTGAGAAGATTAAAAATAATGGTCTATCTATCACAGAACTCAATTACTGTAGTACTCTGGGGTGTATGCCATCCGGGCCCGGAGATTTGTCAACCTTAGTGATTTCGAGGCGGCGGCGTACTTCCTGCTGGGTTAAGCAGGTAATATTCAAGGGTGAATTTATGGTATCACTGGTCATGTCATCTGCCATGGCATTTTCTTGTATAAAAACCGTAGAAAAAAAGTCATTCAGCAGGTTGGCTTTACCCTCATCTCCTTCCACCATTTCACTAAGACTATTTTTAAGGGGGCCAACACTATCGCTTTTCAGTTTTTTACTGTTTATGTAGTTAAAGAATATTTTAGGATTATTTTTACTTTCTCTCGCAATGAGTCTCTCTGTCTCAAACTTAGCTGACTTAATTTGCTTTTTACATATTTTATTTAATTTTCTATAATTATATAATGCCTCATCACTACCTACCCTCTTTAATTCTTTTAAGGCTTTCTGTTTTTCTTTTATTGCTTCCCTTACAGCTCTATTTAGCCATAGGGGTTTCCTCCTATTTCTAGCATGTTTGTTCCCATAGGGTATATTTTCTGCACAAGCCCTATTCAGGATGCTCATAAAAGTCTCCCATTTGCTTTGTGTACTTTTATTACTTAGTACATCATCCCAGTTTATTGCACTAAGATCATCTCTCAACCGTTTAAAATTTGCTTTCCTGAAGTTTAGTGTCCTTGTAGCCCCTCTACTAGACATCTTACTAAAGAATACATGAAAACTTATTATTTTGTGATCACTATTCCCCAAGTAACCCCCAACTTGTATATTTGATATGCGGTCTGGCCTATTGGTTAGTACAAGGTCTAGTAGTGCTCCCCCTCTTGTGGGGTCCTGTACCATTTGTGAAAGGTAATTATCTTTCATTGTTATCAAAAATCTATTTCCTTTGCTGGAACTGCAAGTTTCTATGTACAGCTCCCAGGCTAGGTGAAAATAGCCTGGGAGCTGTACATAGGAGAAGGGAGGAGAGAAGGGCTGATGTGGATGAGTTGTGATGGAGGGGGGACAGGGTGATGAAAGTGGACAGTAAAAACATATAGGATGATAGAGATAAAAATAATGGTCATGGTTGACACAGAAGGTGTCAAAGAATAGTTTACCTGCCTCCTGCCTTGACTAACTGCCATTGAAATAACTGCCCAGCACTTAGCAATGATAGCACTTTGCATAAGATGGCAAACGCATGCAGACACTCCACTTAATGTCAAGCAGCAGCTGCTAAAGCAAACAAGATTTTAGGGTGTATAAAAAAAGAGATTAGATCCCGTGATCCCAACATATTGTTACTAGGGATGAGAGAATATATTTGCCACTATTCGGTATCCGACGGATAATGGGGTATTTGAGGTATTTGCTATCCGACGGCTTATATGGTATTCGCTCTGATACTTTCATTTTCGTTTCTGGAATTCCTGGCGCTTTTTTCCAGCCAATGAATATATCTGACGTTGCTTGCCCTCACAGTAACGCCGCAGCCATCTTTGTTGTGGTGTTACTGTGATTGGCTTGGCCGCACAGCGTCATCGGGGCTATATAAGGAAGCCACCATTTTGTGTGCACGCATTAATTCCAGAGCTACTGGTGTAGCTAGAGTGTACTGTGTGTGGTACAGCGTTTTTCCAGCCAACTAATACTAGTCCTTTTAAGGTCTGAAGATATTTAGCATTAGCTGCTAGCGACTGTGTAAATCATAGAAACAGGTATAGGGACAGTGCGATGTGTTCTATGAGATGTTCCTGCTGCAAAATCCAAAATAGTCCTTGTAAGGGCTGATTACAGTGTCCACTGTTTGCTAGCAGCTGTGTAAATCATAGAACTGCTGCAAAAAAAAATAAAAAACTCTTATTAGTGGTGCATACGGTCTGTTACTGCAGTGTGTGACATAGGGACAGCTTTCTCACAGGCAGGGAGAGATGTAAAGCTGTCTTGAAATCTGCTACTAATAATCAAAAATCTCAGCACTGCTACATCCCTTGTGTCTTTTATACTAGCAATAGGTATTACAACTTGCAAAAACAAAGGTCCCAAAATTGTAAAAACAACGGGTTCAGGTGTAGTGTAGTGCCTGTCAGCCACCATCTCAATTCACAGTCTCAATGTTACCCAATTTTTATTAATACTTGGTGTCAGGGGCACAACTTTTGCCTCAAGTCCAGTACCTTCCTAGCAACAAGCTAGCATATTTTGGGGGGCTTCATATCTTACAGAACCTACCTAGTGGCTTGCTGCAACTAACACACAGTCTGAGTGTTACCCGATTTTTATTAATACTTGGTGTCAGGGTTACTACTTGTGCCTCAAGATCAGTACCTTCCTATAAGCCACCTAGTGTAATTTTGGGGGCTTCATATTTTACAGACCTACGTAATGGCTTGCTGCAACTAACACACAGTCTCAGTGTTACCCAATTTTTATTAGTACTCGGTGTCAGGGGCACAACTTATGCCTCAAGGCCAGTACCTTCCTAGTAACAAGCTAGCATATTTTGGGGGGCTTCCTGTGATGCCCTGGCCTATCAGGTCATCACAAAGCGCCGTGCAATCTGCCCTTTTGCATGGTACCCGCTCCTCATTGGTTATGGGTCCTGTCAATTTGATGTTGCTACCAACAGGTGTAAATAAATCCTGAGGAACACTCTGCACCACACCCACCAAACACTCATTGGGCAGCCTGAGGGGAATAGGGCCACCCAGATGGAGGGATGGAAGAGGGAGGGCAGAGGTGTCAGTAGAGAGTAGTAGTTGAGCAGTGAGACAGCGGTGACAGGACAGGTCACGCTGTGGAGCTGGGTTACTGTACCCGTCCCAGGTGCCAGACGTTGGCCTGGCCAAAAGGTGCTAGAACCTCGGTCGCAGGGGGTAGTGACAGGGGGCACGGTGCTGCTGCAGAGAGCAGGCCGGCTGCCTTGTACTACAAACGGGCAGGGGCCAGGGCACGACAGGGTACGGGGACCCTAGGCTGGGAAGAAGCTTCATGCAGCCCAGTAATTCACCCAACGGGAACGGAGTCTTCAGGAACCGTTCCTCACCTGCTTCAAAATCAGGGTACTAGCACAACAAGGGGGATAGGACTTCCCACAACCGTCCAGAAAATCCCAAGAAACGGCTTCTTTCGCATCACTCTCCCATACAGCTTCTCCTTGTGCAATGTGCGCTGTATTGTTGACCGATGCAGATTGACACCATCGGCAGCAAGATGAAGCTGCAGGTCTTTGGAGGTGGTCTGTGGATTGTCCTTGACTGTTCTCACCATTCTTCTTCTCTGCCTTTCTGATATTTTTCTTGGCCTGCCACTTCTGGGCTTAACAAGAACTGTACCTGTGTTCTTCCATTTCCTTACTATGTTCCTCACAGTGGAAGCTGACAGTTTAAATCTCTGAGACAACTTTTTCTATCCTTCCCCTGAATAACTATATTGAATAATCTTTGTTTTCAGATCATTTGAGAGTTGTTTTGAGGAGCCCATGATGCCACTCTTCATAGGAGATTCAAATAGGAGAACAACTTTCAAGTAGCCACCTTAAATACCTTTTCTCATGATTGGATACACCTGCCTATGAAGTTCAAAGCTCAATGAGGTTACAAAACCAATTTAGTGCTTTAGTAAGTTAGTAAAAAGTAGTTAGGAGTGTTCAAATTAAGAAATTGATAAGGGTGCCCATACTTTTGCACCGGTCAAATTTTGTTTAAATGCGGATTGCACATTTTCTGTTAGTACAATAAACCTCATTTCAATCCAGAAATATTACTCAGTCCATCAGTTATTAGATATATTAAGCTGAAATAGCTGTTGCAAAAACCCAAATTGTTAAAAAAGAAAAAAGGTTAACATTAATAGGGGTGCCCAAACTTTTTCATATGACTGTATTTACGACCAGAGGGGTAGTCGATGTCCAAAAGGGGAGGGTGCCCGTGCGAGTACTTAACTGTGGGGAGGAGGAGGTCACATTGCCCTGGTATGCCACCATAGCCAAGCTGTTTACAGTGAATCCAAAAGACATTTATGCAGCCAACTCACAGGGGAATTCCCATCAGGCCCCCCAGGTTAACTCTAAGGATCCAGAAGAAAAATGATGTCAAAAACTACATGTGGGCACTGACGCTACACCTGCACATCACAAATAAGGGGTCTATAGGGTTGTCAGGGAATACGAGCAGGTTTTCAGCAAACGACCATTAGATTTTGGGCGGATTAAAGGGGTACAGCAATACATACCCACAGGCACACAGCCCCCCCATTAAGGAGAGGTACAGGCCCATACCACCTGCCCATTACCAATGTGCTAAAGACTAGAGTTGAGCGCAGTTCGCGGTTCGAGGTTCTCCAGTTCGCGGCTCGAGTGATTTTGGGGGCTGTTCTAGATCGAACTAGAATTCGAGCTTTTTGCTAAAGCTCGATAGTTCTAGATACGTTCGAGAATGGTTCTAGCAGCAAAAAGACAAGCTAATTACAAGCTGGCTTTCCGCTGTAATAGTGTAAGTCACTCTGTGACTCACACTATTATGAAATTTCAGTGTATAGTATGCTGGAACAGTGCATTCAGATCACTGCTATTTGGATAATGGCGATCGCCATTTTTTTTTCCCTTGTCTTCCTTCCCTAAGCGCGCGCATGTAGTGGGGCGGGCCAGCATATCAGCCAATCCCAGACACACACAGCTAAGTGGACTTTTAGCCAGAGAAGCAACGGCATGTGTGATAGGATGTCCATGTCACATGTCCCTGCATTATAAAAACGAGTATCTGCCCGTCCGGACGCCATTATCTCTTCTGCGTCTGGGTGTCAGTCACCGCTGGCGTAGCTCCTGTCTCCGATACTGCTGTGTACGCTCTATGCACAGCGCTATACAGAATAGGTATAGAAGTTTCTTTCAGCCCTTGTAAGGGCTAATACCGGCAGGGTCAGAGCCATAGGTGACAGTCAGGGCCGTGAAAACAGATTTGAACAGCTACACAAGATGACAGCGTCTGTGTAGCAAAGGTCAGGGATTTCCTCGCTGCATTTCCCCATTAGGAGGGATAGAAAGGGAGGCTTCCTTTCCTCTACCCAGACCCACAACCATGCCACTGTACCGTCCTGCCCTTTGCAAACTCAAACTCATTGTTACTAAGCCATTATACTAGCAAACACTGAGGAAACTTAGTGGCATCCTAAAAGTGGCTGTTGGACTTCTGTATTGTCCCACTAGTGCAAAGATATTTGCAGCACGTCTGCCTGCATTGCACACTCAAACTCATTGTTACTAAGCCATTATACTAGCAAACACTGAGGAAACTTAGTGGCATCCTAAACGTGGCTGTTGGACTTCTGTATTGTCCCACTAGTGCAAAGATATTTGTAGCACGTCTGCCTGCATTGCACACTCAAACTCATTGTTACTAAGCCATTATACAAGCAAACACTGAGGAAACTTAGTGGCATCCTAAACGTGGCTGTTGGACTTCTGTATTGTCTCACTAGTGCAAAGATATTTGCAGCACGTCTGCCTGCATTGCACACTCAAACTCATTGTTACTAAGCCATTATACTAGCAAACACTGAGGAAACTTAGTGGCATACTAAACGTGGCTGTTGGACTTCTGTATTGTCCCACTAGTGCAAAAATATTTGCAGCACGTCTGCCTGCATTTCACACTCAAACTCATTGTTACTAAGCCATTATACTAGCAAACACTGAGGAAACTTAGTGGCATCTTAAACGTGGCTCTTGGACTTCTGTATTGTCCCACTAGTGCAAAGATATTTACAGCACGTCTGCCTGCATTGCACACTCAAACTCATTTGTTACTAAGCCATTATACTAGTAAACACTGAGGAAACTTAGTGGCATCCTAAAAGTGGCTGTTGGACTTCTGTATTGTCCCACTAGTGCAAAGATATGTGCAGCACGTCTGCCTGCATTGCACACTCAAACTCATTTGTTACTAAGCCATTATACTAGCAAACACTGAGGAAACTTAGTGGCATCCTAAAAGTGGCTGTTGGACTTCTTTATTGTCCCACTAGTGCAAAGATATTTGCAGCATGTCTGCCTGCATTGCACACTCAAACTCATTGTTACTAAGCCATTATACTAGCAAACTATGTTGCCAGTTTAAGGGCCGTAGTTGCATTGTCAGGGATAATTATTGTTGTTTATTCTGCTGTTAATAAAGCTAGACCACCTCTGCCACCTCTCAATTTTTACTACCACATTTTAAGTGCACAATCTTGTCACAATCAAAATGAGTGGCAAAATGACAGATGCTGGTGGAAAGGGGAAGAGGCGTGTTGGAAAAGGAAAAAAAGGGTTTGTCTGTGGGGAAGGTGGCAAAACTCCATTAACATCTGCTGAAGATAGACCATCTTCCAGCAAAAGTAAGATGTCTACTACTTACCGTGGACAATCCGATGTGCTCCCTTTTTTACGGACACGAACAACTGGAACAAAGGTAGATGATGGCCAAAAAAGGAAAATGCTTGAATGGATCTCAAGTGGTCCAACAAGTGCCCTCTCCGCCACCTCAACTACCGCATCCAAAAAACACCAGTCCTCTGAGTTGTCAGCCCAATCACACTTGCATTCTCCCAGCTCTGAAGTCTCCATCCGCCATGCACAGTATGGTGGAACTGAGATGGCTGAGTCTGCAGAGCTGTTCAGTCACACTATAGCCTGGGAATCAGAAGTCTGCTCCCAAGCTACAGTGAGTACAGACCAGGAAATGGTCTGCAGTGATGCCCAGAACCTTTGTGACTCTGATTCAGGCCGTGAGGATCAAGTTTCTAAACATAATGTTGACCCTTTTTCACAAACTGTAACACCTGTTGTTATAGACAATGAGGAACATACTGATGACGATGAGACGCAGATACCAGATTGGGATGATAACTTAAATAATCGGTCAGGGCAAGAAGAGGCTCAGTCTGAGGGTGAGGGGAGTGCAAACACAACAATTGATGAGGAAGTTCTAGATCCCACCTACTGTCAACCCACAGTCAGGCACTCGAGGAGGCCGGTCAACAAAGGTGGTGGAGGAGGATGCAACCGACGACGAAGTTACCTTGCGCCTTCCTGGACAGAGTCGGAGCACTGGTTGCACGTCTACAACTGCATCCTCAGCCACCACTGTGCCTCTGAGCACTAGTCGGGGGGGGCTCAGCAGGTCGCATGCCCTCTAAGCCTTGCCTAGCCTGGTCCTTTTTTGACATAGCAAAAGATCGCCCAAATTATGTGATCTGTAAAATTTGTCGTGATTCTGTTAGTAGAGGGCAAAACCTCAGCAGTTTGACAACTTCTTCCATGAATCGTCACATGAATAAATATCATATGTCCCAGTGGGAAGCTCACCGTGCTGCAATGCGGCCTAGCGGAGCGAATCATCCACCGCCTGCCCCTTCCAGTGCATCTGCGCGCTCTTCATCTTCTAGGACTATGGGGACAGCTGTCACACCTGGTTTTCCACGCACAACTTCCACCACTGTAACCGCAACAGGCAGTTTGCTTGGTAGGTCGTCAGTTGGTTTGGAAGGGGAAATAAGTACGTGTGTACAGCTTTCTCAGACATTGATATCACCAACGTTGGATGAAGGCAACATCATGTCTATGCCTGCACTTTCCTCACAAAGCTGCATTTTTCCAGGGACACCTTACTCAACACCGTCTACACACAGCAGCCAGATCTCTGTCCCTCAGATGTGGACAAATAAAAGGCCATTTCCTGCGACCCATGACAAAGCTAAGAGGTTGACTTTATACCTCTGTAAGCTTTTGGCTACAGAAATGCTGCCTTTCCGCCTGGTGGACACACAGGATTTTCGAGACCTTATGTCTGTCGCTGTGCCCCAGTACCAGATGCCCAGTCGCCACTACTTCTCTAAGAAAGGTGTGCCCGCGCTACACCAGCATGTCGCACACAACATCACCGCTTCCTTGAGAAACTCTGTGTGTGAACGGGTGCATTTCACCACCGATACTTGGACCAGTAAGCATGGACAGGGACGTTACATGTCGCTGACTGGGCACTGGGTAACTATGGTGATAGATGGTGAAGGGTCTGCTGCACAAGTCTTGTCGTCCCCACGACTTGTGTGTCAATCCTCTGTCTGTCCAAGTTCCGCCACTGCTTCTGCCTCCTCCACCTCATCTGGGTCCTCCACCTCCGCCCTAAGCCTGCCTTGTCAGGCCACCAGCGTTCTCACTGCGCAGAAGGAATCACGCACCCCTCATTACTATGCTGGCAGCAGAGCGCAACGGCATCAGGCGGTCTTTAGCTTGACATGTCTTGGAAATAGGAGTCACACAGCGGATGAGTTGTGGGCAGCTCTGGAGACTGAGTTTAATAAATGGTTGTCTCCACTCAACCTGCAGCCTGGTAAGGCCGTGTGCGACAATGCTGCAAACCTGGGTGCGGCCCTTCGCCTGGGCAAGGTGACACACGTGCCTTGTATGGCTCACGTGTTGAACCTTGTTGTCCAGCAATTTTTAACAGACTATCCCGGCCTAAATGGCCTTCTGACCAGGCACGAAAACTGTCTGCTCACTTCCGCCATTCAACCCCCGCAGCTGAGCGACTTGCATCGCTCCAGAAGTCTTTCGGCCTGCCGGTTCATCGCCTGAAATGCGATGTGCCGACACGCTGGAATTCGACTCTCCACATGTTACAGCAACTGTGGCAGCACCGCTGAGCCCTGGTGCAATACGTTATGATGTATAGCCAGGGCCAACGAGATGCAGAGGTGGGGCAGATCACCCTGATGGAGTGGTCTCAGATCAAGGACCTATGCACCCTTCTGCACAGTTTCGACATGGCGACGAATATGTTTAGCGCTGACAATGCCATTATCAGCATGACAATTCCAGTCATTTACATGCTGGAGCACACGCTAAACACTATTCGGAGTCAGGGGGTGGGACAACAGGAAGGGGAGGAACTCCAGGAGGATTCATATGCGCAAGACACAACAACATCACCAAGGTCCAGACGTTCATCATCAATAACGCGGCAGGCATGGGACCATAGGGGACAGGGATCAACAAGGGCGCATGGTAGTAGGCGAAATGTTGAGGAAGGTGCAGGAGAACATGAAGAAATGGAGGACGAACTGTCCATGGACATGGAAGACTCAGCGGATGAGGGAGACCTTGGTCAAATTTCAGTTGAAAGAGGTTGGGGGGAGATGTCAGAGGAAGAAAAAACGGTTAGCACCTCTATGCCACAAACACAGCGTGGACTTGGTCCGCATGGCTGCGCAAGACACATGAGCGCCTTCTTGCTGCACTACCTCCAACATGACCCTCGTATTGTCAAAATTAGAAGTGATGATGACTACTGGCTTGCACACTATTAGATCCCCGGTACAAGTCCAAATTTTGTGACATAATTCCAGCCATAGAAAGGGACGCACGTATTCAGGAGTATCAGCAGAAGCTGTTACTCGATCTTAGCTCGGCTTTTCCACCAAACAACCGTGCAGGTGCAGGGAGTGAATCTCCCAGTTGTAACTTGACAAACATGGGACGGTCTCGTCATCTTCAACAGTCTACCCGTACCAGTAGCACCGTATCTGGTGCTGGTAACAGCAATTTTATTGAATCTTTTCATAATTTTTTTAGACCGTCCTTTGCAAGGCCACCAGAGACAACAAATCTGACACATAGTCAACGGCTGGAGAGGATGATACAGGAGTATCTCCAAATGAACATCGATGCCATGACTTTGCAAATGGAGCCTTGCTCATTTTGGGCTTCAAATCTTGAAAAATGGCCACAGCTCTCAACTTACGCCTTGGAGATTTTGTCGTGTCCAGCTGCCAGCGTTGTCTCTGAACATGTCTTCAGTGCTGCTGGGTGTGTGCTGACAGATAAGCGTACGCGTCTGTCCAGTGACAATGTGGACAGACTAACGTTCATCAAAATGAACAAGTCATGGATCCACAAGGAATTTACTACCCCTGTGTCATCCTGGGGAGAGTAAATGCTTGTGGATTTGGAATGTGCTTGATGCAAATAAAAACATCCTGTTGCAATTAGGGCACAAGTGCTACCACTGATGGGGTGTCTGTGTGGCCCAATTTTTTGAAAAAAAGGGAGACTCCGCTTGGAGTAACCCTTGCTTGCTGTGTTTTTTAAAAGGAGCCAAGATGAACAAGTCATGGTTCAGCAAAGACTATATCTACCTACCCCAGGGTGATCCTGGGAACGGTTAAGTATGGCGTATTTTTGAATGTGCTTGATGCAAATCTAGCTGTGAAGTGTACAACTGGGGCACAACTGCTGCCACTGAATGGGTGGGTGTGTATGGGGCCCAATTTTTGGAAAAAAAAGGAGACTCCGCTTGGAGTAACCCTTGCTTGCTGTGTTTTTTAAAAGGAGCCAAGATGAACAGAGCTGGGATCAGGAAAGACTTAGCTACCTACCCCAGTGTCCTCCTGGGGACGGTTAGTATGGCGTATTTTTAAATGTGCTTGATGCAAATCTAGCTGTGAAGTGTAAAACTGGGGCACAAGTGCTGCCACTGAATGGGTGGGTGTGTGTGGGGCCCAATTTTTGGAAAAAAAAGGGAGACTCCGCTTGGAGTAACCCTTGCTTGCTGTGTTTTTTAAAAGGAGCCAAGATGAACAAGTCATGGTTCAGCAAAGACTTTGCTACCTACCCCAGTGCAATCCTGAGGACGGAAAAGGATGGCGTATTTTTGAATGTGCTTGATGCAAATCTAGCTGTGAAGTGTACAACTGGGGCACAAGTGCTGCCACTGAATGGGTGGGTGTGTGTGGGGCCCAATTTTTGGAAAAAAAGGAGACTCCGCTTGGAGTAACCCTTGCTTGCTGTGTTTTTTAAAAGGAGCCAAGATGAACAGAGCTGGGATCAGGAAAGACTTAGCTACCTACCCCAGTGTCCTCCTGGGGACGGTTAAGTATGTCGTATTTTTGAATGTGCTTGATGCAAATCTAGCTGTGAAGTGTACAACTGGGGCACAAGTGCTGCCACTGAATGGGTGGGTGTGTGTGGGGCCCAATTTTTGGAAAAGAAAGGGAGACTCCGCTTGGAGTAACCCTTGCTTGCTGTGTTTTTTAAAAGGAGCCAAGATGAACAAGTCATGGTTCAGCAAAGACTTTGCTACTGTGGGGCCCCGAGGTTCGGTGTCGGTGCAGCGGTGCATTACCTTCAGGGACTCCACGTGGCTGGATCTCGTCACAGGTAGGAAATCCTCTATTTTGATTGTCGTGACGCCACTCTCAGATTTGCGGTCAGCGGAGACCGCCACTGCAGGTTAGGGGTGCCTGGGGCTGATAGTAGGTGCAGTCAGTTGTAATAGCCTCCTGAGAGTGAGGCATGCCCCAGGGTCCCGTGTAGGTGTGTGGAACTACAAGTCGCAGAATGACTCACACGCACAAGCAGGATGTCTTTCAGGGATTTTACTCACTGATGGTGGCAGGGTGAGTAACCCGGGCGTAGCTGGGATGAACCAGGCTGGAACTAGGTGTCCTTCAGGCTGACTTATGAGGGTGGCTACCAACTCGCCTTCCTTAGCCCGTTGTGTTTTGGGGTAACCCCTGCTTGAAGCCCTGCTGGGGTCGCCCAGGGAAGTTGCTGGTGCCTCTCTCCCCTTCTTTTTGGCCCGTTTGCTTGTAGCCTGGACCAGGTCACTCCGGCTGCTTGCCTCCTGTGAGCTATGGGCCCTCACTTTGGCTACGTGGCTGCGGACTCTGTGGTGTTGTCTTGGGGGTGTAAAGTGCCCCCTCATGCAGGTTTGGCAAAGGACAGGTGGATCTATCCCTGCACCGGGACCTGTTACCCGTTTGGGCCTGGTATCTCCCTGACAGTCTCCTTACTTTCCACTCCGTTGCTCTCTCTTTAGCCGTGTGTGGATTTCGGGCAGCACTACCAGGTGACCGTTCTCCCCCGTCGGTAGTCACTGCGCGTACGTTGTCAGAATTGTGTAGAGCTACAGGGTCTGCTTCTGCCCTCCCTGAACTTCACCACTCAACTGTCCTCGGCTCACTCTTTCCTCCTCTCCTGTTCTTGCCTACGTCACCTAGCAACCAGGCTCTCTACCACACCCCTCGAGTGGAGATGGAGGCTTCGCCCCCTCCTGGGATCCCCAGGGGTCCTCTCAAAGGTAAATGTGTGAGACCTGATCACTATGCGCCTGTGTAGTCACACCTCGGTCAGCCTTCTGGATTACCTGTTTTGTACTGTCCCCAGCATGGGTGCAGTACTCAGTGGTGCCTGACCAGGTCAGGGGCGCCACATTCCCCCTTAGTTATCACCAGCACGTCCTCGGGCTGCAAGACAACATTTTAAAATGCGTAAAACAGCAAAACATGGTAAAACGTTTTAAAACCATCAGGTACCATACATCACCACCCTCCACCCACAAGTCCGTTAACCCACCCTAAACCCTCTCAGGTGGCAGGTCACCGGTTTCTTTTGGTAACCAGGTCTGGGCCATCAGCTTCCCCAGACCTTTCTTCCCATCTGCCTCTCCCGTTGGCCGCGCCTTCAGCCACTTCTGGCAGGATGTAGAGGCGGCTTTCATGGTCTGGTGGTTTCAGGGTATACCTGGCCTGGTGGAGCCGCGCCTTCAGCCTCTTCTGGCAGGATGCAGAGGCGGCCTCCACAGTTGGTGCTGACCAGGTACCCTCTTTGTGGTGGAGAGCCAGGCCCCATAAACAGGCGTGCTCCCTGGTAGTGGTTGTACCTCTGGGGTAACTATAAACACTGCGAGAGTTTGTGGCTATAGCCAGTTCATAGCCTTAAGGTTCATTGGTTAAAGTGAAAAAGGGTTTCTCACATAAGTTCATGTGGGCACATGCTTGAACTTGTAAACGTTGCAAAACTGTACTTTAACTTGCTGTACTTCTTACTTTACTTTACATGGACTTTGCTCCTTCTTCCTCCTCACCAGGGCTTGGGCCTGTAGGGCTGTGGCACCTGTCGTCATCATCTGTAGTGGTTTCATCAATGAGTTCTTTGTATTTTCTTTCCTCTTCTTCTGTGTCTGTTTCTTTTTCTCTTTCTTTATCTTGTAGTGTTGAGACAGCAGGGTTACTGCAGGGATTTCTGGTACATGGTCTGACATCTAGTGCGTACCATCCGCGTTCTCCTTGGTGCTTTGTAAATTCTACTGAGTCTCCTATCTGTAGGTTTCTTCCTGGATGTCCTCTAGGTAAATGTGCTCTCACATCCCTTCTGTTCACAAAGATGCCCTCTTTTACACCAGGTGCTACTATAAAGCCATATCCAGACCTTAGATTGAAGTCTTCTACAACTCCTCGACAAAGTGGGCCTCTGACCTGCGATTTGGCTCTTCTCAAGGACCGCTTTTCCTCTAAATCTCTGGCCGTGACCTCGTCCTTCTCCTCGGGGGACTGCTGTGCAGGTGGATCCCTTATCCTGCTGCGGCGCCGTGTCCTGCGGGCTGGGTCCTGCCTGGCTGCCACCTCACCACTTGCAGGCTCCCAGGTGAGGTATCTGGACAAATCTTCCTCAGCGGAGGATGTCGGGCCCTCTTCATCCCAGCGGGAGTACGGCAGCATCTCTGGCTCTTGGACTGGTGCTGCATCCACTGCTGATGGCTCTGGGGTCAGCTTCTCAGCTTCCTGGCCTCCCCTCCCCCTTAGTTCTTCTGGGCACTCCTCTTGTGGCAGCGCTAGGGATGGATTTTCATCAGCAGGCCAGGGCGGGGGACCCTTTGACATGAATGTTGCAGGAGTTTTCCTGTGAGTATGCGGAGGGAGCAGATACCGGTCCACCATCTCCTTTGGGAAGTGGGCCTCTAGATCAGTCTTCAGCTTCCAGTATTCGGGGTCCTCCCCCAGCAGGGACTTCCTAGCAGGGACTTCCTTGGGCTGGGGAGCGGTGTCTGCTCTGACCTGGCAGGCCGGGGTAAATAATTGTACAGTCTTGTCTTGGCGGGCCGAGCCTGGCGTGGCAGCGGCCTGGTCTTGGCGGGCCGAGCCTGGCGTGGCAGCGGCCTGGTCTTGGCGGGCCGAGCCTGGCGTGGCAGCGGCCTGGTCTTGGCGGGCCGAGCCTGGCGTGGCAGCGGCCTGGTCTTGGCGGGCCGAGTAGGGCATCGCTGCGGCGGCCTGGATTGGCGTCGCAGCTGCGATGGGATCTGTGCGGGCCGGGCTGGGCGTCGCTGCGGCGGCCTGGATTGGCGTCGCAGCTGCGATGGGATCTGTGCGGGCCGGGCTGGGCGTCGCTGCGGCGGCCTGGATTGGCGTCGCAGCTGCGATGGGATCTGTGCAGGGCGGGCTGGGCATCGCCCCTGCGGCCTGGATTAGCGTCGCAGCTGCAGCCGGTCCTTGGCGGGCCGCACCTGCGGCGTGGAGGAGGGTCGCGGTGGCAGCCGGATCTTTGCGGGCCGGGCTGGGCATCGTTGCGGCGGCCTGGGCTCGGCGGGCCGCACCTGGCGTGGCTGCGGACTGATTCAGCGTCGCCGCGCCGGGCATCTCTCCAGGGACCGCGGGCATGGCAGCAGGGGTCGGGGCACTCGCGCTGACAGGGGCAACACAGGACTCACCCATCGGTAACATCATCGGGGTCTGAGTCGTCGCCGCTCGGTCTGGCACTCGTCGTGCGGTTCCCCTCTCATAGGCCTGAACCGCTGCAGCCATCTCCAGAAGCTCCGTACGTCCCTCGCTGATCTGCCATACGACCCTGGCCTCCAGTTGGTCGCAAAACTGGGCAAGTTCCCGATACCACCAGGCAGCGGAGCCTGGTTCTGGGTCTCTGCGTTCAGACGCCATTTCCTCTGCGTCTCCTTCTTCTAGTAGCAGGCTTCTGGCTCCCTTGCTTTCCTGACGTCTCTGAACGCCTCCGCTCTCAACACTTGCGAAGCCAGGACCCTTCAGGGGATCTCTGGGTAGCCACACCTCTTCGTGGGCGGTAACTTCTCCCAGCGCGGGCTGCTGTTGTTTTTCAGCGCGCTTTTCATGGTGGCAATATGGCGGCGCTTCCAATTTTCCAAGCGGACCGCCCAGGCACATGGTCACCTGTCTGAACAGGTCTAGTCCTTATCCTGTTCGTGACGCCAGATGTGTGGGGCCCCGAGGTTCGGTGTCGGTGCAGCGGTGCATTACCTTCAGGGACTCCACGCGGCTGGATCTCGTCACAGGTAGGAAATCCTCTATTTTGATTGTCGTGACGCCACTCTCAGAATTGCGGTCAGCGGAGACCGCCACTGCAGGTTAGGGGTGCCTGGGGATGATAGTAGGTGCAGTCAGTTGTAATAGCCTCCTGAGAGTGAGGCATGCCCCAGGGTCCCGTGTAGGTGTGTGGAACTACAAGTCGCAGAATGACTCACACGCACAAGCAGGATGTCTTTCAGGGATTTTACTCACTGATGGTGGCAGGTTGAGTAACCCGGGCGTAGCTGGGATGAACCAGGCTGGAACCAGGTGTCCTTCAGGCTGACTTATGAGGGTGGCTACCAACTCGCCTTCCTTAGCCCGTTGTGTTTTGGGGTAACCCCTGCTTGAAGCCCTGCTGGGGTCGCCCAGGGAAGTTGCTGGTGCCTCTCTCCCCTTCTTTTTGGCCCGTTTGCTTGTAGCCTGGACCAGGTCACTCCGGCTGCTTGCCTCCTGTGAGCTATGGGCCCTCACTTTGGCTACGTGGCTGCGGACTCTGTGGTGTTGTCTTGGGGGTGTAAAGTGCCCCCTCATGCAGGTTTGGCAAAGGACAGGTGGATCTATCCCTGCACCGGGACCTGTTACCCGTTTGGGCCTGGTATCTCCCTGACAGTCTCCTTCCTTTCCACTCCGTTGCTCTCTCTTTAGCCGTGTGTGGATTTCGGGCAGCACTACCAGGTGACCGTTCTCCCCCGTCGATAGTCACTGCGCGTACGTTGTCAGAATTGTGTAGAGCTACAGGGTCTGCTTCTGCCCTCCCTGAACTTCACCACTCAACTGTCCTCGGCTCACTCTTCCCTCCTCTCCTGTTCTTGCCTACGTCACCTAGCAACCAGGCTCTCTACCACACCCCTCGAGTGGAGATGGAGGCTTCGCCCCCTCCTGGGATCCCCAGGGGTCCTCTCAAAGGTAAATGTGTGAGACCTGATCACTATGCGCCTGTGTAGTTACACCTCGGTCAGCCTTCTGGATTACCTGTTTTGTACTGTCCCCAGCATGGGTGCAGTACTCAGTGGTGCCTGACCAGGTCAGGGGCGCCACACTACCTACCCCGGGGTCATCCTGGGAACGGTTAAGTATGGCGTATTTTTGAATGTGCTTGATGCAAATCTAGCTGTGAAGTGTACAACTGGGGCACAAGTGCTGCCACTGAATGGGTGAGTGTCTGTGTGGCCCAATTTTTGGAAAAAAGGGAGACTCCGCTTGGAGTAACCCTTGCTTGCTGTGTTTTTTAAAAGGAGCCAAGATGAACAAGTCATGGTTCAGCAAAGACTTTGCTACCTACCCCGCTGCAATCCTGAGGACGGAAAAGGATGGCGTATTTTTGAATGTGCTTGATGCAAATCTAGCTGTGAAGTGTACAACTGGGGCACAAGTGCTGCCACTGAATGGGTGGGTGTGTGTGGGGCCCAATTTTTGGAAAAAAAAGGAGACTCCGCTTGGAGTAACCCTTGCTTGCTGTGTTTTTTAAAAGGAGCCAAGATGAACAGAGCTGGGATCAGGAAAGACTTAGCTACCTACCCCAGTGTCCTCCTGGGGACGGTTAAGTATGTCGTATTTTTGAATGTGCTTGATGCAAATCTAGCTGTGAAGTGTACAACTGGGTCACAAGTGCTGCCACTGAATGGGTGGGTGTGTGTGGGGCCCAATTTTTGGAAAAAAAAGGGAGACTCCGCTTGGAGTAACCCTTGCTTGCTGTGTTTTTTAAAAGGAGCCAAGATGAACAAGTCATGGTTCAGCAAAGACTTTGCTACCTACCCCGGTGTCCTCCTGGGGACGGTTAAGTATGGCGTATTTTTGAATGTGCTTGATGAAAATCTAGCTGTGAAGTGTACAACTGGGGCACAAGTGCTGCCACTGAAGGGGTGGGTGTGTGTGTGTGTGGCCCAATTTTTGGAAAAAAGGGAGAACTCCGCTTGGAGTCACCTTGTGGTGTTTTACATAATTTTAGAAGGGTGTGCCATGCCATATCTGTGTCTCCTCCTCTTTTTCCTTGTCCAGCTCTTTTGTTTTCGCATGAGTATATGTCCTTGTCACTTTCCCTTGTGTTTGTGTTGTGTTGTGAGTTGTTTGTCACCTTTTGGACACCTTTGAGGGTGTTTTCTTGGTGTTTTTATGTGTTTGTGATTGCCTGCCATTGTTTCCTATGCGGTTCGAGTTCGGTTCGTCGAACGTTCGCCGAACTGAACTCGAACGAGACCTCCGTTCGACGAACCGAACTCGAGCCAAACCGCGACTGGTTCGCTCATCTCTACTAAAGACATGCTACGAAGTATGAAGGAAGCAGGAGTGATTAGAGATAGCTGCAGCCCCTGGGCGGCCCCACTTGTTCTTGTGAAGAAGAAAGATGGGACCATGCGGATGTGTGTGGACTATTTACAGACAAACAAATTCACCCATAAGGATGCCTACCCTCTGCCCCAAATTGAGGAATCGCTACCCGCTTTGAAGTCTACTACTTATTCCTCCACTCTTGATCTTAGCAACGGGTACTGGCAAGTGGCGGTCGCTGAAGAAGACAGAGAGATGACCGCATTTGCTACCCCAATGGGATTGTGCGAATTCAACAGTATGCCATTCGGGCTGTGCAATGCACCCGGGACGTTCCAGATGCTGATGGAGTGCTGCTCGGGCCACTGTAACTTCGAGACAGTCCTGTTGTATTTGGACGACGTCATCGTCTACTCTAAAGCGGGCTTTACACGCTATGATATCGTTAATGATTTATCGTCGGGGTCACGTTGTTTGTGACGCACATCCTGCGTCATTAACAATATCGCAATGTGTAAAACTTGAGAGCATTCTGAAACGATCACAAAAGAGGGCAAACTTGTTTGCCGTGGAGAGGTCGTCCTGAAATAAAAAATCGTTTTCTGCTTTTTAGCGATGTTGTTTGTTGTTCCTGCGGCAGCACACATCGCTATGTGTGACACCGCAGGAGCGACAAACATCTCCTTACCTGCCTCCACTGGCAATGCGGAAGGAAGGAGGTGGACGGGATGTTTACGTCCCGCTCATCTCCGCCCTTCCGCTTCTATTGGACAGCTGCCGTGTGACATCGCTGTGATGCCGCACAACCCGTCCTCTTAGGAAGGAGGCGGTTCGCCAGCCAGAGTGACGTCGCAGAGCAGGTATGTGTGTGGCGCCCCTGAGGCTTCCGTCGCCACAGAGACATTGCACCCCAGCCAGAGGTGTGATGTCCCATCCTGGGTAAAGACAAAGGTAAACGCCGGTTCAAAGGCAAATTCACACTACACCTATTGTTAGGCATATATTGCGACCGGGGATTGTGGCATCTACCCCCAAACTGCATGCTGGGGGGCCGTAAGACCCATCTCTTCTCCCATAGGGTGGGGCCTAGCAACTGAAAAGGTGGAGGAGCCAACGTAAAGTGAGAGCAGATTCAGGAAGTTCAAGTTCAGATAGTTAGAAGTGGAGAGTTGGAGAGTGAGGAGTTGGAGAAGGATAGAGAGGTTGATACCTCAGAAAAGTGACAGAGTGTGAAGCTTCCTGGTAGAGACCCTGGGGCCCAGCTAGGCCCAGGTGACCCCACAGACTGTGAAGAAAGGATTCCAGGGCCACGGAAGGCTTTCAAGCTCGTGGCCTGTTCCACTAGAACATCGGGTGGAGGGATCAGGCTGCATCCAGGGACGTTCCCTAGAAACTAAGGAAAGAAAGTAAACACCGAAGGCCCAGGGTGGTTGCAAGCGCCCAGGGCCACAACCCACCGTAGATCCCCTGGGAAGAGGGCAAGATTCCATCCAGGCAAGCCTTCTTGACCAGACCCTATGGTGGAGGCCAAGACGAGTTTTTCTATAAAGATCAAGGCTTTGAAGTCAGTCTAGGAAGGAGACACAAACAAGGGTGCACCGGCATTTACCTTAAGAACTACCCGGGATCGGCGGAGGTCCCTGACAGTGAATTTCTGCAATCCAAAGGCAACCAGTTTGCTGCAGCCCTGGAACAGTGAGTAAAAACCTTAAAACTGCACCCCCTGGTGTTGCCTGCTTTATTTCGCCCTGCACTGCACCATCCACAAAAGCACCATAGACTTTAATAAGCACCAACCGTTGCCCCGGGGCATTGCTCCACCTGTGGGGAGCAGAACCATCCCAGCTGCTAATCCATCAGCCCCGGAGGTCCCATCCAGCAGCGGCGGCTCCATAGCCGCAATCCACAGGTGGCGTCATGAATATTTCCACAAACTTTAATATCACCACCACCATCACTGCCATATTAGTTGACCCCGCCAGGGTCACGGAGTCGGGCCCCGCCACCACTGACTACCCCCGGACTAGTCCGGCCCGACACCGGGTGTCCCAAAGCCCTGGGGTGGGCGAGTCATGTGCATGTGACGCTGCCGTAGTGATAATGTTCACAACGGCAGCGATCACCACATATCGGCCATACGACGGGGGCGGGTGTTATCGCGCTCGACACTGCTAGTCGATGCTAGTGGTGTTACAGCGTGCAAACCCCGCTTAAGATGTACGAGGTCCATTTGGAACATCTGGCTGAAGTGTTTGATGCCCTATCCAAATACGGGATGAAGCTCAAGCCGTCCAAATGCCATCTACTCAAACCCAAGGTCCAGTACCTGGGGCATATGGTAAGTGCCGAAGGCGTGGCGCCAAACCCTGAAAAGATCACTGCCATCCAGAGCTGGCCGCGGCCTAACACTGTCAAGGAAGTACGGCAATTCTTGGGCCTTATGGTGTATTATCGGAGGTTCATCAAGGGCTATACCCAGATGGCAGCCCCCTTGCAAGATCTCCTGGTGGGTCACACCACACATGGCCGACCCTTAAGGCTGCCATTCCCATGGGGCCCGGAACAAGAGAAATCTTTTGAACAAATGAAGTCTGTCCTAACTGGAGACGAGATTCTGACTTACCCCGATTATGGCCTCCCATTCGTGTTGTACACAGATGCCAGTAATGTGGAACTGGGCGCCGTCCTATCCCAAGTGCAGAAGGGCAAGGAGAAGGTTATTGCCTATGCCAGCCGGAAGCTGAGGCCAACAGAAAAAAACCCAGAGAACTATAGCTCCTTCAAGCTGGAATTCTTGGCACTCGTATGGGCTGTGACCAGTGGCGTAACGAGAGTTTGATGGGCCCCGGTGCAATGTTCCGACCTGGGCCCCCCTCCACATACACCGACACTTGGGGTATGGGATAATAACACTGACACTCGGGGTACAGGATATTAATGCTGACAATTGGCTCTTACCCTCAGCACCCAGATTTCCCATGATCTGAAATCCCTCTACCAGCACCCAGCTTTCCTATATTCTGATATCCATCTTGTCCTCGGCACCCAGCTTCCCCATGCTCTGCTATACATCTTTCCCTCAGCACCCAGCTTTCCCATATCAGAGCATGAGAAAGCTGGGTGCTGAGAGAAGATGTATAGCAGAGCATGGGAAAGCTGGGTGCTGAGGGAAAGAGCCTTTTTCCCTCAGCACAAAACGTTCCCATCCCATGCTTGTATCTTTCTCCCCCCTCGTATATAGTTCTCCAAATACAATAATGGCCCCTGCATAGCCTTCCAAATAGTATAAAGGGTCCCATATAACCCTTCATATATTAGAATACACTTCCATAGTTCTCCATGTATTATAATGCATTTCCCATAGTTCTCCATGCATTATAATTCACCCCACAGTTCTCCATATATTATACTGCACCATAGTCTTGCATATATTATAACGCAGCCCTATAGTCCTCCATGTATAAAGTAACCCTCATAGCACTCCAATTATTATAATGAATTTCTCATAGTACTCCATATATTATACTGCACCACATAGTCCCCAATGTTTTATAATGCACCCCCATAGTCCATGTATAAGGTAGGCTCAATAGTCCTCCATATATTATAATGTAGCCCCCATAGTCCTATATGTATTATAACGCAACCCCATAAAACGTCATATTGTATTATGCAGCCCCATACTCCTCCATGCATAATGCACCCATATATTCCATGTATAAGGTGTCCTTTATTTTGTATTATGCAGCCCCCCAGATCTCCATATATAATAATGCAGCCAGCCTCCCCAGTCCTCCAAGTATAATAATGCAGTCAGCCTCTCCAGGCTTCCATGTATAATGTAGCAGCCAGCCTCTCCAGGCCTCCATGTGTAATAATGCACCCAGCCTCCCCAAGCCTCCATGTATAATATAACAGCCAGCCTCCCGAGACCTCCATGTATAATAATGCAGCTAGCCTCCCCAGACCTTCATGTATAATAATGCAGCCAGCCCTCCATGCATAATAATGCAGCCAGCCCTCCATGTATAATAATCCAGCCTCCCCAGACCTCCATCTATAATAATGCAGCCAGCCTCGCCAGTCCTCCATGTATAATAATGCATTCAGCTTCCCTAGGCCTCCATGTAGGGTAATACAGCCATCCTCCCCAGGCCTCCATGTATAATATAGCAGCCAGCCTCTCCAGGCCTCCATGTATAATATAGCAGCCAGCCTCTCCAGGCCTCCACGTATAATATAGCAGCCAGCCTCCCCAGGCCTCCATGTATAATGCAGCCTCTACAGGCCTCTATTTATAATATAGCAGCCAGCCTCTACAGGTTTCCATGTTTAATATAGCAGCCATTCTCTCCAGGGCCTACATGTGCAATATAGCAGCCAGCCTTTACAGGCCTCCATGTTTAATATAACAGCTAGCCTCTCCAGGCCTCCATGTATAATATAGCAGCCAGCCTCCCCAGGCCTCCATGTATAATGCAGCCTCCCCAGGCCTCCATATATAATGCAGCCTCCCCAGGCCTCCATGTATAATGTAGCCAGCCTCTCCAGGACTCCATGTATAATATAGCAGCCAGCCTCTCCAGGCCTCCATGTAGAATATAGCAGCCAGTCTCTCCAGGCCTCCATGTATAATATAGCAGCCAGCCTCCCCAGGCCTCCATGTATAATGCAGCATCTCCAGGCCTCCATGTATAATAATGCAGCCTCCCCAGACCTCCATGTATAATGTAGCCTCTTCAGGCCTCCATGTATAATAATGCAGCCTCCCCAGACCTCCATGTATAATGCAGCTTCTCCAGGCCTCCATGTATAATAATGCAGCCTCCCCAGACCTCCATATATAATGCAGCCTCTCCAGGCCTCCATGTATAATGCAGCCTCTCCAGGCCTCCATGTATAATGCAGCCTCTTTAGGCCTCCATGTATAATAATGCAGCCTCCCCAGACCGTCATGTATAATGCAGCCTCCCCAGACCTCCATGTATAATGCAGCCTCTCCAGGCCTCCCTGTATAATAATGCAGCCTCCCCAGACCTGCATGTATAATGCAGCCTTCCAAAGCCTCCATGTATAATAATGCAGCCTCCCCAGACCTCTATGTATAATTAATGCAGCCTTCCCAGACCTCCATGTATAATGCAGCCTCTCCAGGCCTCCATGTATAATAATGCAGCCTCCCCAGACCTGCATGTATAATGCAGCCTTCCTAAGCCTTCATGTATAATAATGCAGCCTCTCTCCAGGCCTCCATGTATAATAATGCGGCCTCCTCAGACCTGCATGTATAATGCAGCCTCTCCAGGCCTCCATGTATAAGAATGCAGCCTCCCCAGACCTCCATGTATATTAATGCAGCCTCCACAGACCTGCATGTTTAATGCAGCATTCCCAAGCCGCCATGTATAATAATGCAGCCTCTCCAGGCCTCCATGTATAATAATGCAGCCTCCCCAGACCTGCATGTATAATGCAGCCTTCCCAAGCCTCTGGCCACCGTGTACTCACTAATTTATATTAAAAAATAAAACAACAAGTACTCACCCTCTCTCTTCCTTCCACCGCTGCTGTCCTCACCTCTCTCCTCGTTCCCCAGCCGCTGCTCTGTCCTCACCGCTTTCCTCTTCCACCGCTGCTCATCCTCCCCTCTCCTCGTTCTCCCGGTGCTCCGGAAGGCGTCCTCCTGTTCTGCACTGTGTGCACTCAGCACAGCAGTCTCACGGGAGTGACGTCACCGCGCAGGCACAGGGGGATAATGATGATGGTGCCGGTGCCGCACTATGCTTCATCACTACTGTGCGCGGTGACGGGGGAGCCGCCGCAGCCGCTGACACCAGGCAGGGGGGTCCGGGTCCTATAGCGGCCATGTGGTCTGTGACAGATTAGCACTGCTCCTCTCTCACTGACAGGAGCTGGCTGCTGATCTGCCTGGCGGCCACTGGGCCCCTAGCCTCCCGGGCCCGGTCGCAATGGCAACCACTGCGAATGCAGTAGTTATGCCCCTGGTTGTGACGGAGAGGTTCAAGCATTACCTTGCTGCTGCCAAATTTACTGTGTACACGGACAACAACCCGCTGACCCACCTGGATACGGCGAAGCTGGGAGCCCTGGAGCAGCGATGGGTGGCACGATTGGCTAACTATGATTTTGTTATCAAATATAGGGCTGGCCGCAAGAACACCAATGCGGATGCGCTGTCCAGAATGCCCCACCTGCTGGATGAAGAAGGGGATGAAGACGACCTGGATGAGGTCGAGCTACCCGCTTTCCACCAACCCTCTGCCGAAGAGCGACCCCGAACAAGTGTCCACCAGCAGGGGACAACTTGCGACCCCCTGCCTCACCATAGCTGGCAAGAAGTTCAGGGCCAGGATCCTGCAATCAAGCTAGTCAAGTTGCTGCTGTCCAGAGCTGATGCCCGCTTGGGACCGAATGCCCCAGAGGAAGCTATAAAGTTGTAGCAAGATCGAAGCCGGCTCTACTTACACCAGCGCAAGCTGTGTCAGAATCTGACCAATCCCAAGACTCATGAGAGGATCAGCCAGATAGTGGATCCCAAATCGCATGTCCTAGTAGTGCTGGAGGCCTACCAGAAATTTCTTGGATGCCACTAAGTTTCAGCACTGCTTGCTATAAAAATAGCGTCTCAAAAATGTGCAGGAGGGTAGAAGGCAGAGGTGGTGGAACCTGCTTGGCACCAGTGGGACACTAATTTAGTATAGCAGACACTTTTTGGATGCCACTAAGTTTCAGCACTGTTTGCTATAAAAATAGTGTAGCAAAAATGTGCTGGAGGGTAGAATGCAGAGGTGGTGGGACTTGCTTGGCACCAGTGGGACTCTAATTTAGCATAGCAGACACTTTTTGGATGCCACTAAGTTTCAGCACTGTTTGCTATAAAAAATAGCATAGCAAAAATGTGCAGGAGGGTAGAATGCAGAGGTGGTGGAACTTGCTTGGCACCAGTGGGACACTAATTTAGTATAGCAGACACTTTTTGGATGCCACTAAGTTTCAGCACTGTTTGCTATAAAAATAGCGGAGCAAAAATGTGCTGGAGGGTAGAATGCAGAGGTGGTAGAACTTGCTTGGCACCAGTCGGACTCTAATTTAGTATGGCAGACACTTTTTTAATGCCACTAAGTTTCAGCTCTGTTTGCTATAAAAAAATAGCGTAGAAAAAATGTGCAGGAGGGTAGAAGGCAGAGGTGGTGGAACTTACTTGGCTCCAGTGGGACACTAATTTAGTATAGCAGACACTTTTTGTATGCCACTAAGTTTCTGCACTGTTTGCTATAAAAATAGCGTAGCAAAAATGTACAGGAGGGTAGAATGCAGAGGTGGTGGAACTTGCTTGGCACCAGTGGAACACTAATTTAGTATAGCAGACACTTTTTGTATTCCACTAAGTTTCTGCACTGTTTGCTATAAAAATAGCGTAGCAAAAATGTGCAGGAGGGTCGAATGCAGAGGTGGTGGAACTTGCTTGGCACCAGTGGGACAGTAATTTAGTATAGCAGACACTTTTTGGATGCCACTAAGTTTCAGCACTGTTTGCTATAAAAACAGCGTAGCAAAAATGTGCAGGAGGGTAGAATGCAGAGGTGGTGGAACTTGCTTGGCACCAGTGAAACAAAAATTTAGTATAGCAGACACTTTTTGGATGCCACTAAGTTTCAGCACTGTTTGCTATAAAAATAGCGTAGAAAAAATGTGCAGGAGGGTAGAATGCAGAGGTGGTGGAACTTGCTTGGCACCAGTGGGACACTAATTTAGTATAGCAGACACTTTTTGGATAACACTAAGTTTCAGCACTGTTTGCTATAAAAATAGCGTAGCAAAAATGTGCAGGAGGGTAGAATGCAGAGGTGGTGGAACTTGCTTGGCACCAGTGGAACAATAATTTAGTATAACAGTCACTTTTTGGATGCCACTAAGTTTCAGCACTGTGTGCTATAAAAATAGCGTAGCAAAAATGTGCAGGAGGGTAGAATGCAGAGGTGGTGGAGCTTGTTTGGCACCAGTGGGACACTAATTTAGTATATCAGAAACTTCTTGGATGCCACTAAGTTTCAGCACTGTTTGCTATAAAAAATAGCATAGCAAAAATGTGCAGGAGGGTAGAATGCAGAGTTAGTGGAACTTGCTTGGCATCAGTGGGACACTAATTTAGTATAGCAGACACTTTTTGGATGCCACTAAGTTTCAGCACTGTTTGCTATAAAAATAGCGTAGCAAAAATGGGCAGGAGGGTAGAAGGCAGAAATGGTGGAACTTGCTTCGCACCAGTGGAACACTAATTTAGTATAGCAGACACTTTTTGTATCCCACTAAGTTTCTGCATTGTTTTCTATAAAAATAGCGTAGCAAAAATGTGCAGGACGGTCGAATGCAGAGGTGGTGGAACTTGCTTGGCACCAGTGGGACAGTAATTTAGTATAGCAGACACTTTTTGGATGCCACTAAGTTTCAGCACTGTTTGCTATAAAAACAGCGTAGCAAAAATGTGCAGGAGGGTAGAATGCAGAGGTGGTGGAACTTGCTTGGCACCAGTGAAACAATAATTTAGTATAGCAGACACTTTTTGGATGCCACTAAGTTTCAGCACTGTTTTCTATAAAAATAGCGTAGCAAAAATGTGCAGGAGGGTAGAATGCAGAGGTGGTGGAACTTGCTTAGCACCAGTGGGACACTAATTTAGTATAGCAGACACTTTTTGGATAACACTAAGTTTCAGCATTGTTTGCTATAAAAATAGCGTAGCAAAAATGTGCAGGAGAGTAGAATGCAGAGGTGGTGGAACTTGCTTGGCACCAGTGGAACAATAATTTAGTATAACAGTCACTTTTTGGATGCCACTAAGTTTCAGCACTGTTTGCTATAAAAATAGCGTAGCAAAAATGTGCAGGAAGGTTGAATGTAGAGGTGTTGGAACTTGCTTGGCGCCAGTGGGACACAAATTTAGTATAGCAGACAATTTTTGGATGCCACTAAGTTTCAGCCCTGTCTGCTATAAAAATAGCGTAGCAAAAATGTGCAGGAGGGTAGAATGCAGAGGTGGTGGAACTTGCTTGGCACCAGTGGGACACTAATTTAGTATAGCAGACACTTTTTGGATAACACTAAGTTTCAGCACTGTTTGCTATAAAAATAGCGTAGCAAAAATGTGCAGGAGGGTAGAATGCAGAGGTGGTGGAACTTGTTTGGCACCAGTGGGACACTAATTTAGTATATCAGAAACTTCTTGGATGCCACTAAGTTTCAGCACTGTTTGCTATAAAAACAGCGTAGCAAAAATGTGCAGGAGGGTAGAATGCAGAGGTGGTGGAACTTGCTTGGCACCAGTGAAACAATAATTTAGTATAGCAGACACTTTTTGGATGCCACTAAGTTTCAGCACTGTTTGCTATAAAAATAGCGTAGCAAAAATGTGCAGGAGGGTAGAATGCAGAGGTGGTGGAACTTGCTTGGCACCAGTGGGACTCTAATTTAGTATGGCAGACACTTTTTTAATGCCACTAAGTTTCAGCTCTGTTTGCTATAAAAAAATAGCGTAGAAAAAATGTGCAGGAGGGTAGAAGGCAGAGGTGGTGGAACTTACTTGGCTCCAGTGGGACACTAATTTAGTATAGCAGACACTTTTTGTATGCCACTAAGTTTCTGCACTGTTTGCTATAAAAATAGTGTAGCAAAAATGTGCAGGAGGGTAGAATGCAGAGGTGGTGGAACTTGCTTGGCACCAGTGGAACACTAATTTAGTATAGCAGACACTTTTTGTATCCCACTAAGTTTCTGCACTGTTTGCTATAAAAATAGCGTAGCAAAAATGTGCAGGAGGGTCGAATGCAGAGGTGGTGGAACTTGCTTGGCACCAGTGGGACAGTAATTTAGTATAGCAGACACTTTTTGGATGCCACTAAGTTTCAGCACTGTTTGCTATAAAAACAGAGTAGCAAAAATGTGCAGGAGGGTAGAATGCAGAGGTGGTGGAACTTGCTTGGCACCAGTGAAACAAAAATTTAGTATAGCAGACACTTTTTGGATGCCACTAAGTTTCAGCACTGTTTGCTATAAAAATAGCGTAGCAAAAATGTGCAGGAGGGTAGAATGCAGAGGTGGTGGAACTTGCTTGGCACCAGTGGAACAATAATTTAGTATAACAGTCACTTTTTGGATGCCACTAAGTTTCAGCACTGTGTGCTATAAAAATAGCGTAGCAAAAATGTGCAGGAGGGTAGAATGCAGAGGTGGTGGAACTTGTTTGGCACCAGTGGGACACTAATTTAGTATATCAGAAACTTCTTGGATGCCACTAAGTTTCAGCACTGTTTGCTATAAAAAATAGCATAGCAAAAATGTGCAGGAGGGTAGAATGCAGAGTTAGTGGAACTTGCTTGGCATCAGTGGGACACTAATTTAGTATAGCAGACACTTTTTGGATGCCACTAAGTTTCAGCACTGTTTGCTATAAAAATAGCGTAGCAAAAATGGGCAGGAGGGTAGAAGGCAGAAATGGTGGAACTTGCTTGGCACCAGTGGAACACTAATTTAGTATAGCAGACACTTTTTGTATCCCACTAAGTTTCTGCATTGTTTGCTATAAAAATAGCGTAGCAAAAATGTGCAGGACGGTCGAATGCAGAGGTGGTGGAACTTGCTTGGCACCAGTGGGACAGTAATTTAGTATAGCAGACACTTTTTGGATGCCACTAAGTTTCAGCACTGTTTGCTATAAAAACAGCGTAGCAAAAATGTGCAGGAGGGTAGAATGCAGAGGTGGTGGAACTTGCTTGGCACCAGTGAAACAATAATTTAGTATAGCAGACACTTTTTGGATGCCACTAAGTTTCAGCACTGTTTTCTATAAAAATAGCGTAGCAAAAATGTGCAGGAGGGTAGAATGCAGAGGTGGTGGAACTTGCTTGGCACCAGTGGGACACTAATTTAGTATAGCAGACACTTTTTGGATAACACTAAGTTTCAGCATTGTTTGCTATAAAAATAGCGTAGCAAAAATGTGCAGGAGGGTAGAATGCAGAGGTGGTGGAACTTGCTTGGCACCAGTGGAACAATAATTTAGTATAACAGTCACTTTTTGGATGCCACTAAGTTTCAGCACTGTTTGCTATAAAAATAGCGTAGCAAAAATGTGCAGGAAGGTTGAATGTAGAGGTGTTGGAACTTGCTTGGCGCCAGTGGGACACTAATTTAGTATAGCAGACAATTTTTGGATGCCACTAAGTTTCAGCCCTGTCTGCTATAAAAATAGCGTAGCAAAAATGTGCAGGAGGGTAGAATGCAGAGGTGGTGGAACTTGCTTGGCACCAGTGGGACACTAATTTAGTATAGCAGACACTTTTTGGATAACACTAAGTTTCAGCACTGTTTGCTATAAAAATAGCGTAGCAAAAATGTGCAGGAGGGTAGAATGCAGAGGTGGTGGAACTTGTTTGGCACCAGTGGGACACTAATTTAGTATATCAGAAACTTCTTGGATGCCACTAAGTTTCAGCACTGTTTGCTATAAAAACAGCGTAGCAAAAATGTGCAGGAGGGTAGAATGCAGAGGTGGTGGAACTTGCTTGGCACCAGTGAAACAATAATTTAGTATAGCAGACACTTTTTGGATGCCACTAAGTTTCA
This sequence comes from Anomaloglossus baeobatrachus, assembly GCF_048569485.1. Lineage (NCBI taxonomy): Eukaryota > Metazoa > Chordata > Amphibia > Anura > Aromobatidae > Anomaloglossus > Anomaloglossus baeobatrachus. The sequence goes on from NC_134362.1 coordinate 131,088,491, forward strand.
GCACTGTTTGCTATAAAAATAGCGTAGCAAAAATGTGCAGGAGGGTAGAATGCAGAGGTGGTGGAACTTGCTTGGCACCAGTGGGACTCTAATTTAGTATGGCAGACACTTTTTTAATGCCACTAAGTTTCAGCTCTGTTTGCTATAAAAAAATAGCGTAGAAAAAATGTGCAGGAGGGTAGAAGGCAGAGGTGGTGGAACTTACTTGGCTCCAGTGGGACACTAATTTAGTATAGCAGACACTTTTTGTATGCCACTAAGTTTCTGCACTGTTTGCTATAAAAATAGTGTAGCAAAAATGTGCAGGAGGGTAGAATGCAGAGGTGGTGGAACTTGCTTGGCACCAGTGGAACACTAATTTAGTATAGCAGACACTTTTTGTATCCCACTAAGTTTCTGCACTGTTTGCTATAAAAATAGCGTAGCAAAAATGTGCAGGAGGGTCGAATGCAGAGGTGGTGGAACTTGCTTGGCACCAGTGGGACAGTAATTTAGTATAGCAGACACTTTTTGGATACCACTAAGTTTCAGCACTGTTTGCTATAAAAACAGAGTAGCAAAAATGTGCAGGAGGGTAGAATGCAGAGGTGGTGGAACTTGCTTGGCACCAGTGAAACAAAAATTTAGTATAGCAGACACTTTTTGGATGCCACTAAGTTTCAGCACTGTTTGCTATAAAAATAGCGTAGAAAAAATGTGCAGGAGGGTAGAATGCAGAGGTGGTGGAACTTGCTTGGCACCAGTGGGACACTAATTTAGTATAGCAGACACTTTTTGGATAACACTAAGTTTCAGCACTGTTTGCTATAAAAATAGCGTAGCAAAAATGTGCAGGAGGGTAGAATGCAGAGGTGGTGGAACTTGCTTGGCACCAGTGGAACAATAATTTAGTATAACAGTCACTTTTTGGATGCCACTAAGTTTCAGCACTGTGTGCTATAAAAATAGCGTAGCAAAAATGTGCAGGAGGGTAGAATGCAGAGGTGGTGGAACTTGTTTGGCACCAGTGGGACACTAATTTAGTATATCAGAAACTTCTTGGATGCCACTAAGTTTCAGAACTGTTTGCTATAAAAAATAGCATAGCAAAAATGTGCAGGAGGGTAGAATGCAGAGTTAGTGGAACTTGCTTGGCATCAGTGGGACACTAATTTAGTATAGCAGACACTTTTTGGATGCCACTAAGTTTCAGCACTGTTTGCTATAAAAATAGCGTAGCAAAAATGGGCAGGAGGGTAGAAGGCAGAAATGGTGGAACTTGCTTGGCACCAGTGGAACACTAATTTAGTATAGCAGACACTTTTTGTATCCCACTAAGTTTCTGCATTGTTTGCTATAAAAATAGCGTAGCAAAAATGTGCAGGACGGTCGAATGCAGAGGTGGTGGAACTTGCTTGGCACCAGTGGGACAGTAATTTAGTATAGCAGACACTTTTTGGATGCCACTAAGTTTCAGCACTGTTTGCTATAAAAACAGCGTAGCAAAAATGTGCAGGAGGGTAGAATGCAGAGGTGGTGGAACTTGCTTGGCACCAGTGAAACAATAATTTAGTATAGCAGACACTTTTTGGATGCCACTAAGTTTCAGCACTGTTTTTTATAAAAATAGCGTAGCAAAAATGTGCAGGAGGGTAGAATGCAGAGGTGGTGGAACTTGCTTGGCACCAGTGGGACACTAATTTAGTATAGCAGACACTTTTTGGATAACACTAAGTTTCAGCATTGTTTGCTATAAAAATAGCGTAGCAAAAATGTGCAGGAGGGTAGAATGCAGAGGTGGTGGAACTTGCTTGGCACCAGTGGAACAATAATTTAGTATAACAGTCACTTTTTGGATGCCACTAAGTTTCAGCACTGTTTGCTATAAAAATAGCGTAGCAAAAATGTGCAGGAAGGTTGAATGTAGAGGTGTTGGAACTTGCTTGGCGCCAGTGGGACACTAATTTAGTATAGCAGACAATTTTTGGATGCCACTAAGTTTCAGCCCTGTCTGCTATAAAAATAGCGTAGCAAAAATGTGCAGGAGGGTAGAATGCAGAGGTGGTGGAACTTGCTTGGCACCAGTGGGACACTAATTTAGTATAGCAGACACTTTTTGGATAACACTAAGTTTCAGCACTGTTTGCTATAAAAATAGCGTAGCAAAAATGTGCAGGAGGGTAGAATGCAGAGGTGGTGGAACTTGTTTGGCACCAGTGGGACACTAATTTAGTATATCAGAAACTTCTTGGATGCCACTAAGTTTCAGCACTGTTTGCTATAAAAACAGCGTAGCAAAAATGTGCAGGAGGGTAGAATGCAGAGGTGGTGGAACTTGCTTGGCACCAGTGAAACAATAATTTAGTATAGCAGACACTTTTTGGATGCCACTAAGTTTCAGCACTGTTTGCTATAAAAATAGCGTAGCAAAAATGTGCAGGAGGGTAGAATGCAGAGGTGGTGGAACTTGCTTGGCACCAGTGGGACACTAATTTAGTATAGCAGACACTTTTTGGATAACACTAAGTTTCAGCACTGTTTGCTATAAAGATAGCGTAGCAAAAATGTGCAGGAGGGTAGAATGCAGAGGTGTTGGAACTTGCTTGGCACCAGTGGAACAATAATTTAGTATAACAGTCACTTTTTGGATGCCACTAAGTTTCAGCACTGTGTGCTATAAAAATAGCGTAGCAAAAATGTGCAGGAGGATAGAATACAGAGGTGGTGGAACTTGCTTGGCACCAGTGGGACACTAATTTAGTGTAGCAGACACTATTTGTATGCCACTAAGTTTCTGCACTGTTTGCTATAAAAATAGAATAGCAAAAATGTGCTGGAGGGTAGAATGCAGAGGTGGTGGAACTTGCTTGGCACCAGTGGAACAATAATTTAGTATAGCAGTCACTTTTTGGATGCCACTAAGTTTCAGCACTGTGTGCTATGAAAATAGCGTAGCAAAAATGTGCAGGAGGATAGAATACAGAGGTGGTGGAACTTGCTTGGCACCAGTGGGACACTAATTTAGTATAGCAGAAACTTCTTGGATGCCACTAAGTTTCAGCACTGTTTGCTATAAAAATAGCGGAGCAAAAATGTGCTGGGGGGTAGAATACAGAGGTGGTGGAACTTGCTTGGCACCAGTGGGACACTAATTTAGTATAGCAGACACTTTTTGGATGCCACTAAGTTTCAGCACTGTTTGCTATAAAAATAGCGGAGCAAAAATGTGCTGGAGGGTAGAATGCAGAGGTGGTGGAACTTGCTTGGAACCAGTGGGACTCTAATTTAGTATGGCAGACACTTTTTTAATGCCACTAAGTTTCAGCTCTGTTTGCTATAAAAAATAGCATAGCAAAAATGTGCTGGAGGGTAGAATGCAGAGGTGGTGGAACTTGCTTGGCACCAGCGGGACTCTAATTTAGTATAGCAGTCACTTTTTGGATGCCACTAAGTTTCAGCACTGTTTGCTATAAAAATAGCGTAGCAAAAATGTGCAGGAAGGTTGAATGTAGAGGTGTTGGAACTTGCTTGGCGCCAGTGGGACACAAATTTAGTATAGCAGACAATTTTTGGATGCCACTAAGTTTCAGCCCTGTCTGCTATAAAAATAGCGTAGCAAAAATGTGCAGGAGGGTAGAATGCAGAGGTGGTGGAACTTGCTTGGCACCAGTGGGACACTAATTTAGTATAGCAGACACTTTTTGTATGCCACTAAGTTTCTGCACTGTTTGCTATAAAAATAGCGTAGCAAAAATGTGCAGGAGGGTCGAATGCAGATGTGGTGGAACTTGCTTGGCACCAGTGAGACAGTAATTTAGTATAGCAGACACTTTTTGGATGCCACTAAGTTTCAGCACTGTTTGCTATAAAAACAGCGTAGCAAAAATGTGCAGGATGGTAGAATGCAGAGGTGGTGGAACTTGCTTGGCACCAGTGGAACAATAATTTAGTATAGCAGTCACTTTTTGGATGCCACTAAGTTTCAACACTGTTTGCTATAAAAATAGCATAGCAAAAATGTGCAGGAGGGTAGAATGCAGAGGTGGTGGAACTTGCTTGGCACCAGTGGGACACTAATTTAGTATAGCTGAAACTTTTTGGATGCCACTAAGGTTTAGCACTTTTTGCTATAAAAATAGCATAGCAATAATGTGCAGGAGGGTAGAATGAAGAGGTGGTGGAACTTGCTTGGCCTCAGTGGGACACTGATGTAGTATAGCAGACAGTTTTTGGATGCCACTAAGTTTCAGCACTGTTTGCCATAAAAATAGGGTAGCAAAAATGTACAGGAGGGTAGAAAGCAGAGGTGGTGGAACTTGCTTTTTACCAGTGAACACTAACTAATTTAGTATAGCAGACACTTTTTGGATGCCACTAAGTGTCAGCACTGTTTGCTATAAAAATAGGATAGCAAAAATGTTCAGGAGGGTAGAATGCAGACGTGGTGGAACTTGCTTGGCACCAGTGGAACAATAATTTAGTATAGCAGTCACTTTTTGGATGCCACTACATTTCAGCACTGTTTGCCATAAAAATAGGGTAGCAAAAATGTACAGAAGGGTAGAAAGCACAAGTGGTGGAACTTGGTTTTCACCAGTGGGACACTAATTTAGTATAGTAGACACTTTTTGGATGCCACTAAGTGTCAGCACTGTTTGCTATAAAAATAGCGTAGCAAAAATGTGCAGGAAGGTTGAATGTAGAGGTGTTGGAACTTGCTTGGCACCAGTGGGACACTAATTTAGTATAGCAGACAATTTTTGGATGCCACTAAGTTTCAGCACTGTTTGCTATAAAAATAGCGTAGCAAAAATGTGCAGGAGGGTAGAATGCAGAGGTGGTGGAACTTGCTTTGCACCAGTGGAACAATAATTTAGTATAGCAGACACTTTTTGGATGCCACTAAGTTTCAGCACTGTGTGCTATAAAAATAGCGTAGCAAAAATGTGCAGGAGGCTAGAATACAGAGGTGGTGGAACTTGCTTGGCACCAGTGGGACACTAATTTAGTGTAGCAGACACTTTTTGGATGTCACTAAGTTTCAGCACTGTTTGCTATAGAAAAAGTATAGCAAAAATGTGCTGGAGGGTAGAATGCAGAGGTGGTGGAACTTGCTTGGCACCAGTGGGACACTAATTAAGTATATCAGAAACTTCTTGGATGCCACTAATTTTCAGCACTGCCTTCTATAAAAATAGCGTCGCAAAAATGTGCAGGAGGGTAGAAGCCAGAGGTGGTGGAACTTGCTTGGCACCAGTGGGACACTAATTTAGTATAGCAGAAACTTTTTGTATGATACTAAGTTTCTGCACTGTTTGCTATAAAAATAGCGAAGCAAAAATATGCATGGGGGTAGAATGCAGAGGTGGTGGAACTTGCTTGGCACCAGTGGAACAATAATTTAGTATAGCAGTCACTTTTTGGATGCCATTAAGTTTCAGCACTGTGTGCTATAAAAATAGCGTAGCAAAAATGTGCAGGAGGATAGAATACAGAGGTGGTGGAACTTGCTTGGCACCAGTGGGACACTAATTTATTGTAGCAGACACTTTTTGGATGTCACTAAGTTTCAGCACTGTTTACTATAAAAATAGCGTAGCAAAAATGTGCAGGAGGGTAGAATGCAGAGGTGGTGGAACTTGCTTGGCACCAGTGGGACACTAATTTAGTATAGCAGAAACTTCTTGGATGCCACTAAGTTTCAGCGCTGCTTGCTATAAAAATAGCGTCGCAAAAATGTGCAAGAGGGTAGAATGCAGAGGTGGTGGAACTTGCTTGGCACCAGTGGGACACTAATTTAGTATAGCAGAAACTTCTTGGATGCCACTAAGTTTCAGCGCTGCTTGCTATAAAAATAGCGTCGCAAAAATGTGCAGGAGGGTAGAATTCAGAGGTGGTGGAACTTGCTTGGCCTCAGTGGGACATTAATTTAGCATAGCAGACACTTTTTGGATGCCACTAAGTTTCAGCACTGTTTGCCATAAAAATAGGGTGGCAAAAATGTACAGGAGGATAGAAAGCAGAGGTGGTGGAACTTACTTTTCACCAGTGGGACACTAATTTAGTATAGTAGACACTTTTTGGATGCCACTAAGTGTCAGCACTGTTTGCTATAAAAATAGCGTAGCAAAAATGTGCAGGAGGATAGAATACAGAGGTGGTGGAACTTGCTTGGCACCAGTAGGACACTAATTTAGTGTAGCAGAAACTTTTTGGATGCCACTAAGTTTCAGCACTGTTTGCTATAAAAATAGCATAGCAAAAATGTGCAGGAGGGTAGAATGCAGAGGTGGTGGAACTTGCTTGGCACCAGTGGAACAATAATTTAGTATAGCAGTCACTTTTTGGATGCCACTAAGTTTCAGCACTGTGTGCTATAAAAATAGCGTAGCAAAAATGTGCAGGAGGCTAGAATACAGAGGTGGTGGAACTTGCTTGGCACCAGTGGGACACTAATTTAGTGTAGCAGACACTTTTTGGAAGTCACTAAGTTTCAGCACTGTTTGCTATAGAAAAAGCATAGCAAAAATGTTAAGGAGGGAAGAATGCAGAGGTGGTGGAACTTGCTTGGCACCAGTGGGACACTAATTTAGTGTAGCAGACACTTTTTGGATGCCACTAAGTTTCAGCACTGTTTGCTATAAAAATAGCATAGCAAAAATGTGCAGGAGGGTAGAATGCAGAGGTGGTGGAACTTGCTTGGCACCAGTGGAACAATAATTTAGTATAGCAGTCACTTTTTGGATGCCACTACATTTCAGCACTGTTTGCCATAAAAATAGGGTAGCAAAAATGTACAGATGGGTAGAAAGCACAGGTGGTGGAACTTGGTTTTCACCAGTGGGACACTAATTTAGTATAGTAGACACTTTTTGGATGCCACTAAGTGTCAGCACTGTTTGCTATAAAAATAGCGTAGCAAAAATGTGCAGGAAGGTTGAATGTAGAGGTGTTGGAACTTGCTTGGCACCAGTGGGACACTAATTTAGTATAGCAGACAATTTTTTGATGCCACTAAGTTTCAGCACTGTTTGCTATAAAAATAGCGTAGCAAAAATGTGCAGGAGGGTAGAATGCAGAGGTGGTGGAACTTGCTTGGCACCAGTGGAACAATAATTTAGTATAGCAGTCACTTTTTGGATGCCACTAAGTTTCAGCACTGTGTGCTATAAAAATAGCGTAGCAAAAATGTGCAGGAGGCTAGAATACAGAGGTGGTGGAACTTGCTTGGCACCAGTGGGACACTAATTTAGTGTTAGAGACACTTTTTGGATGTCACTAAGTTTCAGCACTGTTTGCTATAGAAAAAGCATAGCAAAAATGTTAAGGAGGGAAGAATGCAGAGGTGGTGGAACTTGCTTGGCACCAGTGGGACACTAATTTAGTATATCAGAAACTTCTTGGATGCCACTAAGTTTCAGCACTGCCTGCTATAAAAATAGCGTAGCAAAAATGTGCAGGAGGCTAGAATACAGAGGTGGTGGAACTTGCTTGGCACCAGTGGGACACTAATTTAGTGTAGCAGACACTTTTTGGATGTCACTAAGTTTCAGCACTGTTTGCTATAGAAAAAGTATAGCAAAAATGTTCAGGAGGGAAAAATGCAGAGGTGGTGGAACTTGCTTGGCACCAGTGGGACACTAATTTAGTATATCAGAAACTTCTTGGATGCCACTAAGTTTCAGCACTGCCTGCTATAAAAATAGCGTCGCAAAAATGTGCAGGAGGGTAGAAGGCAGAGGTGGTGGAACTTGCTTGGCACCAGTGGGACACTAATTTAGTATAGCAGAAACTTTTTGTATGCTACTAAGTTTCTGCACTGTTTGCTATAAAAATAGCGAAGCAAAAATGTGCATGAGGGTAGAATGCAGAGGTGGTGGAACTTGCTTGGCACCAGTGGAACAATAATTTAGTATAGCAGTCACTTTTTGGATGCCATAAAGTTTCAGCACTGTGTGCTATAAAAATAGCGTAGCAAAAAAGTGTTTAGGAGGATAGAATACAGAGGTGGTGGAACTTGCTTGGCACCAGTGGGACACTAATTTATTGTAGCAGACACTTTTTGGATGTCACTAAGTTTCAGCACTGTTTACTATAAAAATAGCGTAGCAAAAATGTGCAGGAGGGTATAATGCAGAGGTGGTGGAACTTGCTTGGCACCAGTGGGACACTAATTTAGTATAGCAGAAACTTCTTGGATGCCACTAAGTTTCAGCGCTGCTTGCTATAAAAATAGCGTCGCAAAAATGTTCAAGAGGGTAGAATGCAGAGGTGGTGGAACTTGCTTGGCCTCAGTGGGACATTAATTTAGTATAGCAGACACTTTTTGGATGCCACTAAGTTTCAGCACTGTTTGCCATAAAAATAGGGTGGCAAAAATGTACAGGAGGATAGAAAGCAGAGGTGGTGGAACTTGCTTTTCACCAGTGGGACACTAATTTAGTATAGTAGACACTTTTTGGATGCCACTAAGTGTCAGCATTGTTTGCTATAAAAATAGCGTAGCAAAAATGTGCAGGAGGATAGAATACAGAGGTGGTGGAACTTGCTTGGCACCAGTGGGACACTAATTTAGTGTAGCAGACACTTTTTGGATGCCACTAAGTTTCAGCACTGTTTGCTATAAAAATAGCGTAGCAAAAATGTGCAGGAGGGTAGAATGCAGAGGTGGTGGAACTTGCTTGGCACCAGTGGGACTCTGATTTAGCATAGCAGACACTTTTTGGATGCCACTAAGTTTCAGCACTGTTTGCCATAAAAAATAGCGTAGCAATAATGTGCAGGAGGGTAGAAGGCAGAGGTGGTGGAACTTGCTTGGCACCAGTGGTACACTAATTTAGTATAGCAGACACTTTTTGGATGCCACTAAGTTTCTGCATTGTTTGCTATAAAAATAGCGTAGCAATAATATGTAGGAGGGTAGAATGCAGAGGTGGTGGAACTTGCTTGGCACCAGTGGAACACTAATTTAATATAGCAGACACTTTTTATATCCCACTAAGTTCCTGCACTGTTTGCTATAAAAATAGCGTAGCAAAAATGTGCAGGAGGGTCGAATGCAGAGGTGGTGGAACTTGCTTGGCACCAGTGGGACAGTAATTTAGTATAGCAGACACTTTTTGGATGCCACTAAGTTTCAGCACTGTTTGCTATAAAAATAGGGTAGCAAAAATGTATAGAAGGGTAGAAAGCAGAGGTGGTGGAACTTGCTTTTCACCAGTGGGACAATAATTTAGTATAGCAGACACTTTTTGGATGCCACTAAGTGTCAGCACTGTTTGCTATAAAAATAGGATAGCAAAAATGTGCAGGAGGGTAGAAAGCAGAGGTGGTGGAACTTGCTTGGCACCAGTGGAACAATAATTTAGTATAGCAGTCACTTTTTGGATGCCACTACATTTCAGCACTGTTTGCCATAAAAATAGGGTAGCAAAAATGTACAGAAGGGTAGAAAGCACAGGTGGTGGAACTTGGTTTTCACCAGTGGGACACTAATTTGGTATAGCAGACACTTTTTGGATGCCACTAAGTGTCAGCACTGTTTGCTAAAAAAATAGGATAGCAAAAATGTGCAGGAGGGTAGAATGCAGAGGTTGTGGAACTTGCTTGGCACCAGTGGAACAATAATTTAGTATAGCAGTCACTTTTTGGATGCCACTACATTTCAGCACTGTTTGCCATAAAAATAGGGTAGCAAAAATGTACAGGAAGATAGAAAGCAGAGGTGGTGGAACTTGGTTTTCACCAGTGGGACACTAATTTAGTATAGTAGACACTTTTTGGATGCCACTAAGTGTCAGCACTGTTTGCTATAAAAATAGCGTAGCAAAAATGTGCAGGAGGATAGAATACAGAGGTGGTGGAACTTGCTTGGCACCAGTGGGACACTAATTTAGTGTAGCAGACACTTTTTGGATGCCACTAAGTTTCAGCACTGTTTGCTATAAAAATAGCGTAGCAAAAATGTGCAGGAGGGTAGAATGCAGAGGTGGTGGAACTTGCTTGGCACCAGTGGGACTCTGATTTAGCATAGCAGACACTTTTTGGATGCCACTAAGTTTCAGCACTGTTTGCTATAAAAATAGCATAGCAAAAATGTGCTGGAGGGTAGAATGCAGAGGTGGTGGAACTTGCTTGGCACCAGTGGTACTCTAATTTAGTATAGCAGACACTTTTTTAATGCCACTAAGTTTCAGCACTGTTTGCCATCAAAATAGGGTAGCAAAAATGTATAGAAGGGTAGAAAGCAGAGGTGGTGGAACTTGCTTTTCACCAGTGGGACACTAATTTAGTATAGCAGACACTTTTTGGATGCCACTAAGTGTCAGCACTGTTTGCTATAAAAATAGGATAGCAAAAATGTGCAGGAGGGTAGAATGCAGAGGTGGTGGAACTTGCTTGGCACCAGTGGAACAATAATTTAGTATAGCAGTCACTTTTTGGATGCCACTACATTTCAGCACTGTTTGCCATAAAAATAGGGTAGCAAAAATGTACAGAAGGGTAGAAAGCACAGGTGGTGGAACTTGGTTTTCACCAGTGGGACACTAATTTGGTATAGTAGACACTTTTTGGATGCCACTAAGTGTCAGCACTGTTTGCTATAAAAATAGCGTAGCAAGAATGTGCAGGAAGGTTGAATGTAGAGGTGTTGGAACTTGCTTGGCACCAGTGGGACACTAATTTAGTGTAGCAGACACTTATTGGATGTCACTAAGTTTCAGCACTGTTTGCCATAGAAAAAGCATAGCAAAAATGTTCAGGAGGGTAGAATGCAGAGGTGGTGGAACTTGCTTGGCACCAGTGGGACACTAATTTAGTATATCAGAAACTTCTTGCATGCCATTAAGTTTCAGCACTGCCTGCTATAAAAATAGCGTCGCAAAAATGTGCAGGAGGGTAGAAGGCAGAGGTGGTGGAACTTGCTTGTCACCAGTGGGACACTAATTTAGTATAGCTGACACTTTTTGGATGCCACTAAGTTTCAGCACTGTTTGCTATAAAAATAGCGTAGCAAAAATGTGCTGGAGGGTAGACGGCAGAGGTGGTTGAACTTGCTTGGCACCAGTGGTACACTAATTTAGTATAGCAGACACTTTTTGGATGCCACTAAGTTTCTGCATTGTTTGCTATAAAAATAGCGTAGCAATAATGTGTAGGAGGGTAGAATGCAGAGGTGGTGGAACTTGCTTGGCACCAGTGGAACACTAATTTAATATAGCAGACACTTTTTGTATCCCACTAAGTTTCTGCACTGTTTTCTATAAAAAATAGGGTAGCAAAAATGTATAGAAGGGTAGAAAGCAGAGGTGGTGGAACTTGCTTTTCACCAGTGGGACAATAATTTAGTATAGCAGACACTTTTTGGATGCCACTAAGTGTCAGCACTGTTTGCTATAAAAATAGGATAGCAAAAATGTGCAGGAGGGTAGAAAGCAGAGGTGGTGGAACTTGCTTGGCACCAGTGGAACAATAATTTAGTATAGCAGTCACTTTTTGGATGCCACTACATTTCAGCACTGTTTGCCATAAAAATAGGGTAGAAAAAATGTACAGAAGGGTAGAAAGCACAGGTGGTGGAACTTGGTTTTCACCAGTGGGACACTAATTTGGTATAGCAGACACTTTTTGGATGACACTAAGTGTCAGCACTGTTTGCTATAAAAATAGGATAGCAAAAATGTGCAGGAGGGTAGAATGCAGAGGTTGTGGAACTTGCTTGGCACCAGTGGAACAATAATTTAGTATAGCAGTCACTTTTTGGATGCCACTACATTTCAGCACTGTTTGCCATAAAAATAGGGTAGCAAAAATGTACAGGAAGATAGAAAGCAGAGGTAGTGGAACTTGGTTTTCACCAGTGGGACACTAATTTATTATAGTAGACACTTTTTGGATGCCACTAAGTGTCAGCACTGTTTGCTATAAAAATAGCGTAGCAAAAATGTGCAGGAGGATAGAATACAGAGGTGGTGGAACTTGCTTGGCACCAGTGGGAGACTAATTTAGTGTAGCAGACACTTTTTGGATGCCACTAAGTTTCAGCACTGTTTGCTATAAAAATAGCGTAGCAAACATGTGCAGGAGGGTAGAATGCAGAGGTGGTGGAACTTGCTTGGCACCAGTGGGACTCTGATTTAGCATAGCAGACACTTTTTGGATGCCACTAAGTTTCAGCACTGTTTGCTATAAAAATAGCGAAGCAAAAATGTGCTGGAGGGTAGAATGCAGAGGTGGTGGAACTTGCTTGGCACCAGTGGTACTCTAATTTAGTATAGCAGACACTTTTTTAATGCCACTAAGTTTCAGCACTGTTTGCCATAAAAAATAGCGTAGCAAAAATGTGCAGGAGGGTAGACGGCAGAGGTGGTTGAACTTGCTTGGCACCAGTGGTACACTAATTTAGTATAGCAGACACTTTTTGGATGCCACTAAGTTTCTGCATTGTTTGCTATAAAAATAGCGTAGCAATAATGTGTAGGAGGGTAGAATGCAGAGGTGGTGGAACTTGCTTGGCACCAGTGGAACACTAATTTAATATAGCAGACACTTTTTGTATCCCACTAAGTTTCTGCACTGTTTGCTATAAAAATAGGGTAGCAAAAATGTATAGAAGGGTAGAAAGCAGAGGTGGTGGAACTTGCTTTTCACCAGTGGGACACTAATTTAGTATAGCAGACACTTTTTGGATGCCACTAAGTGTCAGCACTGTTTGCTATAAAAATAGGATAGCAAAAATGTGCAGGAGGGTAGAATGCAGAGGTGGTGGAACTTGCTTGGCACCAGTGGAACAATAATTTAGTATAGCAGTCACTTTTTGGATGCCACTACATTTCAGCACTGTTTGCCATAAAAATAGGGTAGCAAAAATGTACAGAAGGGTAGAAAGCACAGGTGGTGGAACTTGGTTTTCACCAGTGGGACACTAATTTGGTATAGCAGACACTTTTTGGATGCCACTAAGTGTCAGCACTGTTTGCTAAAAAAATAGGATAGCAAAAATGTGCAGGAGGGTAGAATGCAGAGGTTGTGGAACTTGCTTGGCACCAGTGGAACAATAATTTAGTATAGCAGTCACTTTTTGGATGCCACTACATTTCAGCACTGTTTGCCATAAAAATAGGGTAGCAAAAATGTACAGGAAGATAGAAAGCAGAGGTGGTGGAACTTGGTTTTCACCAGTGGAACACTAATTTAGTATAGTAGACACTTTTTGGATGCCACTAAGTGTCAGCACTGTTTGCTATAAAAATAGCGTAGCAAAAATGTGCAGGAGGATAGAATACAGAGGTGGTGGAACTTGCTTGGCACCAGTGGGACACTAATTTAGTGTAGCAGACACTTTTTGGATGCCACTAAGTTTCAGCACTGTTTGCTATAAAAATAGCGTAGCAAAAATGTGCAGGAGGGTAGAATGCAGAGGTGGTGGAACTTGCTTGGCACCAGTGGGACTCTGATTTAGCATAGCAGACACTTTTTGGATGCCACTAAGTTTCAGCACTGTTTGCTATAAAAATAGCATAGCAAAAATGTGCTGGAGGGTAGAATGCAGAGGTGGTGGAACTTGCTTGGCACCAGTGGTACTCTAATTTAGTATAGCAGACACTTTTTTAATGCCACTAAGTTTCAGCACTGTTTGCCATCAAAATAGGGTAGCAAAAATGTATAGAAGGGTAGAAAGCAGAGGTGGTGGAACTTGCTTTTCACCAGTGGGACACTAATTTAGTATAGCAGACACTTTTTGGATGCCACTAAGTGTCAGCACTGTTTGCTATAAAAATAGGATAGCAAAAATGTGCAGGAGGGTAGAATGCAGAGGTGGTGGAACTTGCTTGGCACCAGTGGAACAATAATTTAGTATAGCAGTCACTTTTTGGATGCCACTACATTTCAGCACTGTTTGCCATAAAAATAGGGTAGCAAAAATGTACAGAAGGGTAGAAAGCACAGGTGGTGGAACTTGGTTTTCACCAGTGGGACACTAATTTGGTATAGTAGACACTTTTTGGATGCCACTAAGTGTCAGCACTGTTTGCTATAAAAATAGCGTAGCAAGAATGTGCAGGAAGGTTGAATGTAGAGGTGTTGGAACTTGCTTGGCACCAGTGGGACACTAATTTAGTGTAGCAGACACTTATTGGATGTCACTAAGTTTCAGCACTGTTTGCCATAGAAAAAGCATAGCAAAAATGTTCAGGAGGGTAGAATGCAGAGGTGGTGGAACTTGCTTGGCACCAGTGGGACACTAATTTAGTATATCAGAAACTTCTTGCATGCCATTAAGTTTCAGCACTGCCTGCTATAAAAATAGCGTCGCAAAAATGTGCAGGAGGGTAGAAGGCAGAGGTGGTGGAACTTGCTTGGCACCAGTGGAACAATAATTTAGTATAGCAGTCACTTTTTGGATGCCACTACATTTCAGCACTGTTTGCCATAAAAATAGGGTAGCAAAAATGTACAGAAGGGTAGAAAGCACAGGTGGTGGAACTTGGTTTTCACCAGTGGGACACTAATTTGGTATAGCAGACACTTTTTGGATGCCACTAAGTGTCAGCACTGTTTGCTAAAAAAATAGGATAGCAAAAATGTGCAGGAGGGTAGAATGCAGAGGTTGTGGAACTTGCTTGGCACCAGTGGAACAATAATTTAGTATAGCAGTCACTTTTTGGATGCCACTACATTTCAGCACTGTTTGCCATAAAAATAGGGTAGCAAAAATGTACAGGAAGATAGAAAGCAGAGGTGGTGGAACTTGGTTTTCACCAGTGGAACACTAATTTAGTATAGTAGACACTTTTTGGATGCCACTAAGTGTCAGCACTGTTTGCTATAAAAATAGCGTAGCAAAAATGTGCAGGAGGATAGAATACAGAGGTGGTGGAACTTGCTTGGCACCAGTGGGACACTAATTTAGTGTAGCAGACACTTTTTGGATGCCACTAAGTTTCAGCACTGTTTGCTATAAAAATAGCGTAGCAAAAATGTGCAGGAGGGTAGAATGCAGAGGTGGTGGAACTTGCTTGGCACCAGTGGGACTCTGATTTAGCATAGCAGACACTTTTTGGATGCCACTAAGTTTCAGCACTGTTTGCTATAAAAATAGCATAGCAAAAATGTGCTGGAGGGTAGAATGCAGAGGTGGTGGAACTTGCTTGGCACCAGTGGTACTCTAATTTAGTATAGCAGACACTTTTTTAATGCCACTAAGTTTCAGCACTGTTTGCCATCAAAATAGGGTAGCAAAAATGTATAGAAGGGTAGAAAGCAGAGGTGGTGGAACTTGCTTTTCACCAGTGGGACACTAATTTAGTATAGCAGACACTTTTTGGATGCCACTAAGTGTCAGCACTGTTTGCTATAAAAATAGGATAGCAAAAATGTGCAGGAGGGTAGAATGCAGAGGTGGTGGAACTTGCTTGGCACCAGTGGAACAATAATTTAGTATAGCAGTCACTTTTTGGATGCCACTACATTTCAGCACTGTTTGCCATAAAAATAGGGTAGCAAAAATGTACAGAAGGGTAGAAAGCACAGGTGGTGGAACTTGGTTTTCACCAGTGGGACACTAATTTGGTATAGTAGACACTTTTTGGATGCCACTAAGTGTCAGCACTGTTTGCTATAAAAATAGCGTAGCAAGAATGTGCAGGAAGGTTGAATGTAGAGGTGTTGGAACTTGCTTGGCACCAGTGGGACACTAATTTAGTGTAGCAGACACTTATTGGATGTCACTAAGTTTCAGCACTGTTTGCCATAGAAAAAGCATAGCAAAAATGTTCAGGAGGGTAGAATGCAGAGGTGGTGGAACTTGCTTGGCACCAGTGGGACACTAATTTAGTATATCAGAAACTTCTTGCATGCCATTAAGTTTCAGCACTGCCTGCTATAAAAATAGCGTCGCAAAAATGTGCAGGAGGGTAGAAGGCAGAGGTGGTGGAACTTGCTTGTCACCAGTGGGACACTAATTTAGTATAGCTGACACTTTTTGGATGCCACTAAGTTTCAGCACTGTTTGCTATAAAAATAGCGTAGCAAAAATGTGCTGGAGGGTAGACGGCAGAGGTGGTTGAACTTGCTTGGCACCAGTGGTACACTAATTTAGTATAGCAGACACTTTTTGGATGCCACTAAGTTTCTGCATTGTTTGCTATAAAAATAGCGTAGCAATAATGTGTAGGAGGGTAGAATGCAGAGGTGGTGGAACTTGCTTGGCACCAGTGGAACACTAATTTAATATAGCAGACACTTTTTGTATCCCACTAAGTTTCTGCACTGTTTTCTATAAAAATAGGGTAGCAAAAATGTATAGAAGGGTAGAAAGCAGAGGTGGTGGAACTTGCTTTTCACCAGTGGGACACTAATTTAGTATAGCAGACACTTTTTGGATGCCACTAAGTGTCAGCACTGTTTGCTATAAAAATAGGATAGCAAAAATGTGCAGGAGGGTAGAATGCAGAGGTAGTGGAACTTGCTTGGCACCAGTGGAACAATAATTTAGTATAGCAGTCACTTTTTGGATGCCACTACATTTCAGCACTGTTTGCCATAAAAATAGGGTAGCAAAAATGTACAGAAGGGTAGAAAGCACAGGTGGTGGAACTTGGTTTTCACCAGTGGGACACTAATTTGGTATAGTAGACACTTTTTGGATGCCACTAAGTGTCAGCACTGTTTGCTATAAAAATAGCGTAGCAAGAATGTGCAGGAAGGTTGAATGTAGAGGTGTTGGAACTTGCTTGGCACCAGTGGGACACTAATTTAGTGTAGCAGACACTTATTGGATGTCACTAAGTTTCAGCACTGTTTGCCATAGAAAAAGCATAGCAAAAATGTTCAGGAGGGTAGAATGCAGAGGTGGTGGAACTTGCTTGGCACCAGTGGGACACTAATTTAGTATATCAGAAACTTCTTGGATGCCATTAAGTTTCAGCACTGCCTGCTATAAAAATAGCGTCGCAAAAATGTGCAGGAGGGTAGAAGGCAGAGGTGGTGGAACTTGCTTGTCACCAGTGGGACACTAATTTAGTATAGCTGACACTTTTTGGATGCCACTAAGTTTCAGCACTGTTTGCTATAAAAATAGCGTAGCAAAAATGTGCTGGAGGGTAGACGGCAGAGGTGGTTGAACTTGCTTGGCACCAGTGGTACACTAATTTAGTATAGCAGACACTTTTTGGATGCCACTAAGTTTCTGCATTGTTTGCTATAAAAATAGCGTAGCAATAATGTGTAGGAGGGTAGAATGCAGAGGTGGTGGAACTTGCTTGGCACCAGTGGAACACTAATTTAATATAGCAGACACTTTTTGTATCCCACTAAGTTTCAGCACTGTTTGCTATAAAAATAGGGTAGCAAAAATGTATAGAAGGGTAGAAAGCAGAGGTGGTGGAACTTGCTTTTCACCAGTGGGACAATAATTTAGTATAGCAGACACTTTTTGGATGCCACTAAGTGTCAGCACTGTTTGCTATAAAAATAGGATAGCAAAAATGTGCAGGAGGGTAGAAAGCAGAGGTGGTGGAACTTGCTTGGCACCAGTGGAACAATAATTTAGTATAGCAGTCACTTTTTGGATGCCACTACATTTCAGCACTGTTTGCCATAAAAATAGGGTAGAAAAAATGTACAGAAGGGTAGAAAGCACAGGTGGTGGAACTTGGTTTTCACCAGTGGGACACTAATTTGGTATAGCAGACACTTTTTGGATGACACTAAGTGTCAGCACTGTTTGCTATAAAAATAGGATAGCAAAAATGTGCAGGAGGGTAGAATGCAGAGGTTGTGGAACTTGCTTGGCACCAGTGGAACAATAATTTAGTATAGCAGTCACTTTTTGGATGCCACTACATTTCAGCACTGTTTGCCATAAAAATAGGGTAGCAAAAATGTACAGGAAGATAGAAAGCAGAGGTAGTGGAACTTGGTTTTCACCAGTGGGACACTAATTTATTATAGTAGACACTTTTTGGATGCCACTAAGTGTCAGCACTGTTTGCTATAAAAATAGCGTAGCAAAAATGTGCAGGAGGATAGAATACAGAGGTGGTGGAACTTGCTTGGCACCAGTGGGACACTAATTTAGTGTAGCAGACACTTTTTGGATGCCACTAAGTTTCAGCACTGTTTGCTATAAAAATAGCGTAGCAAAAATGTGCAGGAGGGTAGAATGCAGAGGTGGTGGAACTTGCTTGGCACCAGTGGGACTCTGATTTAGCATAGCAGACACTTTTTGGATGCCACTAAGTTTCAGCACTGTTTGCTATAAAAATAGCATAGCAAAAATGTGCTGGAGGGTAGAATGCAGAGGTGGTGGAACTTGCTTGGCACCAGTGGTACTCTAATTTAGTATAGCAGACACTTTTTTAATGCCACTAAGTTTCAGCACTGTTTGCCATCAAAATAGGGTAGCAAAAATGTATAGAAGGGTAGAAAGCAGAGGTGGTGGAACTTGCTTTTCACCAGTGGGACACTAATTTAGTATAGCAGACACTTTTTGGATGCCACTAAGTGTCAGCACTGTTTGCTATAAAAATAGGATAGCAAAAATGTGCAGGAGGGTAGAATGCAGAGGTGGTGGAACTTGCTTGGCACCAGTGGAACAATAATTTAGTATAGCAGTCACTTTTTGGATGCCACTACATTTCAGCACTGTTTGCCATAAAAATAGGGTAGCAAAAATGTACAGAAGGGTAGAAAGCACAGGTGGTGGAACTTGGTTTTCACCAGTGGGACACTAATTTGGTATAGTAGACACTTTTTGGATGCCACTAAGTGTCAGCACTGTTTGCTATAAAAATAGCGTAGCAAGAATGTGCAGGAAGGTTGAATGTAGAGGTGTTGGAACTTGCTTGGCACCAGTGGGACACTAATTTAGTGTAGCAGACACTTATTGGATGTCACTAAGTTTCAGCACTGTTTGCCATAGAAAAAGCATAGCAAAAATGTTCAGGAGGGTAGAATGCAGAGGTGGTGGAACTTGCTTGGCACCAGTGGGACACTAATTTAGTATATCAGAAACTTCTTGCATGCCATTAAGTTTCAGCACTGCCTGCTATAAAAATAGCGTCGCAAAAATGTGCAGGAGGGTAGAAGGCAGAGGTGGTGGAACTTGCTTGTCACCAGTGGGACACTAATTTAGTATAGCTGACACTTTTTGGATGCCACTAAGTTTCAGCACTGTTTGCTATAAAAATAGCGTAGCAAAAATGTGCTGGAGGGTAGACGGCAGAGGTGGTTGAACTTGCTTGGCACCAGTGGTACACTAATTTAGTATAGCAGACACTTTTTGGATGCCACTAAGTTTCTGCATTGTTTGCTATAAAAATAGCGTAGCAATAATGTGTAGGAGGGTAGAATGCAGAGGTGGTGGAACTTGCTTGGCACCAGTGGAACACTAATTTAATATAGCAGACACTTTTTGTATCCCACTAAGTTTCTGCACTGTTTTCTATAAAAAATAGGGTAGCAAAAATGTATAGAAGGGTAGAAAGCAGAGGTGGTGGAACTTGCTTTTCACCAGTGGGACAATAATTTAGTATAGCAGACACTTTTTGGATGCCACTAAGTGTCAGCACTGTTTGCTATAAAAATAGGATAGCAAAAATGTGCAGGAGGGTAGAAAGCAGAGGTGGTGGAACTTGCTTGGCACCAGTGGAACAATAATTTAGTATAGCAGTCACTTTTTGGATGCCACTACATTTCAGCACTGTTTGCCATAAAAATAGGGTAGAAAAAATGTACAGAAGGGTAGAAAGCACAGGTGGTGGAACTTGGTTTTCACCAGTGGGACACTAATTTGGTATAGCAGACACTTTTTGGATGACACTAAGTGTCAGCACTGTTTGCTATAAAAATAGGATAGCAAAAATGTGCAGGAGGGTAGAATGCAGAGGTTGTGGAACTTGCTTGGCACCAGTGGAACAATAATTTAGTATAGCAGTCACTTTTTGGATGCCACTACATTTCAGCACTGTTTGCCATAAAAATAGGGTAGCAAAAATGTACAGGAAGATAGAAAGCAGAGGTAGTGGAACTTGGTTTTCACCAGTGGGACACTAATTTATTATAGTAGACACTTTTTGGATGCCACTAAGTGTCAGCACTGTTTGCTATAAAAATAGCGTAGCAAAAATGTGCAGGAGGATAGAATACAGAGGTGGTGGAACTTGCTTGGCACCAGTGGGAGACTAATTTAGTGTAGCAGACACTTTTTGGATGCCACTAAGTTTCAGCACTGTTTGCTATAAAAATAGCGTAGCAAACATGTGCAGGAGGGTAGAATGCAGAGGTGGTGGAACTTGCTTGGCACCAGTGGGACTCTGATTTAGCATAGCAGACACTTTTTGGATGCCACTAAGTTTCAGCACTGTTTGCTATAAAAATAGCGAAGCAAAAATGTGCTGGAGGGTAGAATGCAGAGGTGGTGGAACTTGCTTGGCACCAGTGGTACTCTAATTTAGTATAGCAGACACTTTTTTAATGCCACTAAGTTTCAGCACTGTTTGCCATAAAAAATAGCGTAGCAAAAATGTGCAGGAGGGTAGACGGCAGAGGTGGTTGAACTTGCTTGGCACCAGTGGTACACTAATTTAGTATAGCAGACACTTTTTGGATGCCACTAAGTTTCTGCATTGTTTGCTATAAAAATAGCGTAGCAATAATGTGTAGGAGGGTAGAATGCAGAGGTGGTGGAACTTGCTTGGCACCAGTGGAACACTAATTTAATATAGCAGACACTTTTTGTATCCCACTAAGTTTCTGCACTGTTTGCTATAAAAATAGGGTAGCAAAAATGTATAGAAGGGTAGAAAGCAGAGGTGGTGGAACTTGCTTTTCACCAGTGGGACACTAATTTAGTATAGCAGACACTTTTTGGATGCCACTAAGTGTCAGCACTGTTTGCTATAAAAATAGGATAGCAAAAATGTGCAGGAGGGTAGAATGCAGAGGTGGTGGAACTTGCTTGGCACCAGTGGAACAATAATTTAGTATAGCAGTCACTTTTTGGATGCCACTACATTTCAGCACTGTTTGCCATAAAAATAGGGTAGCAAAAATGTACAGAAGGGTAGAAAGCACAGGTGGTGGAACTTGGTTTTCACCAGTGGGACACTAATTTGGTATAGCAGACACTTTTTGGATGCC
Organism: Anomaloglossus baeobatrachus; assembly: GCF_048569485.1. Taxonomy (NCBI): domain Eukaryota; kingdom Metazoa; phylum Chordata; class Amphibia; order Anura; family Aromobatidae; genus Anomaloglossus; species Anomaloglossus baeobatrachus. The sequence goes on from NC_134362.1 coordinate 131,109,614, forward strand.
ACTAAGTGTCAGCACTGTTTGCTAAAAAAATAGGATAGCAAAAATGTGCAGGAGGGTAGAATGCAGAGGTTGTGGAACTTGCTTGGCACCAGTGGAACAATAATTTAGTATAGCAGTCACTTTTTGGATGCCACTACATTTCAGCACTGTTTGCCATAAAAATAGGGTAGCAAAAATGTACAGGAAGATAGAAAGCAGAGGTGGTGGAACTTGGTTTTCACCAGTGGAACACTAATTTAGTATAGTAGACACTTTTTGGATGCCACTAAGTGTCAGCACTGTTTGCTATAAAAATAGCGTAGCAAAAATGTGCAGGAGGATAGAATACAGAGGTGGTGGAACTTGCTTGGCACCAGTGGGACACTAATTTAGTGTAGCAGACACTTTTTGGATGCCACTAAGTTTCAGCACTGTTTGCTATAAAAATAGCGTAGCAAAAATGTGCAGGAGGGTAGAATGCAGAGGTGGTGGAACTTGCTTGGCACCAGTGGGACTCTGATTTAGCATAGCAGACACTTTTTGGATGCCACTAAGTTTCAGCACTGTTTGCTATAAAAATAGCATAGCAAAAATGTGCTGGAGGGTAGAATGCAGAGGTGGTGGAACTTGCTTGGCACCAGTGGTACTCTAATTTAGTATAGCAGACACTTTTTTAATGCCACTAAGTTTCAGCACTGTTTGCCATCAAAATAGGGTAGCAAAAATGTATAGAAGGGTAGAAAGCAGAGGTGGTGGAACTTGCTTTTCACCAGTGGGACACTAATTTAGTATAGCAGACACTTTTTGGATGCCACTAAGTGTCAGCACTGTTTGCTATAAAAATAGGATAGCAAAAATGTGCAGGAGGGTAGAATGCAGAGGTGGTGGAACTTGCTTGGCACCAGTGGAACAATAATTTAGTATAGCAGTCACTTTTTGGATGCCACTACATTTCAGCACTGTTTGCCATAAAAATAGGGTAGCAAAAATGTACAGAAGGGTAGAAAGCACAGGTGGTGGAACTTGGTTTTCACCAGTGGGACACTAATTTGGTATAGTAGACACTTTTTGGATGCCACTAAGTGTCAGCACTGTTTGCTATAAAAATAGCGTAGCAAGAATGTGCAGGAAGGTTGAATGTAGAGGTGTTGGAACTTGCTTGGCACCAGTGGGACACTAATTTAGTGTAGCAGACACTTATTGGATGTCACTAAGTTTCAGCACTGTTTGCCATAGAAAAAGCATAGCAAAAATGTTCAGGAGGGTAGAATGCAGAGGTGGTGGAACTTGCTTGGCACCAGTGGGACACTAATTTAGTATATCAGAAACTTCTTGCATGCCATTAAGTTTCAGCACTGCCTGCTATAAAAATAGCGTCGCAAAAATGTGCAGGAGGGTAGAAGGCAGAGGTGGTGGAACTTGCTTGGCACCAGTGGAACAATAATTTAGTATAGCAGTCACTTTTTGGATGCCACTACATTTCAGCACTGTTTGCCATAAAAATAGGGTAGCAAAAATGTACAGAAGGGTAGAAAGCACAGGTGGTGGAACTTGGTTTTCACCAGTGGGACACTAATTTGGTATAGCAGACACTTTTTGGATGCCACTAAGTGTCAGCACTGTTTGCTAAAAAAATAGGATAGCAAAAATGTGCAGGAGGGTAGAATGCAGAGGTTGTGGAACTTGCTTGGCACCAGTGGAACAATAATTTAGTATAGCAGTCACTTTTTGGATGCCACTACATTTCAGCACTGTTTGCCATAAAAATAGGGTAGCAAAAATGTACAGGAAGATAGAAAGCAGAGGTGGTGGAACTTGGTTTTCACCAGTGGAACACTAATTTAGTATAGTAGACACTTTTTGGATGCCACTAAGTGTCAGCACTGTTTGCTATAAAAATAGCGTAGCAAAAATGTGCAGGAGGATAGAATACAGAGGTGGTGGAACTTGCTTGGCACCAGTGGGACACTAATTTAGTGTAGCAGACACTTTTTGGATGCCACTAAGTTTCAGCACTGTTTGCTATAAAAATAGCGTAGCAAAAATGTGCAGGAGGGTAGAATGCAGAGGTGGTGGAACTTGCTTGGCACCAGTGGGACTCTGATTTAGCATAGCAGACACTTTTTGGATGCCACTAAGTTTCAGCACTGTTTGCTATAAAAATAGCATAGCAAAAATGTGCTGGAGGGTAGAATGCAGAGGTGGTGGAACTTGCTTGGCACCAGTGGTACTCTAATTTAGTATAGCAGACACTTTTTTAATGCCACTAAGTTTCAGCACTGTTTGCCATCAAAATAGGGTAGCAAAAATGTATAGAAGGGTAGAAAGCAGAGGTGGTGGAACTTGCTTTTCACCAGTGGGACACTAATTTAGTATAGCAGACACTTTTTGGATGCCACTAAGTGTCAGCACTGTTTGCTATAAAAATAGGATAGCAAAAATGTGCAGGAGGGTAGAATGCAGAGGTGGTGGAACTTGCTTGGCACCAGTGGAACAATAATTTAGTATAGCAGTCACTTTTTGGATGCCACTACATTTCAGCACTGTTTGCCATAAAAATAGGGTAGCAAAAATGTACAGAAGGGTAGAAAGCACAGGTGGTGGAACTTGGTTTTCACCAGTGGGACACTAATTTGGTATAGTAGACACTTTTTGGATGCCACTAAGTGTCAGCACTGTTTGCTATAAAAATAGCGTAGCAAGAATGTGCAGGAAGGTTGAATGTAGAGGTGTTGGAACTTGCTTGGCACCAGTGGGACACTAATTTAGTGTAGCAGACACTTATTGGATGTCACTAAGTTTCAGCACTGTTTGCCATAGAAAAAGCATAGCAAAAATGTTCAGGAGGGTAGAATGCAGAGGTGGTGGAACTTGCTTGGCACCAGTGGGACACTAATTTAGTATATCAGAAACTTCTTGCATGCCATTAAGTTTCAGCACTGCCTGCTATAAAAATAGCGTCGCAAAAATGTGCAGGAGGGTAGAAGGCAGAGGTGGTGGAACTTGCTTGTCACCAGTGGGACACTAATTTAGTATAGCTGACACTTTTTGGATGCCACTAAGTTTCAGCACTGTTTGCTATAAAAATAGCGTAGCAAAAATGTGCTGGAGGGTAGACGGCAGAGGTGGTTGAACTTGCTTGGCACCAGTGGTACACTAATTTAGTATAGCAGACACTTTTTGGATGCCACTAAGTTTCTGCATTGTTTGCTATAAAAATAGCGTAGCAATAATGTGTAGGAGGGTAGAATGCAGAGGTGGTGGAACTTGCTTGGCACCAGTGGAACACTAATTTAATATAGCAGACACTTTTTGTATCCCACTAAGTTTCTGCACTGTTTTCTATAAAAATAGGGTAGCAAAAATGTATAGAAGGGTAGAAAGCAGAGGTGGTGGAACTTGCTTTTCACCAGTGGGACACTAATTTAGTATAGCAGACACTTTTTGGATGCCACTAAGTGTCAGCACTGTTTGCTATAAAAATAGGATAGCAAAAATGTGCAGGAGGGTAGAATGCAGAGGTAGTGGAACTTGCTTGGCACCAGTGGAACAATAATTTAGTATAGCAGTCACTTTTTGGATGCCACTACATTTCAGCACTGTTTGCCATAAAAATAGGGTAGCAAAAATGTACAGAAGGGTAGAAAGCACAGGTGGTGGAACTTGGTTTTCACCAGTGGGACACTAATTTGGTATAGTAGACACTTTTTGGATGCCACTAAGTGTCAGCACTGTTTGCTATAAAAATAGCGTAGCAAGAATGTGCAGGAAGGTTGAATGTAGAGGTGTTGGAACTTGCTTGGCACCAGTGGGACACTAATTTAGTGTAGCAGACACTTATTGGATGTCACTAAGTTTCAGCACTGTTTGCCATAGAAAAAGCATAGCAAAAATGTTCAGGAGGGTAGAATGCAGAGGTGGTGGAACTTGCTTGGCACCAGTGGGACACTAATTTAGTATATCAGAAACTTCTTGGATGCCATTAAGTTTCAGCACTGCCTGCTATAAAAATAGCGTCGCAAAAATGTGCAGGAGGGTAGAAGGCAGAGGTGGTGGAACTTGCTTGTCACCAGTGGGACACTAATTTAGTATAGCTGACACTTTTTGGATGCCACTAAGTTTCAGCACTGTTTGCTATAAAAATAGCGTAGCAAAAATGTGCTGGAGGGTAGACGGCAGAGGTGGTTGAACTTGCTTGGCACCAGTGGTACACTAATTTAGTATAGCAGACACTTTTTGGATGCCACTAAGTTTCTGCATTGTTTGCTATAAAAATAGCGTAGCAATAATGTGTAGGAGGGTAGAATGCAGAGGTGGTGGAACTTGCTTGGCACCAGTGGAACACTAATTTAATATAGCAGACACTTTTTGTATCCCACTAAGTTTCAGCACTGTTTGCTATAAAAATAGGGTAGCAAAAATGTATAGAAGGGTAGAAAGCAGAGGTGGTGGAACTTGCTTTTCACCAGTGGGACAATAATTTAGTATAGCAGACACTTTTTGGATGCCACTAAGTGTCAGCACTGTTTGCTATAAAAATAGGATAGCAAAAATGTGCAGGAGGGTAGAAAGCAGAGGTGGTGGAACTTGCTTGGCACCAGTGGAACAATAATTTAGTATAGCAGTCACTTTTTGGATGCCACTACATTTCAGCACTGTTTGCCATAAAAATAGGGTAGAAAAAATGTACAGAAGGGTAGAAAGCACAGGTGGTGGAACTTGGTTTTCACCAGTGGGACACTAATTTGGTATAGCAGACACTTTTTGGATGACACTAAGTGTCAGCACTGTTTGCTATAAAAATAGGATAGCAAAAATGTGCAGGAGGGTAGAATGCAGAGGTTGTGGAACTTGCTTGGCACCAGTGGAACAATAATTTAGTATAGCAGTCACTTTTTGGATGCCACTACATTTCAGCACTGTTTGCCATAAAAATAGGGTAGCAAAAATGTACAGGAAGATAGAAAGCAGAGGTAGTGGAACTTGGTTTTCACCAGTGGGACACTAATTTATTATAGTAGACACTTTTTGGATGCCACTAAGTGTCAGCACTGTTTGCTATAAAAATAGCGTAGCAAAAATGTGCAGGAGGATAGAATACAGAGGTGGTGGAACTTGCTTGGCACCAGTGGGAGACTAATTTAGTGTAGCAGACACTTTTTGGATGCCACTAAGTTTCAGCACTGTTTGCTATAAAAATAGCGTAGCAAACATGTGCAGGAGGGTAGAATGCAGAGGTGGTGGAACTTGCTTGGCACCAGTGGGACTCTGATTTAGCATAGCAGACACTTTTTGGATGCCACTAAGTTTCAGCACTGTTTGCTATAAAAATAGCGAAGCAAAAATGTGCTGGAGGGTAGAATGCAGAGGTGGTGGAACTTGCTTGGCACCAGTGGTACTCTAATTTAGTATAGCAGACACTTTTTTAATGCCACTAAGTTTCAGCACTGTTTGCCATAAAAAATAGCGTAGCAAAAATGTGCAGGAGGGTAGACGGCAGAGGTGGTTGAACTTGCTTGGCACCAGTGGTACACTAATTTAGTATAGCAGACACTTTTTGGATGCCACTAAGTTTCTGCATTGTTTGCTATAAAAATAGCGTAGCAATAATGTGTAGGAGGGTAGAATGCAGAGGTGGTGGAACTTGCTTGGCACCAGTGGAACACTAATTTAATATAGCAGACACTTTTTGTATCCCACTAAGTTTCTGCACTGTTTGCTATAAAAATAGGGTAGCAAAAATGTATAGAAGGGTAGAAAGCAGAGGTGGTGGAACTTGCTTTTCACCAGTGGGACACTAATTTAGTATAGCAGACACTTTTTGGATGCCACTAAGTGTCAGCACTGTTTGCTATAAAAATAGGATAGCAAAAATGTGCAGGAGGGTAGAATGCAGAGGTGGTGGAACTTGCTTGGCACCAGTGGAACAATAATTTAGTATAGCAGTCACTTTTTGGATGCCACTACATTTCAGCACTGTTTGCCATAAAAATAGGGTAGCAAAAATGTACAGAAGGGTAGAAAGCACAGGTGGTGGAACTTGGTTTTCACCAGTGGGACACTAATTTGGTATAGCAGACACTTTTTGGATGCCACTAAGTGTCAGCACTGTTTGCTAAAAAAATAGGATAGCAAAAATGTGCAGGAGGGTAGAATGCAGAGGTTGTGGAACTTGCTTGGCACCAGTGGAACAATAATTTAGTATAGCAGTCACTTTTTGGATGCCACTACATTTCAGCACTGTTTGCCATAAAAATAGGGTAGCAAAAATGTACAGGAAGATAGAAAGCAGAGGTGGTGGAACTTGGTTTTCACCAGTGGAACACTAATTTAGTATAGTAGACACTTTTTGGATGCCACTAAGTGTCAGCACTGTTTGCTATAAAAATAGCGTAGCAAAAATGTGCAGGAGGATAGAATACAGAGGTGGTGGAACTTGCTTGGCACCAGTGGGACACTAATTTAGTGTAGCAGACACTTTTTGGATGCCACTAAGTTTCAGCACTGTTTGCTATAAAAATAGCGTAGCAAAAATGTGCAGGAGGGTAGAATGCAGAGGTGGTGGAACTTGCTTGGCACCAGTGGGACTCTGATTTAGCATAGCAGACACTTTTTGGATGCCACTAAGTTTCAGCACTGTTTGCTATAAAAATAGCATAGCAAAAATGTGCTGGAGGGTAGAATGCAGAGGTGGTGGAACTTGCTTGGCACCAGTGGTACTCTAATTTAGTATAGCAGACACTTTTTTAATGCCACTAAGTTTCAGCACTGTTTGCCATCAAAATAGGGTAGCAAAAATGTATAGAAGGGTAGAAAGCAGAGGTGGTGGAACTTGCTTTTCACCAGTGGGACACTAATTTAGTATAGCAGACACTTTTTGGATGCCACTAAGTGTCAGCACTGTTTGCTATAAAAATAGGATAGCAAAAATGTGCAGGAGGGTAGAATGCAGAGGTGGTGGAACTTGCTTGGCACCAGTGGAACAATAATTTAGTATAGCAGTCACTTTTTGGATGCCACTACATTTCAGCACTGTTTGCCATAAAAATAGGGTAGCAAAAATGTACAGAAGGGTAGAAAGCACAGGTGGTGGAACTTGGTTTTCACCAGTGGGACACTAATTTGGTATAGTAGACACTTTTTGGATGCCACTAAGTGTCAGCACTGTTTGCTATAAAAATAGCGTAGCAAGAATGTGCAGGAAGGTTGAATGTAGAGGTGTTGGAACTTGCTTGGCACCAGTGGGACACTAATTTAGTGTAGCAGACACTTATTGGATGTCACTAAGTTTCAGCACTGTTTGCCATAGAAAAAGCATAGCAAAAATGTTCAGGAGGGTAGAATGCAGAGGTGGTGGAACTTGCTTGGCACCAGTGGGACACTAATTTAGTATATCAGAAACTTCTTGCATGCCATTAAGTTTCAGCACTGCCTGCTATAAAAATAGCGTCGCAAAAATGTGCAGGAGGGTAGAAGGCAGAGGTGGTGGAACTTGCTTGTCACCAGTGGGACACTAATTTAGTATAGCTGACACTTTTTGGATGCCACTAAGTTTCAGCACTGTTTGCTATAAAAATAGCGTAGCAAAAATGTGCTGGAGGGTAGACGGCAGAGGTGGTTGAACTTGCTTGGCACCAGTGGTACACTAATTTAGTATAGCAGACACTTTTTGGATGCCACTAAGTTTCTGCATTGTTTGCTATAAAAATAGCGTAGCAATAATGTGTAGGAGGGTAGAATGCAGAGGTGGTGGAACTTGCTTGGCACCAGTGGAACACTAATTTAATATAGCAGACACTTTTTGTATCCCACTAAGTTTCTGCACTGTTTTCTATAAAAATAGGGTAGCAAAAATGTATAGAAGGGTAGAAAGCAGAGGTGGTGGAACTTGCTTTTCACCAGTGGGACACTAATTTAGTATAGCAGACACTTTTTGGATGCCACTAAGTGTCAGCACTGTTTGCTATAAAAATAGGATAGCAAAAATGTGCAGGAGGGTAGAATGCAGAGGTGGTGGAACTTGCTTGGCACCAGTGGAACAATAATTTAGTATAGCAGTCACTTTTTGGATGCCACTACATTTCAGCACTGTTTGCCATAAAAATAGGGTAGCAAAAATGTACAGAAGGGTAGAAAGCACAGGTGGTGGAACTTGGTTTTCACCAGTGGGACACTAATTTGGTATAGTAGACACTTTTTGGATGCCACTAAGTGTCAGCACTGTTTGCTATAAAAATAGCGTAGCAAGAATGTGCAGGAAGGTTGAATGTAGAGGTGTTGGAACTTGCTTGGCACCAGTGGGACACTAATTTAGTGTAGCAGACACTTATTGGATGTCACTAAGTTTCAGCACTGTTTGCCATAGAAAAAGCATAGCAAAAATGTTCAGGAGGGTAGAATGCAGAGGTGGTGGAACTTGCTTGGCACCAGTGGGACACTAATTTAGTATATCAGAAACTTCTTGGATGCCATTAAGTTTCAGCACTGCCTGCTATAAAAATAGCGTCGCAAAAATGTGCAGGAGGGTAGAAGGCAGAGGTGGTGGAACTTGCTTGTCACCAGTGGGACACTAATTTAGTATAGCTGACACTTTTTGGATGCCACTAAGTTTCAGCACTGTTTGCTATAAAAATAGCGTAGCAAAAATGTGCTGGAGGGTAGACGGCAGAGGTGGTTGAACTTGCTTGGCACCAGTGGTACACTAATTTAGTATAGCAGACACTTTTTGGATGCCACTAAGTTTCTGCATTGTTTGCTATAAAAATAGCGTAGCAATAATGTGTAGGAGGGTAGAATGCAGAGGTGGTGGAACTTGCTTGGCACCAGTGGAACACTAATTTAATATAGCAGACACTTTTTGTATCCCACTAAGTTTCAGCACTGTTTGCTATAAAAATAGGGTAGCAAAAATGTATAGAAGGGTAGAAAGCAGAGGTGGTGGAACTTGCTTTTCACCAGTGGGACAATAATTTAGTATAGCAGACACTTTTTGGATGCCACTAAGTGTCAGCACTGTTTGCTATAAAAATAGGATAGCAAAAATGTGCAGGAGGGTAGAAAGCAGAGGTGGTGGAACTTGCTTGGCACCAGTGGAACAATAATTTAGTATAGCAGTCACTTTTTGGATGCCACTACATTTCAGCACTGTTTGCCATAAAAATAGGGTAGAAAAAATGTACAGAAGGGTAGAAAGCACAGGTGGTGGAACTTGGTTTTCACCAGTGGGACACTAATTTGGTATAGCAGACACTTTTTGGATGACACTAAGTGTCAGCACTGTTTGCTATAAAAATAGGATAGCAAAAATGTGCAGGAGGGTAGAATGCAGAGGTTGTGGAACTTGCTTGGCACCAGTGGAACAATAATTTAGTATAGCAGTCACTTTTTGGATGCCACTACATTTCAGCACTGTTTGCCATAAAAATAGGGTAGCAAAAATGTACAGGAAGATAGAAAGCAGAGGTAGTGGAACTTGGTTTTCACCAGTGGGACACTAATTTATTATAGTAGACACTTTTTGGATGCCACTAAGTGTCAGCACTGTTTGCTATAAAAATAGCGTAGCAAAAATGTGCAGGAGGATAGAATACAGAGGTGGTGGAACTTGCTTGGCACCAGTGGGAGACTAATTTAGTGTAGCAGACACTTTTTGGATGCCACTAAGTTTCAGCACTGTTTGCTATAAAAATAGCGTAGCAAACATGTGCAGGAGGGTAGAATGCAGAGGTGGTGGAACTTGCTTGGCACCAGTGGGACTCTGATTTAGCATAGCAGACACTTTTTGGATGCCACTAAGTTTCAGCACTGTTTGCTATAAAAATAGCGAAGCAAAAATGTGCTGGAGGGTAGAATGCAGAGGTGGTGGAACTTGCTTGGCACCAGTGGTACTCTAATTTAGTATAGCAGACACTTTTTTAATGCCACTAAGTTTCAGCACTGTTTGCCATAAAAAATAGCGTAGCAAAAATGTGCAGGAGGGTAGACGGCAGAGGTGGTTGAACTTGCTTGGCACCAGTGGTACACTAATTTAGTATAGCAGACACTTTTTGGATGCCACTAAGTTTCTGCATTGTTTGCTATAAAAATAGCGTAGCAATAATGTGTAGGAGGGTAGAATGCAGAGGTGGTGGAACTTGCTTGGCACCAGTGGAACACTAATTTAATATAGCAGACACTTTTTGTATCCCACTAAGTTTCTGCACTGTTTGCTATAAAAATAGGGTAGCAAAAATGTATAGAAGGGTAGAAAGCAGAGGTGGTGGAACTTGCTTTTCACCAGTGGGACACTAATTTAGTATAGCAGACACTTTTTGGATGCCACTAAGTGTCAGCACTGTTTGCTATAAAAATAGGATAGCAAAAATGTGCAGGAGGGTAGAATGCAGAGGTGGTGGAACTTGCTTGGCACCAGTGGAACAATAATTTAGTATAGCAGTCACTTTTTGGATGCCACTACATTTCAGCACTGTTTGCCATAAAAATAGGGTAGCAAAAATGTACAGAAGGGTAGAAAGCACAGGTGGTGGAACTTGGTTTTCACCAGTGGGACACTAATTTGGTATAGCAGACACTTTTTGGATGCCACTAAGTGTCAGCACTGTTTGCTAAAAAAATAGGATAGCAAAAATGTGCAGGAGGGTAGAATGCAGAGGTTGTGGAACTTGCTTGGCACCAGTGGAACAATAATTTAGTATAGCAGTCACTTTTTGGATGCCACTACATTTCAGCACTGTTTGCCATAAAAATAGGGTAGCAAAAATGTACAGGAAGATAGAAAGCAGAGGTGGTGGAACTTGGTTTTCACCAGTGGGACACTAATTTAGTATAGTAGACACTTTTTGGATGCCACTAAGTGTCAGCACTGTTTGCTATAAAAATAGCGTAGCAAAAATGTGCAGGAGGATAGAATACAGAGGTGGTGGAACTTGCTTGGCACCAGTGGGACACTAATTTAGTGTAGCAGACACTTTTTGGATGCCACTAAGTTTCAGCACTGTTTGCTATAAAAATAGCGTAGCAAAAATGTGCAGGAGGGTAGAATGCAGAGGTGGTGGAACTTGCTTGGCACCAGTGGGACTCTGATTTAGCATAGCAGACACTTTTTGGATGCCACTAAGTTTCAGCACTGTTTGCTATAAAAATAGCATAGCAAAAATGTGCTGGAGGGTAGAATGCAGAGGTGGTGGAACTTGCTTGGCACCAGTGGTACTCTAATTTAGTATAGCAGACACTTTTTTAATGCCACTAAGTTTCAGCACTGTTTGCCATCAAAATAGGGTAGCAAAAATGTATAGAAGGGTAGAAAGCAGAGGTGGTGGAACTTGCTTTTCACCAGTGGGACACTAATTTAGTATAGCAGACACTTTTTGGATGCCACTAAGTGTCAGCACTGTTTGCTATAAAAATAGGATAGCAAAAATGTGCAGGAGGGTAGAATGCAGAGGTGGTGGAACTTGCTTGGCACCAGTGGAACAATAATTTAGTATAGCAGTCACTTTTTGGATGCCACTACATTTCAGCACTGTTTGCCATAAAAATAGGGTAGCAAAAATGTACAGAAGGGTAGAAAGCACAGGTGGTGGAACTTGGTTTTCACCAGTGGGACACTAATTTGGTATAGTAGACACTTTTTGGATGCCACTAAGTGTCAGCACTGTTTGCTATAAAAATAGCGTAGCAAGAATGTGCAGGAAGGTTGAATGTAGAGGTGTTGGAACTTGCTTGGCACCAGTGGGACACTAATTTAGTGTAGCAGACACTTATTGGATGTCACTAAGTTTCAGCACTGTTTGCCATAGAAAAAGCATAGCAAAAATGTTCAGGAGGGTAGAATGCAGAGGTGGTGGAACTTGCTTGGCACCAGTGGGACACTAATTTAGTATATCAGAAACTTCTTGCATGCCATTAAGTTTCAGCACTGCCTGCTATGAAAATAGCGTCGCAAAAATGTGCAGGAGGGTAGAAGGCAGAGGTGGTGGAACTTGCTTGTCACCAGTGGGACACTAATTTAGTATAGCTGACACTTTTTGGATGCCACTAAGTTTCAGCACTGTTTGCTATAAAAATAGCGTAGCAAAAATGTGCTGGAGGGTAGACGGCAGAGGTGGTTGAACTTGCTTGGCACCAGTGGTACACTAATTTAGTATAGCAGACACTTTTTGGATGCCACTAAGTTTCTGCATTGTTTGCTATAAAAATAGCGTAGCAATAATGTGTAGGAGGGTAGAATGCAGAGGTGGTGGAACTTGCTTGGCACCAGTGGAACACTAATTTAATATAGCAGACACTTTTTGTATCCCACTAAGTTTCTGCACTGTTTTCTATAAAAATAGGGTAGCAAAAATGTATAGAAGGGTAGAAAGCAGAGGTGGTGGAACTTGCTTTTCACCAGTGGGACACTAATTTAGTATAGCAGACACTTTTTGGATGCCACTAAGTGTCAGCACTGTTTGCTATAAAAATAGGATAGCAAAAATGTGCAGGAGGGTAGAATGCAGAGGTGGTGGAACTTGCTTGGCACCAGTGGAACAATAATTTAGTATAGCAGTCACTTTTTGGATGCCACTACATTTCAGCACTGTTTGCCATAAAAATAGGGTAGCAAAAATGTACAGAAGGGTAGAAAGCACAGGTGGTGGAACTTGGTTTTCACCAGTGGGACACTAATTTGGTATAGTAGACACTTTTTGGATGCCACTAAGTGTCAGCACTGTTTGCTATAAAAATAGCGTAGCAAGAATGTGCAGGAAGGTTGAATGTAGAGGTGTTGGAACTTGCTTGGCACCAGTGGGACACTAATTTAGTGTAGCAGACACTTATTGGATGTCACTAAGTTTCAGCACTGTTTGCCATAGAAAAAGCATAGCAAAAATGTTCAGGAGGGTAGAATGCAGAGGTGGTGGAACTTGCTTGGCACCAGTGGGACACTAATTTAGTATATCAGAAACTTCTTGGATGCCATTAAGTTTCAGCACTGCCTGCTATAAAAATAGCGTCGCAAAAATGTGTAGGAGGGTAGAAGGCAGAGGTGGTGGAACTTGCTTGTCACCAGTGGGACACTAATTTAGTATAGCTGACACTTTTTGGATGCCACTAAGTTTCAGCACTGTTTGCTATAAAAATAGCGTAGCAAAAATGTGCTGGAGGGTAGAATGCAGAGGTGGTGGAACTTACTTGGCACCAGTGGGACTCTAATTTAGCATAGCAGACACTTTTTGGATGCCATTAAGTTTCAGCACTGTTTGCTATAAAAATAGCATAGCAAAAATGTGCTGGAGGGTAGAATGCAGAGGTGGTGGAACTTGCTTGGCACCAGTGGTACTCTAATTTAGTATAGCAGACATTTTTTTTAATGCCACTAAGTTTCAGCACTTTTTGCCATAAAAAATAGCGTAGCAAAAATGTGCAGGAGGGTAGAAGGCAGAGGTGGTGGAACTTGCTTGGCACCAGTGGTACACTAATTTAGTATAGCAGACACTTTTTGGATGCCACTAAGTTTCAGCACTGTTTGCTATAAAAATAGGGTAGCAAAAATGTATAGAAGGTGTGAGACTGTGACCGGGGTTATCTATGACGGCCGGTATGTCTCGCCCCGGTTGTGCTCACTCAATGATAATCCACTATAGGGTTAATGCTGTTTTCCCTACAGGCTGAAGGGAGGGATAAATAGATTCAGGAACAAGGGCAGGTGTGCCGGGTGTGAGGGGGTGATCACATCTCCCTGAGTTCTCTGCCGGAAAGGCACCTATGTACTATTGTGAACTTTTTCTTTGGAATAAACCGTGTGCTGTGAACCTTGGTGCCTGGATCCCGTGTCTTCTGCAGCGCAGCCGACGACGCTACCTCACATATGGCGGAGAATCGGCGGGCATGACAGCCGGTGAGGTGTAGCATCCATCCCTGGTGACCCAGCTGCGCATGTCCTGGATTCGAGCGGCTATACTACAGCCCAAACCCGGCGACGCCATGGAGGACATACTAAAGCATTTGGCTCAGGCTAATGCACAGCAGCAACAGACCAATGCACACCTGCTCCAATCCTTGCAAATGCAGGAAAAAAAATTCCAAGAACAGATGGATCAGGCCAATGCACGTCAGCAGCAATCCTTGCAAGTGCACCAAGAACAGATGGAGCAGGCCAATGCACGTTAGCAGCAAGCCTTGCAATTGCAGGAAAAAAGGCACCAAGAACAGATGGTCCTCCTGGCCAAGTCGATCCGTGCCGGACCGGCAGCAACAACCCAGGGACCGGGTGACGACGGCAGCGTCCGGAAAGCGGTGAGACAAGCGTTGCAAAAGATGACCCCGGGTGATGATGTGGAAGCGTTCCTGGCGGTGTTTGAGCGGGTGGCTGAGCGGGAAAAGCTGCCGACCCCGCAGTGGGCTGAGGTATTGTCGCCCTATCTGACGGGGGAACCCCAAAAAGCGTACCTGGACCTCTGTGCCGAGGACGCCATTGACTATGTGACCCTGAAAGTTGAAATACTGGCTCGGTTGGGGGTGAATACCTATGTACGGGCTCAGCGGGTAAATCAGTGGTTCTATGAGGAAGCCAAACCCGTACGCTCACAGGCCTATGATTTGTTACATCTTGTAAAAAAGTGGTTGCAGCCTGACACTCTGAGCCCGGCGCAAATGGTGGAAAGGGTAGTAGTGGATCGTTTTGTGCGCACTTTACCCGTCACCGTTCAACGGTGGGTCGGACAGGGTGACCCGAGTACCCTGGACCAATTAGTGTCCCTAGTAGAGCGGCATGTGGCTACGCAGGACTTGATACGGGACACTGAGACTTTGCGTACCGCCCGTCGGTCCGGCCCCTCCAAGCCTAGGGCCAAGGACTCACCACTGACACCGGTGCGGGAGTCCACTACCGTCCCGTCTGAAGCCGCACCCTCCGTCCCTGAGGTCCGGAAAACTATGTACCCTAAACGACAACTCGTCAAGGGGGTGTCCTTCCCTATTAGATGTTGGCGGTGCCAGCGGGTGGGACATATGGAAGCCCAGTGTCCACTCACCACGGAGCCCATGGATTGTGGGGTTACCCGGAGGGGTTCAATGTATGCTCAGGTGGTGTGTACCGCTGACCTGGTCTACCCAGAGACTGAGCCCCACTTGTGCCAAATTCAGGTGAATGGATGTCCGGTTACAGGCTTGTTGGATTCCGGAAGCTTAGTGACCCTTGTGCGATCAACCCTAAGGGCTAAAGTAAAGGCCACAGGACGTACCGTGGGGGTGGTTTGCATACATGGGGACCGCCGAGACTATCCCACGGGGATAGTCACCATCACAGCACCTTGCGGTCAGGTGCAACATGAGGTGGGACTTATTAATACTCTTCCCTATGATGTGATCCTAGGAAGGGATCTGCCCTATTTTTGGACTTTATGGAAGGGACCTCCTAAGTCCCCTCAGATATTGGTCAGTCCGGGACCTGAGCCCTACAATCCTGAATCCGGGACGCCTGCCGTAGGGGTCCCCATGATAGGGACAGGATGTGAACCTGATAGGTCGCCCCTAGAGGTATTGGCAGGAGAGGCTGAGACGGTCGAGCCCATCCCGGAGTTGGAGGCGTCCCCGGATACGTTTGGGACAGCCCAACTCCAGGACCCTACATTAATACATGCCCGGAGTCGGGTGACAGTAGTTGACGGGGTGGCACAGCTGCCTGGTGCCCAGGTAAGATACCCCCATTTCGCTCTTAAGCAGGATTTACTCTACCGGGTAGATGAAATACGGGGCGTAGGGGTAGAGCAGTTGGTGGTGCCCCAGCCGTATCGCCGGCGGGTCCTCGACTTGGCTCATAAACACCTGATGAGTGGTCACCTAGGGGTCAAGAAAACGCAGGAGCGAATATTGCAAAGGTTCTATTGGCCCGGGGTCTTTGGGGAGGTAAAACGGTTCTGCGAAACCTGCCCGGAGTGTCAGCTTACCGCACCCCTGACCCACTTTCGCAGTCCGTTGGTACCGTTACCCATTATAGAAGTCCCTTTTGAACGGATAGGGATGGATCTGGTGGGGCCCCTCGTAAAGTCTGCTCGAGGGCACCAGCATATCCTAGTGATCGTTGACTATGCCACCCGGTATCCAGAGGCGATACCTCTCAGACATACTGCAGCCAAGCTTATAGCTCGGGAGTTGTTTGCTGTGTTCTGCCGGGTGGGGTTGCCCAAGGAGATCCTTACGGATCAGGGGACCCCATTCATGTCTAAAGTGACCAAAGAGCTATGCCGGCTACTCCAGATCAAGCAGTTGCGTACGTCTGTGTATCATCCTCAGACTGATGGTTTAGTGGAACGATTCAATAAAACCCTGAAAACCATGCTCAAAAGGGTGATTTCCAAAGATGGGAAAGACTGGGATATGATGCTTCCCTATTTGATGTTTGCCATACGAGAGGTGCCACAGGCATCCACGGGGTTTTCGCCTTTTGAATTGTTATACGGGCGACATCCCCGGGGATTGTTGGACCTGGCAAAAGAAACCTGGGAGCAGGAGCCCACCCCCCATAAAAGTGTGATTGAACACATTTTGGGTATGCAGAACCGCATAAGCGCGGTCATGCCAATTGTGAAGGAGCATTTACAGGAGGCTCAGGCCGCGCAAAGCGGCCGCTACAATAGACAAGCCACCGTGCGGACCTTTAAACCCGGGGATCGGGTGTTGGTATTGATTCCCATGGCGGAGAGTAAATTCCTGGCTCAGTGGCAAGGCCCCTACGAGATAAAGGAAAGAGTCGGGGTGGTTAACTATAAAGTATTGCAGCCCGGTAGGCGGAAACCTGAACAAATATACCATGTCAACCTATTAAAACCTTGGCAGGAACGGGAAAACCTGATGGCTGTTTTTTCCCCACCTCCCTCCTCTTCGGGTCGTTCACATCCGGCTCCAGCGACCTCCGGAGAGGACGAACCGGAAGTAAGGATTGGAGAAGCCCTCACCAAGACTCAGAGGCGAGAGGCCAGACGGTTGGTTCAGCAGATCCCCGATGTCTTCTCCGAGCTGCCCGGTAGGACCAGTCTGATACGACATGATATTGTCACCGAGCCCCACCTGAAGGTACGCCTGAAGTCATACCGAGTACCGGAGGCTCGACGACAAGCCATATCGGAGGAAGTAAAGACAATGTTACGCCTGGGGGTCATCGAAAAATCCCGGAGTGAATGGGCTAGTCCGATTGTCCTAATACCAAAACCCGATGGCTCCTTAAGGTTCTGCAATGACTTTAGGAGATTGAACGAAATATCCAAGTTTGATCTCTACCCCATGCCGCGGGTAGATGAGCTGATTGATAGGCTGGGACAGGCGCGATATTTTACCACGCTCGACCTGACCAAGGGGTACTGGCAGGTGCCACTAACGGAGTCCGCCAAGGAGAAAACCGCTTTTGTTACGCCGGAGGGTCTCTTCCACTATGTTGTCTTGCCTTTTGGGTTACATGGCGCTCCGGCCACGTTCCAGAGGTTGATGGACTTAGTGCTGGAACCCCACCAGGCGTATGCATTAGCGTACCTTGATGACATCATTATTTACAGCTCCGAATGGCAGACTCACTTGGAACAGGTACAAGCGGTGGTGGACGCGCTTCGAACAGCCGGATTGACAGCCAATCCCAAGAAATGTGCATTGGGACTCACGGAAGCCCGCTACTTGGGCTACGTGATAGGCCAAGGAGTGATTAAGCCCCAAATTAACAAGGTCGAGGCGATCCAGAAGTGGCCTAGACCCCTGACCACGAAGCAGGTTAGGGCCTTCCTGGGTATCGTGGGGTACTACAGGAGGTTTGTAAAAGATTTTGCGGGACTATCAGCCCCCTTGACGGACCTTCTCAAAGGCAAGAAGTCCGTCATGGTGCGCTGGACTCCGCAGGCCGAGGACTCCTTCCGGGCCCTGAAGGAGGTCCTGTGCGGACAGCCCGTTCTGGTCAACCCTGATTTCCGGAAGGAGTTCATAGTACAGACTGACGCCTCGGAGGTCGGCCTGGGGGCAGTGCTGTCTCAGGTGGTTCAGGGGGAGGAACACCCCGTCACCTTCTTAAGTAGGAAGCTCACCCCTCCCGAGCGGAATTATAGCGTAGTGGAGAAGGAGTGCCTGGCGATCAAGTGGGCCTTGGAGTCCCTACGCTATTACCTGCTGGGACGTCAGTTTCGCTTGGTGACGGATCACTCTCCACTGGTCTGGATGAGGTCCGCCAAGGAACGGAATGCCCGGGTTACCCGGTGGTTCCTTTCTCTGCAGAACTTCCGGTTTACGGTTGAACACCGGGCCGGTAGGTTGCAGGGCAACGCCGATGCCTTGTCCCGCGGCCCGTGTTTGATGGCAGGAGTTCAACCCCGCACGCTTGAACTGAGGGGGGGGGTATGTGAGACTGTGACCGGGGTTATCTATGACGGCCGGTATGTCTCGCCCCGGTTGTGCTCACTCCATGATAATCCACTATAGGGTTAATGCTGTTTTCCCTACAGGCTGAAGGGAGGGATAAATAGATTCAGGAAGAAGGGCAGGTGTGCCGGGTGTGAGGGGGTGATCACATCTCCCTGAGTTCTCTGCCGGAAAGGCACCTATGTACTATTGTGAACTTTTTCTTTGGAATAAACCGTGTGCTGTGAACCTTGGTGCCTGGATCCCGTGTCTTCTGCAGCACAGCCGACTCCGCTACCTCACAAAGGGTAGAAAGCAGAGGTGGTGGAACTTGCTTTTCACCAGTGGGACAATAATTTAGTATAGCAGACACTTTTTGGATGCCACTAAGTGTCAGCACTGTGTGCTATAAAAATAGCGTAGCAAAAATGTGCAGGAAGGTTGAATGTAGAGGTGTTGGAACTTGCTTGGCACCAGTGGGACACTAATTTAGTATAGCAGTCACTTTTTGGATGCCACTAAGTTTCAGCACTGTGTGCTATAAAAATAGCGTAGCAAAAATGTGCAGGAGGCTAGAATACAGAGGTGGTGGAACTTGCTTGGCACCAGTGGGAGACTAATTTAGTGTAGCAGACACTTTTTGGATGCCACTAAGTTTCAGCACTGTGTGCTATAAAAATAGCGTAGCAAAAATGTGCAGGAGGCTAGAATACAGAGGTGGAGGAACTTGCTTGGCACCAGTGGTCCACTATTTTAGTATAGCAGACACTTTTTGTATCCCACTAAGTTTCTGCACTGTTTGCTATAAAAATAGCGTAGCAAAAATGTGCAGGAGGGTCGAATGCAGAGGTGGTGGAACTTGCTTGGCACCAGTGGGACAGTAATTTAATATAGCAGACACTTTTTGGATGCCACTAAGTTTCAGCACTGTTTGCTATAAAAACAGCATAGCAAAAATGTGCAGGAGGGTAGAATGCAGAGGTGGTGGAACTTGCTTGGCACCAGTGAAACAATAATTTAGTATAGCAGTCACTTTTTGGATGCCACTAAGTTTCAACACTGTTTGCTATAAAAATAGCATAGCAAAAATGTGCAGGAGGGTAGAATGCAGAGGTGGTGGAACTTGCTTGGCACCAGTTGGACACTAATTTAGTGTAGCAGACACTTTTTGGATGTCACTAAGTTTCAACACTGTTTGCTATAAAAATAGCATAGCAAAAATGTGCAGGAGGGTAGAATGCAGAGGTGGTGGAACTTGCTTGGCACCAGTGGGACACTAATTTAGTATACCGGAAACTTCTTGGATGCCACTAAGTTTCAGCACTGTTTGCTATAAAAAATAGCGTAGCAAAAATGTGCAGGAGCTTAGAATGCAGAGGTGGTGGAACTTGCTTGTCACCAGTAGGACAATAATTAAGTATAGCAGACACTTTTTGTATGCCACTAAGTTTCTGCACTGTTTGCTATAAAAATAGCGTAGCAATAATGTGTAGGAGGGTAGAATGCAGAGGTGGTGGAACTTGCTTGGCACCAGTGGAACACTAATTTAATATAGCAGACACTTTTTGTATCCCACTAAGTTTCTGCACTCTTTGCTATAAAAATAGCGTAGCAAAAATGTGCAGGAGGGTCAAATGCAGAGGTGGTGGAAATTGCTTGGCACCAGTGGGACAGTAATTTAGTATAGCAGACACTTTATGGATGCCACTAAGTTTCAGCACTGTTTGCTATAAAAACAGCGTAGCAAAAATGTGCAGGATGGTAGAATGCAGAGGTGGTGGAACTTGTTTGGCACCAGTGGAACAATAATTTAGTATAGCAGTCACTTTTTGGATGCCACTAAGTTTCAACACTGTTTGCTATAAAAATAGCGTAGCAAAAATGTGCAGGAGGGTAGAATGCAGAGGTGGTGGAACTTGCTTTTCACCAGTGGGACAATAATTTAGTATAGCAGACACTTTTTGGATGCCACTAAGTGTCAGCACTGTTTGCTATAAAAATAGGATAGCAAAAATGTGCAGGAGGGTAGAATGCAGAGGTGGTGGAACTTGCTTGGCACCAGTGGAACAATAATTTAGTATAGCAGTCACTTTTTGGATGCCACTACATTTCAGCACTGTTTGCCATAAAATAGGGTAGCAAAAATGTACAGAAGGGTAGAAAGCACAGGTGGTGGAACTTGGTTTTCACCAGTGGGACACTAATTTAGTATAGTAGACACTTTTTGGATGCCACTAAGTGTCAGCACTGTTTGCTATAAAAATAGCGTAGCAAAAATGTGCAGGAAGGTTGAATGTAGAGGTGTTGGAACTTGCTTGGCGCCAGTGGGACACTAATTTAGTATAGCAGACAATTTTTGGATGCCACTAAGTTTCAGCACTGTTTGCTATAAAAATAGCGTAGCAAAAATGTGCAGGAGGGTAGAATGCAGAGGTGGTGGAACTTGCTTGGCACCAGTGGAACAATAATTTAGTATAGCAGTCACTTTTTGGATGCCACTAAGTTTCAGCACTGTGTGCTATAAAAATAGCGTAGCAAAAATGTGCAGGAAGGTTGAATGTAGAGGTGTTGGAACTTGCTTGGCACCAGTGGGACACTAATTTAGTGTAGCAGACACTTTTTGGATGTCACTAAGTTTCAGCACTGCCTGCTATAAAAATAGCGTCGCAAAAATGTGCAGGAGGGTAGAAGGCAGAGGTGGTGGAACTTGCTTGGCACCAGTGGGACACTAATTTAGTATAGTAGATACTTTTTGGATGCCACTAAGTTTCAGCACTGTTTTCTATAAAAATGGCGTAGCAAAAATGTGCAGGAGGGTAGAATGCAGAGGTGGTGGAACTTGCTTGGCACCAGTGGGAGTCTGATTTAGCATAGCAGACACTTTTTGGATGCCACTAAGTTTCAGCACTGTTTGCTGTAAAAATAGCATAGCAAAAATGTGCTGGAGGGTAGAATGCAGAGGTGGTGGAACTTGCTTGGCACCAGTGGTACTCTAATTTAGTATAGCAGACACTTTTTTAATGCCACTAAGTTTCAGCACTGTTTGCTATAAAAAATAGCGTAGCAAAAATGTGCAGGAGGGTAGAAGGCAGAGGTGGTGGAACTTCCTTGGCACGAGTGGGACACTAATTTAGTATAGCAGACACTTTTTGTATGCCACTAAGTTTCAATACTGTTTGTTATAAAAATAGCGTAGCAAAAATGTGCATAAGGGTAGAATGCAGAGGTGGTGGAACTTGCTTGGCACCAGTGGGACACTAATTTAGTATAGCAGACACTTTTTGGATGCCACTAAGTTTCAACACTGTTTGCAATAAAAATAGCGGAGCAAAAATGTGCAGGAGGCTAGAATGCAGAGGTGGTGGAACTTGCTTGTCACCAGTGGGACTCTAATTTAGTATGGCTGACACTTTTTGGATGCCACTAAGTTTCAGCTCTGTTTGCTATAAAAAAAAAGCGTAGCAAAAATGTACAAGAGGGTAGAAAGCAGAGATGGTGGAACTTGCTTTTCACCAGTGGGACACTAATTTAGTATAGTAGACACTTTTTGGATGCCACTAAGTGTCAGCACTGTTTGCTATAAAAATAGCATAGCAAAAATTTGCAGGAGGATAGAATACAGAGGTGGTTGAACTTGCTTGGCACCAGTGGGATATTAATTTAGTGTAGCAGACACTTTTTGGATGACACTAAGTTTCAGCACTGTTTGCTATAAAAATTGCGTAGCAAAAATGTGCAGGAGGGTAGAATGCAGAGGTGGTGGAACTTGCTTGGCACCAGTGGTACTCTAATTTAGTATAGCAGACACTTTTTTAATGCCACTAAGTTTCAGCACTGTTTGCTATAAAAAATAGCGGAGCAAAAATGTGCAGGAGGGTAGAAAGCAGAGATGGTGAAACTTGCTTTTCACCAGTGGGACACTAATTTAGTATAGCAGACACTTTTTGGATGCCACTACGTTTCTGCACTGTTTGCTATAAAAAGAGCATAGCAAAAATGTGCAGGAGGGTAGAATGCAGAGGTGGTGGAACATGCTTGGCACCAGTGGAACACTAATTTAGTATAGCAGACACTTTTTGTATGCCACAAAGTTTCTGCACTGTTTGCTATAAAAATAGCGTAGCAAAAATGTGCAGGAGGGTCGAATGCAGAGGTCGTGGAACTTGCTTGGCACCAGTGAGACAATAATTTAGTATAGCACACACTTTTTTAATGCCACTAAGTTTCAGTACTGTTTGCTATAAAAATAGCGTAGCAAAAATGTGCAGGAGGGTAGAATGCAGAGGTGGTGGAACTTGCTTGGCACCAGTGGGATACTAATTTATTATAGCAGACACTTTTTGGATGCCACTAAGTTTCAGCACTGTTTGCCATAAAAATAGGGTAGCAAAAATGTACAGGAGGGTAGAAAGCAGAGGTGGTGGAACTTGCTTTTCACTAGTGGAACAATAATTTAGTATAGCAGTCACTTTTTGGATGCCACTAAGTTTCAGCACTGTGTGCTATAGAAATAGCGTTGCAAACATGTGCAGGAGGATAAAATACAGGGATGGTGGAACTTGCTTGGCACCAGTGGGACACTAATTTAGTGTAGCAGAAACTTTTTGGATGTCACTAAGTTTCAGCACTGTTTGCTATAGAAATAGCGTAGCAAAAATGTGCAGGAGGGTAGAATGCAGAGGGGGTGGAACTTGCTTGTCACCAGTGGAACAATAATTTAGTATAGCAGTCACTTTTTGGATGCCACTAAGTTTCAGCACTGTTTGCTATAGAAATAGCGTAGCAAAAATGTGCAGGAGGGTAGAATGCAGAGGGGGTGAAACTTGCTTGGCACCAGTGGGACACTAATTTAGTGTAGCAGAAACTTTTTGGATGTCACTAAGTTTCAGCACTGTTTGCTATAGAAATAGCGTAGCAAAAATGTGCAGGAGGGTAGAATGCAGAGGGGGTGGAACTTGCTTGGCACCAGTGGGACACTAATTTAGTATAGTAGAAACTTCTTGGATGCCACTAAGTTTCAGCACTGCTTGCTATAGAAATAGCGTCGCAAAAATGTGCAGGAGGGTAGAATGCAGAGGTGGTGGCACTTGCTTGGCACCAGTGGGACACTAATTTAGTATAGCAGACACTTTTTGGATGCCACTAAGTTTCAACACTGTTTGCTATAAAAATAGCGTAGCAAAAATGTGCAGGAGGGTAGAAGGCAGAGGTGGTGGAACTTGCTTGGCACCAGTGGGACTCTAATTTAGTATAGCAGACAGTTTTTGGATACCACTAAGTTTCAGCTCTGTTTGCTATAAAAAACAGCGTAGCAAAAATGTGCAGGAGGGTAGAAGGCAGAGGTGGTGGAACTTGCTTGGCACCAGTGGGACACTAATTTAGTATAGCAGACACTTGTTGGATGCCACTAAGTTTCAGCACTGTTTGCTATAAAAATAGTGTAGCAAAAATGTGCTATAGGGAAGAATGCAGAGGTGGTGGAACTTGCTTGGCACCAGTGGAACACTAATTTAGTATAGCAGACACTTTTTGGATGCCACTAAGTTTCTGCACTGTTTGCTATAAAAAGAGCGTAGCAAAAATGTGCAGGAGGGTAGAATGCAGAGGTTTTGGAACTTGCTTGGCACCAGTGGGATACTAATTTAGTATAGCAGACACTTTTTGGATGCCACTAAGTTTCAGCACTGTTTGCCATAAAAATAGGGTAGCAAAAATGTACAGGAGGGTAGAAAGCAGAGGTGGTGGAACTTGCTTTTCACCAGTGGGACACTAATTTAGTATAGCAGACACTTTTTGGATGCCACTAAGTTTCAGCACTGTTTGCTATAAAAATAGCGTAGCAAAAATGTGCAGGAGGGTAGAATGCAGAGGTGGTGGAACTTGCTTGTCACCAGTGGAACAATAATTTAGTATAGCAGTCACTTTTTGGATGCCACTAAGTTTCAGCACTGTGTGCTATAGAAATAGCGTTGCAAACATGTGCAGGAGGATAGAATACAGGGATGGTGGAACTTGCTTGGCACCAGTGGGACACTAATTTAGTGTAGCAGACACTTTTTGGATGTCACTAATTTTCAGCACTGTTTGCTATAAAAATAGGGTAGGAAAAATATACAGGAGGGTAGAAAGCAGAGGTGGTGGAACTTGTGTCGCGGGCGGGGAGGAGGGTGTCAGCACACCGCGCTCACCCCTTCTGCTCGGGTCCGGCAGCTGCTCCTGGTGGCTCGAGCTGTGGGCCGGATCCCGGGGTTTCTCGAGCGACACTCCTCGCCCGTGAGTGAAAGGGGATGTTTGTTGGGTGTGGGGATTGTTATAGTTCATGACGCCACCCACGGTTGTGGTGATTGCACCACCGCTGCTCAGTGTTGGGGTCCCGGGGATGGTGATGCGGAGCAGCCAGGTGTTGTGTTGCCCCTCCGTGGGTAGGGGTTGGTGATCCCGGGGCCCGGTGATGAGATGTAAAGTGTAGGGCCTGGAGGGCGCAGGGACGCGGGGGCAGCGCTGTGCCTTGCGGCACTATGGTACTCACTCAGCCTGACACACGGACACAGTTTGTACGGTAAACCAACGGCTGGTAGGACGGTCCCACAGACGGCTGCACCTGCACTCCCGGTAGGTGACGGTGATGTCCCTCTTCCTTGCACCTGTGTTGACTGATGGTAGCGGTGGATTCCCTCCGGTTACCTGCTCCCCGGCTGCAATCTGGGCCGGAGGAGCTCTACACTTTGCCCGCAGGCGCTGGCCCTGAGAAACTGGTGCCGTGGCGGTGGCGGTGTCTCTCCAATACGGGTTGGGCTGTTGCCTTCAATCGGGACTTGGTTGTTGGGGGATCTGCGTCCCCGTCACTGACGGATTTGGCAAATCTGGCGACTCCTAGCCTTGCCGGGGTCCGAGAGGCCCCTGCCCTGGTGCTGACTGTCCTTCGGAACACTGCTCCAGACCACCGGGCACACAGCCAACGGGGTCCTTCCAGGAACTTCCAAACGGTCCCCCTCCAGACAGTCACCGCCGTTGCTGACCTTGCTGTTCTGGCCCTCACAAAGCTGGACCCTTCAGGCTGTCTTTCTCTTCTGTTACTTTGCTTGCTTTTCCTCCTTTACTACTTTCCTTCCTTCACTTTCACTTAGTTGTTTACTTTTGCCCTGTCTAGACTACTCCTCCACTCTTTCCACTTCCTCCTCCCTGACTAGACTGTCTGGTCTCTTCCTGCCTCCAGTGTTGTGAGCTCCTTGGTGGGCGGAGCCAACCGCCTGGCCCACCCCCTGGTGTGCATCATCAACCTCTGGAGGAAGGCAACAAGGATTTGTGGTTAGCTGTGATGTGCCTACCTGGAGTGTGGGGTGTGGTGGTGTTTGACCTGTGTCCCCTGGCTTGCCCAGGGCGACACATTCCCCCTTAGCAAAATGCAGACCGTCCGCGGGCTGCCGTCCTACACCGATTTTATTTTTCTGTAAAAAGGGGGTAACAGGGTTAAGCAAAACATAAATACATTTTTAATCAAAAACTCTTCCCAAGACGGGAGGCACATTTACTTAAACGTTGCAACGGTGTACGGTGACGGTTTCCGCTCTCTCCCACCCAAGCAACCTGGCCCTGATGCTGCCCCTAAAACCCAGGCAGCACCCCTTGACCCACAGTCCAGCACAAGTTACCCGAGCGGGATCTGTCCTTCCCCTCCAGAGGGTGGCCACCGGTTCCTTTGGTGGCTGGGCCCCAGCCTGCTCTGCTGAGGGCCCTCCCTCCAACCTGCCTCTCCGGAGGCGGTATTGCGGAAACGGTAACGGTACCCAAGATATTTACAAGCCACTTAACGTTTGTGGTGCCCTGCTAGTTCACGGGCTTGTCCATGGATAGTTCCCATGCAAATAAACTTTAAACGGTCCCCACGGGGACAACGGTGCCCGCTCCAGCCGGTTGCAAATCAACAAAGCAAATCAGGTGAAAAACTCGGTATAATCATTTTCTTCTTATCATTTCAAACTTTTTCAGACAAACAACAACACTCTTACATTTGCGGACCCCTTTCATTCATAGAACGGTCTCCCTGTACCTAAGTGGGGGTCTACCTAGGTTGGAACGGGTGGACCTTCGGAGCCCGGTGTCAGTGGTGCTAGACAGTGGGGTAGAGGGAACAATCGGTTCCTCCTCCCTGCTATAGTGTGGAGAAGGCGGAGGTGCAGGGGGGCTGGGTACAGGTTCATCCCTGGGCACCGGCACTGGTTCTTGCTCACGGTTGACGCTTCCACTACTTCTTCATCCACGGGTTGTGGGAACAGTATCACTGGAAGAATCACCGCGCTGTCCTGTGTAGGCCAGTCTGCTGGGAAGTCACCCATTACAGTGTGGATTACCTCTGCTGCCTTCTCCACTGGTGGAGGAACCGGTACTTCGGCCTCTGCCTTCAGCGCTGGGGGGCATTTCTTTAGATGGTCCCGGGAAACTGTGGCTAGGGTGTCCCCTTGGTCACGACTGATCTGGTAAGTCTTCCCGTCTCCCCATTCTGTGGGTTGTATGACATAAGGGACTTGCTCCCACTGATCATCCAGCTTGTGGGTTTTCCTCTTCCGTTTCAGCACCACATCCCCTGGCTGGAAAGGACCTGCGGGCGCCTTCTGGTTGAACCGGTGCTCCTGCTGCTCTCGGCTTCGACTGAGGTTCTTCTCCACATACTCCTGGATTTGCCGGTACCGTGCCCTCCTCCGACTTTCCCACTCTGCCGTTGAAGGGAGTGCTTCTGGGGCTTCCAACCCCATCTCCAGATCCACCGGCAGGCGGCCAGGCCGAGCCCTCATCAGATACGCTGGGGTGCACTTCGTCGAGCTGGACGGGATATTATTATACATGTCAACCAAGTCAGGTAGCTTTTCCGGCCACATGTTCCGTTCTTCCAGCGGTAGCGTCTTGAGGAGCCCCAGGACCAAGTGATTCATTTTCTCGCACATGCCGTTGGTTTGGGCGTGGTACGGAGTGGTCCGGATCTTCTTGCAGCCGTACAACTGGCAGAATTCGTGAAACACCTCTGCTTCAAAAGCCGGGCCTTGGTCAGTCAGCACCTTCTCGGGGTACCCATGGGGTCGGCAGAAATAAGCCTGGAACGCTCGAGCAGCGGTTCGACCAGTTAGGTCCTTAACGGGGACTACCACCATAAATCTTGAGTAGTGGTCTACCATGGTCAATGCGTAGGTGTACCCACTTCGGCTAGGGGTGAGCTTGACATGGTCCAGGGAGACCAGCTCCAGCGGCTGATGGGTGACTATGGGATGTAACGGTGCCCTCTGGCTAGTCTCGTCCTTTCTCCTCAGTGTACAAGGACCACATTCTCGACACCAGGCTTCCACCGATTCACGCATCCCACTCCAATAGAACCGCTCCCTCAACAGCATCTCCAGCTTCTTCCACCCGAAGTGGCCAGCACCATCATGGTATGCCCGCAGGACAGTAGCGACCTCAGCTTGAGGAACGATCAATTGGCATATCTTCTCATGGGTCTTCGGGTTGATCAGCTCACGGTACAGCCTCCCTTGGTTTAGGTAAAGCCGTTTTCGTTCTTTCCACAAGCGTTGAGCTTCGGCTGGAGCGGCAGGGTCTATTCCCATAGCACCTTGTTCCACCAGAGTCTTGACAAGGCGGACAGCCGGCGCTTGGTCCTGGACGTCCTGCCACTCTTGACTGGGCCGCGGGTCCAGATCCACCCTTTGCTGACAGACTTGTACCCTCTCAGTAGGCAGCTGGTGAAACGCAGGCAACTCGATCTCCTCGAGGTCGTCATCCTCGCACCCCTCTTCTGACAGATGGGGCATCCGGGAGAGTGCATCAGCATTTATGTTGACACGACCAGCTCGGTACTTTATGGTGAAATCATAGTTGGCTAGCCGGGCTACCCACCGCTGTTCCAGCGCGCCCAACTTGGCCGTGTTCAGGTGAGTCAGCGGGTTGTTGTCCGTAAACGCTGTGAATTTGGCTGCCGCCAAGTAGTGGCGGAACCGCTCCATGATAGCCCACACCAACGCCAATAGCTCAAGCTTGAAGGAGCTATAGTTCTCAGGGTTCCTTTCGGTCGGCCGGAGTTTTCGGCTGGCGTAGGCAATCACCTTCTCCTTTCCATCCTGGACCTGGGATAAGACCGCTCCTAGCCCCACATTACTGGCGTCCGTGTGGAGGATGAACGGGCTCCCATAGTCGGGGTACGCCAGGACCTCTTCTCCGGTCAAGGCCGCCTTCAACTGGCAAAAGGACTCCTCATGCTTGTCCTCCCACGAAAGTGGGGCCCCAATGGGTCTACCACCTTTGGTCTGTCCCACGAGGAGATCTTGCATGGGGGCAGCCATCTTCGTGTATCCCTTTATAAAGCGCCGATAGTACCCCACCAGACCCAGGAACTGCCTTACTTCCCTCACTGTAGTTGGTCTCGGCCAGCTCTGGATGGCAGTAATCTTCTCAGGGTCGGGGGCGACACCATCCTCACTCACCACATGCCCTAGATACTGCACTCTGGGTTTCAGCAGGTGGCATTTTGAGGGCTTCAACTTCATCCCGTACTGGGCAAGGGACGCGAACACCTCGGCCAGGTGCTCCAGATGGGCTTCATACGTCTGGGAATAAACAATCACATCATCCAAATACAGCAGGACGGCCTCGAAGTTTAAATGTCCCAGACAGCACTCCATCAACCGTTGGAAGGTCCCAGGGGCATTGCACAGCCCAAACGGCATGCTATTGAATTCGCAGAGTCCCATCGGGGTGGTGAAGGCGGTCTTCTCCCGGTCCTCTGGGGCCACGGCCACTTGCCAGTATCTGCTGGTGAGGTCAAGGGTCGAGAAGTAGTTTGCGGTTCTCAGTGCAGCCAAAGACTCTTCAATTCGAGGTAAGGGATAGGCATCTTTATGGGTTATCTGGTTGATCTTCTGGTAGTCCACACACATCCGCATGGTACCATCCTTCTTCTTGACCAGTACCAACGGAGCGGCCCAGGGACTACAGCTGTCCCGAATAACCCCTGCCTCCTTCATATTCCTCAACATATCTTTGGCACACTGGTAATGTGCAGGGGGAATAGGTCTATACCTCTCTTTGATAGGGGGATGTTCACCTGTGGGAATGTGGTGTTGAACCCCCTTGATCCGCCCAAAGTCTAGGGGGTGCTTACTGAAAACCTGTTCGTACTCCTGCACCACCCTGTGTACCCCGGCCCTGTGATGTGTAGGGGTATCATCAGTGCCTACATGTAGCTGTTGGTGCCACTCCTTTGTGTCCCCCTGGGGTGGGGAAGTGCTGGGGTTAGGTGGGAGTGTGGATGGACTGGCTTCCTGGATAGTGTGAGGGTCCAGGGTGAGCAGCTTGGCAATGGTGGCATTCCGGGGGAGCCTGACTTCTTCCTCCCCACAGTTCAACACTCTCACGGGCACTCTCCCTTTCTTCACATCTACCACCCCTCGGGCGGCCACTACAGTGGGCCAGTGCTCGGAGGGCATGGGCTCCATCATCGCAGGGTAGTCACGCCCCTGAGGCCCTACTGCTGCCCTACACCAGATCATCATCTCACTCCTAGGGGGCACAGTCAATGGAGCAACATCCATCACTCTCACTCCACCAATCTCCCCTCCTGTTGAGCTTACATGCTGGCGGTACATCAGGGCGCGGATCTCACGCTGCACAGCCCTCTGCCGGCTCCCCGCCGCCGTGGCGGCTAGCTGTTGCAATAGGTTCAACACATCAGCCATGCAGTGTTCCATCACATTGGTTCCCAGCACTATTTTCGGGTTATGATCACTGGGTTCATTCATGATCACAATCATACCCTAGTGTTGCAGTTCAGCTTGCCCCACTGTCATAGCCACTTGTTTATACCCCACCTGGGTCAATGGAAGTCCATTAGCGGCAATCAAATTTATACTATCGTCTGGAGGCGCCAGCTCGTCTGTGGCCCAATACTGCCGATACAACGTGTACGGTATGGTAGTTACCTGTGATCCAGTGTCCAAGAGAGCCATCACTGGTATGCCGTCCACAGCCACGGGGATGATAGGGCGGGCCCCGACATATCGGTCTCGCCAGTCCGGGGGGCCACGGTGTTCTACTCCTGAGGATTGGCCCGTGGCCCCAGGGGTTGCTCGTTTAACGGGCACTGTCGGTAATAATGGCCCGGCTTATGGCACTTGTAGCAGATTGGGGGTCTGCTCCGCGGGTTGTTAGCGCTTCTCCGCTGCATCCAGGGAACATCTTCGGGACTGTCAGCAAGCTGTATCTGCGCTGGAGGCTGAGATCTGGTCAGAGGTTGTAGCGCAGCAAGGATCTTGGCAAGGTCTCCGTCCAGGCGACGGACCTGGGCTGCCAGTTCTTCCACTGTACTGCTCGGGGCTGTAGGTATTGGTGAGGTTGGTATGGCAGAGGCCGCCACAACGGGAGCCGTTTCGACGGGCCATGGGGCGGTTTCCAGAACTTCTGCAGCTGGGGGCTGTAGTGCTTTAATGGCCCGCTCCTTTAACACAGCGAAGTCCACATCAGGGTGTTCCAGGGCCCACAGCCGGAGTTGTTTACGATCCTCAGGGGACCTCATCCCCTGCGCAAATTGCTCCACTAACATCTTGTTGCTATCCGCCTCATTAATAGAGCTCACCCGCTTCAGCGTGCGGAGGGCGGTCTGCAGACGTAGAGCATAGTCCCGAATGCTATCCCCAGCTCGTTGCCGGCACTGGTAAAACTGCATCCTCAGCTCCGCTTCAGTCCGGGTCTCGAAGGCAGTCTGTAGCTTTTCGAAGATGGTGGCTACAGAGAGCCGGTCCCCCTCGGCCCAGGTCTCCGCTTCCTGCTCCGCCGCACCGGTTAACTGGCCTAGCACTATCGCTGCACGTTGCTTATCAGTCAGGGGGTACAGCTCTAGCAACGGGTTAAGCTTTTTCCGGAAGGCCTGTAGGGCATCCGGTTTCCCGTCATACCGCGGTAGCCAGGCAGCTCCGGGCGCATAGGGCAAGGAAAACGGCATGACCTGAGCAAGCGCGGGGGCCGCGGCACCTCCCGCCGGTACGACCGGGACCTGGGCAGGCCCATTCCCATCCGCGGGTGCTGCTGCGGCTGCGACCACCGCTCCTCCAGCGGCTCCGTCGGGCGCAGACATCTTGTTTCTGTCCCCCTTAGCTCTTTCCGGCCCCTCCTCTCTCGGGGCGGGGTTTTGGCCTTCGCGCCTCTACTGCTCGAGAAGACGCTCGAACGGGAACTTTTCGCACCAAAGATGGCGGCTTCTGAAATTTTTCTGCCGGATGCCTCCGGCGGTAACAAGGCGCACCTCTACCTGACGACAGAGCGGTAAGATCCTGTTCGTGACGCCAAGTTGTCGCGGGCGGGGAGGAGGGTGTCAGCACACCACGCTCACCCCTTCTGCTCGGGTCCGGCAGCTGCTCCTGGTGGCTCGAGCTGTGGGCCAGATCCCGGGGTTTCTCGAGCGACACTCCTCGCCCGTGAGTGAAAGGGGATGTTTGTTGGGTGTGGGGATTGTTATAGTTCGTGACGCCACCCACGGTTGTGGTGATTGCACCACCGCTGCTCAGTGTGGGGGTCCCGGGGATGGTGATGCGGAGCAGCCAGGTGTTGTGTTGCCCCTCCGTGGGTAGGGGTTGGTGATCCCGGGGCCCGGTGATGAGATGTAAAGTGTAGGGCCTGGAGGGCGCAGGGACGCGGGGGCAGCGCTGTGTCTTGCGGCACTATGGTACTCACTCAGCCTGACACACGGACACAGTTTGTACGGTAAACCAACGGCTGGTAGGACGGTCCCACAGACGGCTGCACCTGCACTCCCGGTAGGTGACGGTGATGTCCCTCTTCCTTGCACCTGTGTTGACTGATGGTAGCGGTGGATTCCCTCCGGTTACCCGCTCCCCGGCTGCAATCTGGGCCGGAGGAGCTCTACACTTTGCCCGCAGGCGCTGGCCCTGAGAAACTGGTGCCGTGGCGGTGGCGGTGTCTCTCCAATACGGGTTGGGCTGTTGCCTTCAATCGGGACTTGGTTGTTGGGGGATCTGCGTCCCCGTCACTGACGGATTTGGCAAATCTGGCGACTCCTAGCCTTGCCGGGGTCCGAGAGGCCCCTGCCCTGGTGCTGACTGTCCTTCGGAACACTGCTCCAGACCACCGGGCACACAGCCAACGGGGTCCTTCCAGGAACTTCCAAACGGTCCCCCTCCAGACAGTCACCGCCGTTGCTGACCTTGCTGTTCTGGCCCTCACAAAGCTGGACCCTTCAGGCTGTCTTTCTCTTCTGTTACTTTGCTTGCTTTTCCTCCTTTACTACTTTCCTTCCTTCACTTTCACTTAGTTGTTTACTTTTGCCCTGTCTAGACTACTCCTCCACTCCTTCCACTTCCTCCTCCCTGACTAGACTGCCTGGTCTCTTCCTGCCTCCAGTGTTGTGAGCTCCTTGGTGGGCGGAGCCAACCGCCTGGCCCACCCCCTGGTGTGCATCATCAACCTCTGGAGGAAGGCAACAAGGATTTGTGGTTAGCTGTGATGTGCCTACCTGGAGTGTGGGGTGTGGTGGTGTTTGACCTGTGTCCCCTGGCTTGCCCAGGGCGACACACTTGCTTTTCACCAGTGCGACACTAATTTAGTATAGCAGACTCTTTTTGGATGCCACTAAGTTTCAGCACTGTTTGCTATAAAAATAGCGTAGCAAAAATGTGCAGGAGGGTAGAATGCAGAGGTGGTGGAACTTGCTTGTCACCAATGGAACAATAATTTAGTATAGCAGTCACTTTTTGGATGCCACTAAGTTTCAGCACTGTGTGCTATAGAAATACCGTTGCAAACATGTGCAGGAGGATAGAATACAGGGGTGGTGGAACTTGCTTGGCACCAGTGGGACACTAATTTAGTATAGCAGAAACTTTTTGGATGTCACTAAGTTTCAGCACTGTTTGCTATAGAAATAGCGTAGCAAAAATGTGCAGGAGGGTAGAATGCAGAGGGGGTGGAACTTGCTTGGCACCAGTGGGACACTAATTTAGTATAGTAGAAACTTCTTGGATGCCACTAAGTTTCAGCACTGCTTGCTATAAAAATAGCGTCGCAAAAATGTGCAGGAGGGTAGAATGCAGAGGTGGTGGCACTTGCTTGGCACCAGTGGGACACTAATTTAGTATAGCAGACACTTTTTGGATGCCACTAAGTTTCAACACTGTTTGCTATAAAAATAGCGTAGCAAAAATGTGCAGGAGGGTAGAAGGCAGAGGTGGTGGAACTTGCTTGGCACCAGTGGGACTCTAATTTAGTATAGCAGACAGTTTTTGGAAACCACTAAGTTTCAGCTCTGTTTGCTATAAAAAACAGCGTAGCAAAAATGTGCAGGAGGGTAGAAGGCAGAGGTGGTGGAACTTGCTTGGCACCAGTGGGACACTAATTTAGTATAGCAGACACTTGTTGGATGCCACTAAGTTTCAGCACTGTTTGCTATAAAAATAGTGTAGCAAAAATGTGCTATAGGGAAGAATGCAGAGGTGGTGGAACTTGCTTGGCACCAGTGGGACACTAATTTAGTATAGCAGACACTTTTTGGATGCCACTAAGTTTCTGCACTGTTTGCTATAAATAAAGCATAGCAAAAATGTGCAGGAGGGTCGAATGCAGAGGTGGTGGAACATGCTTGGCACCAGTGAGACAATAATTTAGTATACCAGACACTTTTTGGATACCACTAAGTTTCAGCTCTGTTTACTATAAAAATAGAGTAGCAAAAATGTGCAGGAGGGTAGAATGCAGAGGTGGTGGAACGTGCTTGGCCTCAGGGGGACACTAATTTAGTATAGTAGACACTTTTTGGATGCCACTAAGTTTCTGCACTGTTTGCTATAAAAATAGCGTAGCAAAAATGTGCAGGAGGGTAGAATGCAGAGGTGGTGGAACTTGCTTGGCACCAGTGGGACACTAATTTAGTATAACTGACACTTTTTGGAAGCCACTAAGTTTCAGGACTGTTTGCTATAAAAATAGCGTAGCAAAAATGTGCTGGAGGGTAGAATGCAGAGGTGGTGGAACTTACTTGGCACCAGTGGAACACTAATTTAATATAGCAGACACTTTTTGTATCCCACTAAGTTTCTGCACTGTTTGCAATAAAAATAGCGTAGCTAAAATGTGCAGGAGGGTCGAATTCAGAGGTGGTGGAACTTGCTTGGCACCAGTGGGACAGTAATTTAGTATAGCAGACACTTTTTGGATGCCACTAAGTTTCAGCACTGTTTGCTATAAAAACAGCATAGCAAAAATGTGCAGGAGGGTAGAATGCAGAGGTGGTGGAACTTGCTTGGCACCAGTGGAAAAATAATTTAGTATAGCAGTCACTTTTTGGATGCCACTAAGTTTCAACACTGTTTGCTATAAAAATAGCATAGCAAAAATGTGCAGGAGGGTAGAATGCAGAGGTGGTGGAACTTGCTTGGCACCAGTTGGACACTAATTTAGTGTAGCAGACACTTTTTGGATGTCACTAAGTTTAAGCACTGTTTGCTATAAAAATAGCGTAGCAAAAATGTGCAGGAGGGTAGAATGCAGAGGTGGTGGAACTTGCTTGGCACCAGTGGGACACTAAT
Source organism: Anomaloglossus baeobatrachus (assembly GCF_048569485.1). Taxonomy (NCBI): domain Eukaryota; kingdom Metazoa; phylum Chordata; class Amphibia; order Anura; family Aromobatidae; genus Anomaloglossus; species Anomaloglossus baeobatrachus. The sequence goes on from NC_134362.1 coordinate 131,144,527, forward strand.
TTAGTATAGCAGAAACTTCTTGGATGCCACTAAGTTTCAGCACTGTTTGCTATAAAAAATAGCGTAGCAAAAATGTGCAGGAGCTTAGAATGCAGAGGTGGTGGAACTTGCTTGGCACCAGTAGGACAATAATTTAGTATAGCAGACACTTTTTGTATGCCACTAAGTTTCTGCACTGTTTGCTATAAAAATAGCGTAGCAAAAATGTGCAGGAGGGTCGAATGCAGAGGTGGAGGAAATTGCTTGGCACCAGTGGGACAGTAATTTAGTATAGCAGACACTTTTTGGATGCCACTAAGTTTCAGCACTGTTTGCTATAAAAACAGCGTAGCAAAAATGTGCAGGAGGGTAGAATGCAGAGGTGGTGGAACTTGCTTGGCACCAGTGGAACAATAATTTAGTATAGCAGTCACTTTTTGGATGCCACTACATTTCAGCACTGTTTGCCATAAAAATAGGGTAGCAAAAATGTACAGAAGGGTAGAAAGCACAGGTGGTGGAACTTGGTTTTCACCAGTGGGACACTAATTTAGTATAGTAGACACTTTTTGGATGCCACTAAGTGTCAGCACTGTTTGCTATAAAAATAGCGTAGCAAAAATGTGCAGGAAGGTTGAATGTAGAGGTGGTGGAACTTGCTTGGCACCAGTGGAACACTAATTTAATATAGCAGACATTTTTTGTATCCCACTAAGTTTCTGCACTGTTTGCTATAAAAATAGCGTAGCAAAAATGTGCAGGAGGGTCGAATGCAGAGGTGGAGGAAATTGCTTGGCACCAGTGGGACAGTAATTTAGTATAGCAGACACTTTTTGGATGCCACTAAGTTTCAGCACTGTTTGCTATAAAAACAGCGTAGCAAAAATGTGCAGGAGGGTAGAATGCAGAGGTGGTGGAACTTGCTTGGCACCAGTGGAACAATAATTTAGTATAGCAGTCACTTTTTGGATGCCACTACATTTCAGCACTGTTTGCCATAAAAATAGGGTAGCAAAAATGTACAGAAGGGTAGAAAGCACAGGTGGTGGAACTTGGTTTTCACCAGTGGGACACTAATTTAGTATAGTAGACACTTTTTGGATGCCACTAAGTGTCAGCACTGTTTGCTATAAAAATAGCGTAGCAAAAATGTGCAGGAAGGTTGAATGTAGAGGTGTTGGAACATGCTTGGCACCAGTGGGACACTAATTTAGTATAGCAGACAATTTTTGGATGCCACTAAGTTTCAGCACTGTTTGCTATAAAAATAGCGTAGCAAAAATGTGCAGGAGGGTAGAATGCTGAGGTGGTGGAACTTACTTGGCACCAGTGGAACACTAATTTAATATAGCAGACACTTTTTGTATCCCACTAAGTTTCTGCACTGTTTGCAATAAAAATAGCGTAGCTAAAATGTGCAGGAGGGTCGAATTCAGAGGTGGTGGAACTTGCTTGGCACCAGTGGGACAGTAATTTAGTATAGCAGACACTTTTTGGATGCCACTAAGTTTCTGCACTGTTTGCTATAAATAAAGCATAGCAAAAATGTGCAGGAGGGTCGAATGCAGAGGTGGTGGAACATGCTTGGCACCAGTGAGACAATAATTTAGTATACCAGACACTTTTTGGATACCACTAAGTTTCAGCTCTGTTTACTATAAAAATAGAGTAGCAAAAATGTGCAGGAGGGTAGAATGCAGAGGTGGTGGAACGTGCTTGGCCTCAGGGGGACACTAATTTAGTATAGTAGACACTTTTTGGATGCCACTAAGTTTCTGCACTGTTTGCTATAAAAATAGCGTAGCAAAAATGTGCAGGAGGGTAGAATGCAGAGGTGGTGGAACTTGCTTGGCACCAGTGGGACACTAATTTAGTATAACTGACACTTTTTGGAAGCCACTAAGTTTCAGGACTGTTTGCTATAAAAATAGCGTAGCAAAAATGTGCTGGAGGGTAGAATGCAGAGGTGGTGGAACTTACTTGGCACCAGTGGAACACTAATTTAATATAGCAGACACTTTTTGAATCCCACTAAGTTTCTGCACTGTTTGCAATAAAAATAGCGTAGCTAAAATGTGCAGGAGGGTCGAATTCAGAGGTGGTGGAACTTGCTTGGCACCAGTGGGACAGTAATTTAGTATAGCAGACACTTTTTGGATGCCACTAAGTTTCAGCACTGTTTGCTATAAAAACAGCATAGCAAAAATGTGCAGGAGGGTAGAATGCAGAGGTGGTGGAACTTGCTTGGCACCAGTGGAAAAATAATTTAGTATAGCAGTCACTTTTTGGATGCCACTAAGTTTCAACACTGTTTGCTATAAAAATAGCATAGCAAAAATGTGCAGGAGGGTAGAATGCAGAGGTGGTGGAACTTGCTTGGCACCAGGTGGACACTAATTTAGTGTAGCAGACACTTTTTGGATGTCACTAAGTTTAAGCACTGTTTGCTATAAAAATAGCGTAGCAAAAATGTGCAGGAGGGTAGAATGCAGAGGTGGTGGAACTTGCTTGGCACCAGTGGGACACTAATTTAGTATAGCAGAAACTTCTTGGATGCCACTAAGTTTCAGCACTGTTTGCTATAAAAAATAGCGTAGCAAAAATGTGCAGGAGCTTAGAATGCAGAGGTGGTGGAACTTGCTTGGCACCAGTAGGACAATAATTTAGTATAGCAGACACTTTTTGTATGCCACTAAGTTTCTGCACTGTTTGCTGTAAAAATAGCGTAGCAATAATGTGTAGGAGGGTAGAATGCAGAGGTGGTGGAACTTGCTTGGCACCAGTGGAACACTAATTTAATATAGCTGACATTTTTTGTATCCCACTAAGTTTCTGCACTGTTTGCTATAAAAATAGCGTAGCAAAAATGTGCAGGAGGGTCGAATGCAGAGGTGGAGGAAATTGCTTGGCACCAGTGGGACAGTAATTTAGTATAGCAGACACTTTTTGGATGCCACTAAGTTTCAGCACTGTTTGCTATAAAAACAGCGTAGCAAAAATGTGCAGGAGGGTAGAATGCAGAGGTGGTGGAACTTGCTTGGCACCAGTGGAACAATAATTTAGTATAGCAGTCACTTTTTGGATGCCACTACATTTCAGCACTGTTTGCCATAAAAATAGGGTAGCAAAAATGTACAGAAGGGTAGAAAGCACAGGTGGTGGAACTTGGTTTTCACCAGTGGGACACTAATTTAGTATAGTAGACACTTTTTGGATGCCACTAAGTGTCAGCACTGTTTGCTATAAAAATAGCGTAGCAAAAATGTGCAGGAAGCTTGAATGTAGAGGTGTTGGAACATGCTTGGCACCAGTGGGACACTAATTTAGTATAGCAGACAATTTTTGGATGCCACTAAGTTTCAGCACTGTTTGCTATAAAAATAGCGTAGCAAAAATGTGCAGGAGGGTAGAATGCTGAGGTGGTGGAACTTGCTTGGCACCAGTGGAACAATAATTTAGTATAGCAGTCACTTTTTGGATGCCCCTAAGTTTCAGCACTGTGTGCTATAAAAATAGCGTAGCAAAAATGTGCAGGAGGCTAGAATACAGAGGAGTTGGAACTTGCTTGGCACCAGTGGGACACTAATTTAGTGTAGCAGACACTTTTTGGATGTCACTAAGTTTCAGCACTGTTTGCTATAGAAAAAGCATAGCAAAAATGTTCAGGAGGGTAGAATGCAGAGGTGGTGGAACTTGCTTGGCACCAGTGGGACAATAATTTAGTATAGCAGAAACTTTTTGTATGCCACTAAGTTTCTGCACTGTTTGCTATAAAAATAGCATAGCAAAAATGTGCAGGAGGGTAGAATGCAGAGGTGGTGGAACTTGCTTGGCACCAGTGGGACTCTAATTTAGCATAGCAGACACTTTTTCGATGCCACTAAGTTTCAGCACTGTTTGCTATAAAAAATAGCGTAGCAAAAATGTGCAGGAGGGTAGAAGGCAGAGGTGGTGGAACTTGCTTGGCACCAGTGGGACACTAATTTAGTATAGCAGACACTTTTTGGATGCCACTAAGTTTCAGCACTGTTTGCCATAAAAATAGGGTAGCAAAAATGTACAGGAGGGTAGAAAGCAGAGGTGGTGGAACTTGCTTTTCACCAGTGGGACAATAATTTAGTATAGCAGTCACTTTTTGGATGCCACTAAGATTCAACACTGTTTGCTATAAAAATAGCGTAGCAAAAATGTGCAGGAGGGTAGAAGGCAGAGGTGGTGACACTTGCTTGGCACCAGTGGGACTCTAATTTAGTATAGCAGACAGTTTTTGGATACCACAAAGTTTCAGCTCTGTTTGCTATAAAAAACAGCGTAGCAAAAATGTGCAGGAGGGTAGAAGGCAGAGGTAGTGGAACTTGCTTGGCACCAGTGGGACACTAATTTAGTATAGCAGACACTTGATGGATGCCACTAAGTTTCAGCACTGTTTGCTATAAAAATAGTGTAGCAAAAATGTGCTATAGGGTAGAATGCAGAGGTGGTGGAACTTGCTTGGCACCAGTGGGACACTAATTTAGTATAGCAGACACTTTTTGGATGCCACTAAGTTTCTGCACTGTTTTCTATAAAAAGATCGTAGCAAAAATGTGCAGGAGGGTAGAATGCAGAGGTGGTGGAACATGCTTGGCACCAGTGGAACACTAATTTAGTATAGCAGACACTTTTTGGATGCCAATAAGTTTCAGCACTGTTTGCTATAAAAATAGCGTAGCAAAAATATGCAGGAGGGTAGAATGCAGAGGTGGTGGAACTTACTTGGCACCAGTGGAACAATAATTTAGTATAGCAGACACTTTTTGGATGCCACTAAGTTTCAACACTGTTTGCTATAAAAATAGCGTAGCAAAATGTGCAGGAGGGTAGAATGCAGAGGTGGTGGAACTTGCTTGGCACCAGTGGGACACTAATTTAGTATAGCAGACACTTTTTTGATGCCACTAAGTTTCAGCACTGTTTGCCATAAAAATAGGGTAGCAAAAATGTACAGGAGGGTAGAAAGCAGAGGTGGTGGAACTTGATTTTCACCAGTGGGACACTAATTTAGTATAGCAGACACTTTTTGGATGCCACTAAGTTTCAGCACTGTTTGCTATAAAAATAGCGTAGCAAAAATGTGCAGGAGGGTAGAATGCAGAGGTGGTGGAACTTGCTTGTCACCAGTGGAACAATAATTTAGTATAGCAGTCACTTTTTGGATGCCACTAAGTTTCAGCACTGTGTGCTACAGAAATAGCGTTGCAAACATGTGCAGGAGGATAGAATACAGGGGTGGTGGAACTTGCTTGGCACCAGTGGGACACTAATTTAGTGTAGCAGACACTTTTTGGATGTCACTAAGTTTCAGCACTGTTTGCCATAAAAATAAGGTAGGAAAAATGTACAGGAGGGTAGAAAGCAGAGGTGGTGGAACTTGCTTTTCACCAGTGGGACACTAATTTAGTATAGCAGACACTTTTTGGATGCCACTAAGTTTCAGCACTGTTTGCTATAAAAATAGCGTAGCAAAAATGTGCAGGAGGGTAGAATGCAGAGGTGGTGGAACTTGCTTGTCACCAATGGAACAATAATTTAGTATAGCAGTCACTTTTTGGATGCCACTAAGTTTCAGCACTGTGTGCTATAGAAATAGCGTTGCAAACATGTGCAGGAGGATAGAATACAGGGGTGGTGGAACTTGCTTGGCACCAGTGGGACACTAATTTAGTATAGCAGAAACTTTTTGGATGTCACTAAGTTTCAGCACTGTTTGCTATAAAAATAGCGTAGCAAAAATGTGCAGGAGGGTAGAATGCAGAGGGGGTGGAACTTGCTTGGCACCAGTGGGACACTAATTTAATATAGTAGAAACTTCTTGGATGCCACTAAGTTTCAGCACTGCTTGCTATAAAAATAGCGTCGCAAAAATGTGCAGGAGGGTAGAATGCAGAGGTGGTGGCACTTGCTTGGCACCAGTGGGACACTAATTTAGTATAGCAGACACTTTTTGGATGCCACTAAGTTTCAACACTGTTTGCTATAAAAATAGCGTAGCAAAAATGTGCAGGAGGGTAGAAGGCAGAGGTGGTGGAACTTGCTTGGCACCAGTGGGACACTAATTTAGTATAGCAGACACTTGTTGGATGCCACTAAGTTTCAGCACTGTTTGCTATAAAAATAGTGTAGCAAAAATGTGCTATAGGGAAGAATGCAGAGGTGGTGGAACTTGCTTGGCACCAGTGGGACACTAATTTAGTATAGCAGACACTTTTTGGATGCCACTAAGTTTCTGCACTGTTTGCTATAAATAAAGCATAGCAAAAATGTGCAGGAGGGTCGAATGCAGAGGTGGTGGAACTTGCTTGGCACCAGTGAGACAATAATTTAGTATACCAGACACTTTTTGGATACCACTAAGTTTCAGCTCTGTTTGCTATAAAAATAGAGTAGCAAAAATGTGCAGGAGGGTAGAATGCAGAGGTGGTGGAACGTGCTTGGCCTCAGGGGACACTAATTTAGTATAGTAGACACTTTTTGGATGCCACTAAGTGTCAGCACTGTTTGCTATAAAAATAGCGTAGCAAAAATGTGCAGGAGGGTAGAATGCAGAGGTGGTGGAACTTGCTTGGCACCAGTGGGACACTAATTTACTATATCAGAAACTTCTTGGATGCCACTAAGTTTCAGCACTGCTTGCTATAAAAATAGCGTCGCAAAAATGTGCAGGAGGGTAGAATGCAGAGGTGGTGGCACTTGCTTGGCACCAGTGGGACACTAATTTAGTATAGCAGACACTTTTTGGATGCCACTAAGTTTCAACACTGTTTGCTATAAAAATAGCGTAGCAAAAATGTGCAGGAGGGTAGAATGCAGAGGTGGTGGCACTTGCTTGGCACCAGTGGGACACTAATTTAGTATAGCAGACAGTTTTTGGATACCACTAAGTTTCAGCTCTGTTTGCTATAAAAAACAGCGTAGCAAAAATGTGCAGGAGGGTAGAAGGCAGAGGTGGTGGAACTTGCTTGGCACCAGTGGGACACTAATTTAGTATAGCAGACACTTATTGGATGCCACTAAGTTTCAGCACTGTTTGCTATAAAAATAGTGTAGCAAAAATGTGCTATAGGGAAGAATGCAGAGGTGGTGGAACTTGCTTGGCACCAGTGGGACACTAATTTAGTATAGCAGACACTTTTTGGATGCCACTAAGTTTCTGCACTGTTTGCTATAAAAAGAGCGTAGCAAAAATGTGCAGGAGGGTAGAATGCAGAGGTGGTGGAACATGCTTGGCACCAGTGGAACACTAATTTAGTATAGCAGACACTTTTTGTATGCCACAAAGTTTCTGCACTGTTTGCTATAAATAAAGCATAGCAAAAATGTGCAGGAGGGTCGAATGCAGAGGTGGTGGAACTTGCTTGGCACCAGTGAGACAATAATTTAGTATACCAGACACTTTTTGGATACCACTAAATTTCAGCTCTGTTTGCTATAAAAATAGAGTAGCAAAAATGTGCAGGAGGGTAGAATGCAGAGGTGGTGGAACGTGCTTGGCCTCAGGGGGACACTAATTTAGTATAGTAGACACTTTTTGGATGCCACTAAGTGTCAGCACTGTTTGCTATAAAAATAGCGTAGCAAAAATGTGCAGGAGGGTAGAATGCAGAGGTGGTGGAACTTGCTTGGCACCAGTGGGACACTAATTTAGTATATCAGAAACTTCTTGGATGCCATTAAGTTTCAGCACTGCCTGCTATAAAAATAGCGTCGCAAAAATGTGCAGGAGGGTAGAAGGCAGAGGTGGTGGAACTTGCTTGTCACCAGTGGGACACTAATTTAGTATAGCTGACACTTTTTGGAAGCCACTAAGTTTCAGGACTGTTTTCTATAAAAATAGCGTAGCAAAATGTGCAGGAGGGTAGAATGCAGAGGTGGTGGAACTTGCTTGGCACCAGTGGGACACTAATTTAGTATAGCAGACAGTTTTTTGATGCCACTAAGTTTCAGCACTGTTTGCCATAAAAATAGGGTAGCAAAAATGTACAGGAGGGTAGAAAGCAGAGGTGGTGGAACTTGCTTTTCACCAGTGGGACACTAATTTAGTATAGCAGACACTTTTTGGATGCCACTAAGTTTCAGCACTGTTTGCTATAAAAATAACGTAGCAAAAATGTGCAGGAGGGTAGAATGCAGAGGTGGTGGAACTTGCTTGTCACCAGTGGAACAATAATTTAGTATAGCAGTCACTTTTTGGATGCCACTAAGTTTCAGCACTGTGTGCTATAGAAATAGCGTTGCAAACATGTGCAGGAGGATAGAATACAGGGGTGGTGGAACTTGCTTGGCACCAGTGGGACACTAATTTAGTGTAGCAGACACTTTTTGGATGTCACTAAGTTTCAGCACTGTTTGCCATAAAAATAAGGTAGGAAAAATGTACAGGAGGGTAGAAAGCAGAGGTGGTGGAACTTGCTTTTCACCAGTGGGACACTAATTTAGTATAGCAGACACTTTTTTGATGCCACTAAGTTTCAGCACTGTTTGCTATAAAAATAGCGTAGCAAAAATGTGCAGGAGGGTAGAATGCAGAGGTGGTGGAACTTGCTTGTCACCAATGGAACAATAATTTAGTATAGCAGTCACTTTTTGGATGCCACTAAGTTTCAGCACTGTGTGCTATAGAAATAGCGTTGCAAACATGTGCAGGAGGATAGAATACAGGGGTGGTGGAACTTGCTTGGCACCAGTGGGACACTAATTTAGTATAGCAGAAACTTTTTGGATGTCACTAAGTTTCAGCACTGTTTGCTATAGAAATAGCGTAGCAAAAATGTGTAGGAGGGTAGAATGCAGAGGGGGTGGAACTTGCCTGGCACCAGTGGGACACTAATTTAATATAGTAGAAACTTCTTGGATGCCACTAAGTTTCAGCACTGCTTGCTATAAAAATAGCGTCGCAAAAATGTGCAGGAGGGTAGAATGCAGAGGTGGTGGCACTTGCTTGGCACCAGTGGGACACTAATTTAGTATAGCAGACACTTTTTGGATGCCACTAAGTTTCAACACTGTTTGCTATAAAAATAGCGTAGCAAAAATGTGCAGGAGGGTAGAAGGCAGAGGTGGTGGAACTTGCTTGGCACCAGTGGGACTCTAATTTAGTATAGCAGACAGTTTTTGGATACCACTAAGTTTCAGCTCTGTTTGCTATAAAAAACAGCGTAGCAAAAATGTGCAGGAGGGTAGAAGGCAGAGGTGGTGGAACTTGCTTGGCACCAGTGGGACACTAATTTAGTATAGCAGACACTTGTTGGATGCCACTAAGTTTCAGCACTGTTTGCTATAAAAATAGTGTAGCAAAAATGTGCTATAGGGAAGAATGCAGAGGTGGTGGAACTTGCTTGGCACCAGTGGGACACTAATTTAGTTTAGCAGACACTTTTTGGATGCCACTAAGTTTCTGCACTGTTTGCTATAAATAAAGCATAGCAAAAATGTGCAGGAGGGTCGAATGCAGAGGTGGTGGAACTTGCTTGGCACCAGTGAGACAATAATTTAGTATACCAGACACTTTTTGGATACCACTAAGTTTCTGCACTGTTTGCTATAAAAATAGCGTAGCAAAAATGTGCAGGAGGGTAGAATGCAGAGGTGGTGGAACGTGCTTGGCCTCAGGGGGACACTAATTTAGTATAGTAGACACTTTTTGGATGCCACTAAGTGTCAGCACTGTTTGCTATAAAAATAGCGTAGCAAAAATGTGCAGGAGGGTAGAATGCAGAGGTGGTGGAACTTGCTTGGCACCAGTGGGACACTAATTTACTATATCAGAAACTTCTTGGATGCCATTAAGTTTCAGCACTGCCTGCTATAAAAATAGCGTCGCAAAAATGTGCAGGAGGGTATAAGGCAGAGGTGGTGGAACTTGCTTGTCACCAGTGGGACACTAATTTAGTATAGCTGACACTTTTTGGAAGCCACTAAGTTTCAGGACTGTTTGCTATAAAAATAGCGTAGCAAAAATGTGCTGGAGGGTAGAATGCAGAGGTGGTGGAACTTACTTGGCACCAGTGGGACTCTGATTTAGCATAGCAGACACTTTTTGGATGCCACTAAGTTTCAGCACTGTTTGCTATAAAAATAGCATAGCAAAAATGTGCAGGAGGGTAGAAGGCAGAGGTGGTGGAACTTGCTTGGCACCAGTGGTACACTAATTTAGTATAGCAGACACTTTTTGGATGTCACTAAGTTTCTGCATTGTTTGCTATAAAAACAGCATAGCAAAAATGTGCAGGAGGGTAGAATGCAGAGGTGGTGGAACTTGCTTGGCACCAGTTGGACACTAATTTAGTGTAGCAGACACTTTTTGGATGTCACTAAGTTTAAGCACTTTTTGCTATAAAAATAGCGTAGCAAAAATGTGCAGGAGGGTAGAATGCAGAGGTGGTGGAACTTGCTTGGCACCAGTGGGACACTAATTTAGTATAGCAGAAACTTCTTGGATGCCACTAAGTTTCAGCACTGTTTGCTATAAAAAATAGCGTAGCAAAAATGTGCAGGAGCTTAGAATGCAGAGGTGGTGGAACTTGCTTGGCACCAGTAGGACAATAATTTAGTATAGCAGACACTTTTTGTATGCCACTAAGTTTCTGCACTGTTTGCTATAAAAATAGCGTAGCAATAATGTGTAGGAGGGTAGAATGCAGAGGTGGTGGAACTTGTTTGGCACCAGTGGAACACTAATTTAATATAGCAGACACTTTTTGTATCCCACTAAGTTTCTGCACTGTTTGCTATAAAAATAGCGTAGCAAAAATGTGCAGGAGGGTCGAATGCAGAGGTGGTGGAAATTGCTTGGCACCAGTGGGACAGTAATTTAGTATAGCAGACACTTTTTGGATGCCACTAAGTTTCAGCACTGTTTGCTATAAAAACAGCGTAGCAAAAATGTGCAGGAGGGTAGAATGCAGAGGTGGTGGAACTTGCTTGGCACCAGTGGAACAATAATTTAGTATAGCAGTCACTTTTTGGATGCCACTACATTTCAGCACTGTTTGCCATAAAAATAGGGTAGCAAAAATGTACAGAAGGGTAGAAAGCACAGGTGGTGGAACTTGGTTTTCACCAGTGGGACACTAATTTAGTATAGTAGACACTTTTTGGATGCCACTAAGTGTCAGCACTGTTTGCTATAAAAATAGCGTAGCAAAAATGTGCAGGAAGGTTGAATGTAGAGGTGTTGGAACATGATTGGCACCAGTGGAACACTAATTTAGTATAGCAGACAATTTTTGGATGCCACTAAGTTTCAGCACTGTTTGCTATAAAAATAGCGTAGCAAAAATGTGCAGGAGGGTAGAATGCTGAGGTGGTGGAACTTGCTTGGCACCAGTGGAACAATAATTTAGTATAGCAGTCACTTTTTGGATGCCACTAAGTTTCAGCACTGTGTGCTATAAAAATAGCGTAGCAAAAATGTGCAGGAGGCTAGAATACAGAGGAGTTGGAACTTGCTTGGCACCAGTGGGACACTAATTTAGTGTAGCAGACACTTTTTGGATGTCACTAAGTTTCAGCACTGTTTGCTATAGAAAAAGCATAGCAAAAATGTTCAGGAGGGTAGAATGCAGAGGTGGTGGAACTTGCTTGGCACCAGTGGGACACTAATTTAGTATATCAGAAACTTCTTGGATGCCATTAAGTTTCAGCACTGCCTGCTATAAAAATAGCGTCGCAAAAATGTGCAGGAGGGTAGAAGGCAGAGGTGGTGGAACTTGCTTGGCACCAGTGGGACACTAATTTAGTATAGCAGAAACTTTTTGTATGCCACTAAGTTTCTGCACTGTTTGCTATAAAAATAGCGTAGCAAAATTGTGCAGGAGGGTAGAATGCAGAGGTGGTGGAACTTGCTTGGCACCAGTGGGACTCTAATTTAGCATAGCAGACACTTTTTGGATGCCACTAAGTTTCAGCACTGTTTGCTATAAACAATAGCGTAGCAAAAATGTGCAGGAGGGTAGAAGGCAGAGGTGGTGGAACTTGCTTGGCACCAGTGGGACACTAATTTAGTATAGCAGACACTTTTTGGATGCCACTAAGTTTCAGCACTGTTTGCCATAAAAATAGGGTAGCAAAAATGTACAGGAGGGTAGAAAGCAGAGGTGGTGGAACTTGCTTTTCACCAGTGGGACACTAATTTAGTATAGCAGACACTTTTTGGATGCCACTAAGTTTCAGCACTGTTTGCTATAAAAATAGCGTAGCAAAAATGTGCAGGAGGGTAGAATGCAGAGGTGGTGGAACTTGCTTGTCACCAGTGGAACAATAATTTAGTATAGCAGTCACTTTTTGGATGCCACTAAGTTTCAGCACTGTGTGCTATAGAAATAGCGTTGCAAACATGTGCAGGAGGATAGAATACAGGGGTGGTGGAACTTGCTTGGCACCAGTGGGACACTAATTTAGTGTAGCAGACACTTTTTGGATGTCACTAAGTTTCAGCACTGTTTGCCATAAAAATAGGGTAGCAAAAATGTACAGGAGGGTAGAAAGCAGAGGTGGTGGAACTTGCTTTTCACCAGTGGGACACTAATTTAGTATAGCAGACACTTTTTGGATGCCATTAAGTTTCAGCACTGTTTGCTATAAAAATAGCGTAGCAAAATTGTGCAGGAGGGTAGAATGCAGAGGTGGTGACACTTGCTTGGCACCAGTGGGACACTAATTTAGTATAGCAGACACTTTTTGGATGCCACTAAGTTTCAACACTGTTTGCCATAAAAATAGGGTAGCAAAAATGTGCAGGAGGGTAGAAGGCAGAGGTGGTGGAACTTGCTTGGCACCAGTGGGACTCTAATTTAGTATAGCAGACAGTTTTTGGATACCACTAAGTTTCAGCTCTGTTTGCTATAAAAAAACAGCGTAGCAAAAATGTGCAGGAGGGTAGAAGGCAGAGGTGGTGGAACTTGCTTGGCACCAGTGGGACACTAATTTAGTATAGCAGACACTTGATGGATGCCACTAAGTTTCAGCACTGTTTGCTATAAAAATAGTGTAGCAAAAATGTGCTATAGGGTGGAATGCAGAGGTGGTGGAACTTGCTTGGCACCAGTGGGACACTAATTTAGTATAGCAGACACTTTTTGGATGTCACTAAGTTTCTGCACTGTTTGCTATAAAAAGAGCGTAGCAAAAATGTGCAGGAGGGTAGAATGCAGAGGTGGTGGAACATGCTTGGCACCAGTGGAACACTAATTTAGTATAGCAGACACTTTTTGGATGCCACTAAGTTTCAGCACTGTTTGCTATAAAAATAGCGTAGCAAAAATGTACAGGAGGGTAGAAAGCAGAGGTGGTGGAACTTGCTTTTCACCAGTGGGAAACTAATTTAGTATAGCAGACACTTTTTGGATGCCACTAAGTTTCAGCACTGTTTGCTATAAAAATAGCGTAGCAAAAATGTGCAGGAGGGTAGAAAGCAGAGGTGGTGGAACTTGCTTTTCACCAGTGGGACACTAATTTAGTGTAGCAGAAACTTTTTGGATGTCACTAAGTTTCAGCACTGTTTGCTATAGAAATAGCGTAGCAAAAATGTGCAGGAGGGTAGAATGCAGAGGGGGTGGAACTTGCTTGGCACCAGTGGGACACGAATTTAGTATAGTAGAAACTTCTTGGATGCCACTAAGTTTCAGCACTGCTTGCTATAAAAATAGCGTCGCAAAAATGTGCAGGAGGGTAGAATGCAGAGGTGGTGGCACTTGCTTGGCAACAGTGGGACACTAATTTAGTATAGCAGACACTTTTTGGATGCCACTAAGTTTCAACACTGTTTGCTATAAAAATAGCGTAGCAAAAATGTGCAGGAGGGTAGAAGGCAGAGGTGGTGGAACTTGCTTGGCACCAGTGGGACTTTAATTTAGTATAGCAGACAGTTTTTGGATACCACTAAGTTTCAGCTCTGTTTTCTATAAAAAACAGCAAAGCAAAAATGTGCAGGAGGGTAGAAGGCAGAGGTGGTGGAACTTGCTTGGCACCAGTGGGACACTAATTTAGTATAGCAGACACTTGATGGATGCCACTAAGTTTCAGCACTGTTTGCTATAAAAGTAGTGTAGCAAAAATGTGCTATAGGGTAGAATGCAGAGGTGGTGGAACTTGCTTGGCACCAGTGGGACACTAATTTAGTATAGCAGACAGTTTTTGGATACCACTAAGTTTCAGCTCTGTTTGCTATAAAAAACAGCGTAGCAAAAATGTGCAGGAGGGTAGAAGGCAGAGGTGGTGGAACTTGCTTGGCACCAGTGGGACACTAATTTAGTATAGCAGACACTTTTTTAATGCCACTAAGTTTCAGCACTGTTTGCTATAAAAAATAGCGTAGCAAAAATGTGCAAGAGGGTAGAATGCAGAGGTGGTGGAACATGCTTGGCACCAGTGGGACACTAATTTAGTATAGCAGACACTTTTTGGATGCCACTAAGTTTCTGCACTGTTTGCTATAAAAATAGCGTAGCAAAAATGTGCAGGAGGGTAGAATGCAGAGGTGGTGGAACTTGCTTGTCACCAGTGGAACAATAATTTAGAATAGCAGTCACTTTTTGGATGCCACTAAGTTTCAGCACTGTGTGCTATAGAAATAGCGTTGCAAACTTGTGCAGGAGGATAGAATACAGGGATGGTGGAACTTGCTTGGCACCAGTGGGAAACTAATTTAGTGTAGCAGACACTTTTTGGATGTCACTAAGTTTCAGCACTGTTTGCCATAAAAATAGGGTAGGAAAAATTTACAGGAGGGTAGAAAGCAGAGGTGGTGGAACTTGATTTTCACCAGTGCGACACTAATTTAGTATAGCAGACACTTTTTGGATGCCACTAAGTTTCAGCACTGTTTGCTGTAAAAATAGCGTAGCAAAAATGTGCAGGAGGGTAGAATGCAGAGGTGGTGGAACTTGCTTGTCACCAATGGAACAATAATTTATTATAGCAGTCACTTTTTGGATGCCACTAAGTTTCAGCATTGTGTGCTATAGAAATAGCGTTGCAAACATGTGCAGGAGGATAGAATACAGGGGTGGTGGAACTTGCTTGGCACCAGTGGGACACTAATTTAGTATAGCAGAAACTTTTTGGATGTCACTAAGTTTCAGCACTGTTTGCTATAGAAATAGCGTAGCAAATATGTGCAGGAGGGTAGAATGCAGAGGGGGTGGAACTTGCTTGGCACCAGTGGGACACTAATTTAGTATAGTAGAAACTTCTTGGATGCCACTAAGTTTCAGCACTGCTTGCTATAAAAATAGCGTCGCAAAAATGTGCAGGAGGGTAGAATGCAGAGGTGGTGGCACTTGCTTGGCACCAGTGGGACTTTGATTTAGTATAGCAGACAGTTTTTGGATACCACTAAGTTTCAGCTCTGTTTTCTATAAAAAACAGCGTAGCAAAAATGTGCAGGAGGGTAGAAGGCAGAGGTGGTGGAACTTGCTTGGCACCAGTGGGACACTAATTTAGTATAGCAGACACTTGATGGATGCCACTAAGTTTCAGCACTGTTTGCTATAAAAGTAGTGTAGCAAAAATGTGCTATAGGGTAGAATGCAGAGGTGGTGGAACTTGCTTGGCACCAGTGGGACACTAATTTAGTATAGCAGACACTTTTTGGATGCCACTAAGTTTCTGCACTGTTTGCTATAAAAAGAGCGTAGCAAAAATGTGCAGGAGGGTAGAATGCAGAGGTGGTGGAACATGCTTGGCACCAGTGGAACACTAATTTAGTATAGCAGACACTTTTTGGATGCCACTAAGTTTCAGCACTGTTTGCTATAAAAATAGCGTAGCAAAAATATGCAGGAGGGTAGAATGCAGAGGAGGTGGCACTTACTTGGCACCAGTGGAACAATAATTTAGTATAGCAGACACTTTTTGGATGCCACTAAGTTTCAACACTGTTTGCTATAAAAATTGCGTATCAAAAATGTGCAGGAGGGTAGAAGGCAGAGGTGGTGGAACTTGCTTGGCACCAGTGGGACTCTAATTTAGTATAGCAGACAGTTTTTGTATACCACTAAGTTTCAGCTCTGTTTGCTATAAAAAACAGCGTAGCAAAAATGTGCAGGAGGGTAGAAGGCAGAGGTGGTGGAACTTGCTTGGCACCAGTGGGACACTAATTTAGTATAGCAGACACTTTTTTAATGCCACTAAGTTTCAGCACTGTTTGCTATAAAAAATAGCGTAGCAAAAATGTGCAAGAGGGTAGAAGGCAGAGGTGGTGGAACTTGCTTGGCACCAGTGGGACACTAATTTAGTATAGTAGACACTTGTTGGTTGCCACTAAGTTTCAGCACTGTTTGCTATAAAAATAGTGTAGCAAAAATGTGCTATAGGGTAGAATGCAGAGGTGGTGGAAATTGCTTGTCACCAGTGGAACAATAATTTAGTATAGCAGTCACTTTTTGGATGCCACTAAGTTTCAGCACTGTGTGCTATAGAAATAGCGTTGCAAACATGTGCAGGAGGATAGAATACAGGGGTGGTGGAACTTGCTTGGCACCAGTGGGACACTAATTTAGTGTAGCAGACACTTTTTGGATGTCACTAAGTTTCAGCACTGTTTGCCATAAAAATAGGGTAGCAAAAATGTACAGGAGGGTAGAATACAGGGGTGGTGGAACTAGCTTTTCACCAGTGGGACACTAATTTAGTATAGCAGCAACTTTTTGGATGCCACTAAGTTTCAACACTGTTTGCTATAAAAATAGCGTAGCAAAAATGTGCAGGAGGGTAGAATGCAGAGGTGGTGGCACTTGCTTGGCACCAGTGGGACACTAATTTAGTATAGCAGACAGTTTTTGGATACCACTAAGTTTCAGCTCTGTTTGCTATAAAAAACAGCGTAGCAAAAATGTGCAGGAGGGTAGAAGGCAGAGGTGGTGGAACTTGCTTGGCACCAGTGGGACACTAATTTAGTATAGCAGACACTTGATGGATGCCACTAAGTTTCAGCACTGTTTGCTATAAAAATAGTGTAGCAAAAATGTGCTATAGGGTAGAATGCAGAGGTGGTGGAACTTGCTTGGCACCAGTGGGACACTAATTTAGTATAGCAGATACTTTTTGGATGCCACTAAGTTTCTGCACTGTTTGCTATAAAAAGAGCGTAGCAAAAATGTGCAGGAGGGTAGAATGCAGAGGTGGTGGAACATGCTTGGCACCAGTGGAACACTAATTTAGTATAGCAGACACTTTTTTTATGCCACTAAGTTTCAGCACTGTTTGCTATAAAAATAGCGTAGCAAAAATATGCAGGAGGGTAGAATGCAGGGTTGGTGGAACTTACTTGGCACCAGTGGAACAATAATTTAGTATAGCAGACACTTTTTGGATGCCACTAAGTTTCAACACTGTTTGCTATAAAAATAGCGTAGCAAAAATGTGCAGGAGGGTAGAATGCAGAGGTGGTGGAACTTGCTTGGCACCAGTGGGACACTAATTTAGTATAGCAGTCACTTTTTGGATGCCACTAAGTTTCAGCACTGTTTGCCATAAAAATAGGGTAGCAAAAATGTACAGGAGGGTAGAAAGCAGAGGTGGTGGAACTTGCTTTTCACCAGTGGGACACTAATTTAGTATAGCAGACACTTTTTGGATGCCACTAAGTTTCAGCACTGTTTGCTATAAAAATAGCGTAGCAAAAATGTGCAGGAGGGTAGAATGCAGAGGTGGTTGAACTTGCTTGTCACCAGTGGAACAATAATTTAGTATAGCAGTCACTTTTTGGATGCCACTAAGTTTCAGCACTGTGTGCTATAGAAATAGCGTTGCAAACATGAGCAGGAGGATAGAATACAGGGGTGGTGGAACTTGCTTGGCACCAGTGGGACACTAATTTAGTGTAGCAGACACTTTTTGGATGTCACTAAGTTTCAGCACTGTTTGCCATAAAAATAAGGTAGGAAAAATGTACAGGAGGGTAGAAAGCAGAGGTGGTGGAACTTGCTTTTCACCAGTGGGACACTAATTTAGTATAGCAGACACTTTTTGGATGCCACTAAGTTTCAGCACTGTTTGCTATAAAAATAGCGTAGCAAAAATGTGCACGAGGGTAGAATGCAGAGGTGGTGGAACTTGCTTGTTACCAGTGGAACAATAATTTAGTATAGCAGTCACTTTTTGGATGCCACTAAGTTTCAGCACTGTGTGCTATAGAAATAGCGTAGCAAAAATGTGCAGGAGGGTAGAATGCAGAGGGGGTGGAACTTGCTTGGCACCAGTGGGACACTAATTTAGTATAGTAGAAACTTCTTGGATGCCACTAAGTTCAGCACTGCTTACTATAAAAATAGCGTCGCAAAAATGTGCAGGAGGGTAGAATGCATAGGTGGTGGCACTTGCTTGGCACCAGTGGGACACTATTTTAGTATAGCAGACACTTTTTGGATGCCACTAAGTTTCAACACTGTTTGCTATAAAAATAGCGTATCAAAAATGTGCAGGAGGGTAGAAGGCAGAGGTGGTGGAACTTGCTTGGCACCAGTGGGACTCTAATTTAGTATAGCAGACAGTTTTTGGATACCACTAAGTTTCAGCTCTGTTTGCTATAAAAAACAGCGTAGCAAAAATGTGCAGGAGGGTAGAAGGCAGAGGTGGTGGAACTTGCTTGGCACCAGTGGGACACTAATTTAGTATAGCAGACACTTTTTTAATGCCACTAAGTTTCAGCACTGTTTGCTATAAAAAATAGCGTAGCAAAAATGTGCAAGAGGGTAGAAGGCAGAGGTGGTGGAACTTGCTTGGCACCAGTGGGACACTAATTTAGTATAGCAGACACTTGTTGGATGCCACTAAGTTTCAGCACTGTTTGCTATAAAAATAGTGTAGCAAAAATGTGCTATAGGGTAGAATGCAGAGGTGGTGGAAAGTGCTTGGCACCAGTGGGACACTAATTTAGTATAGCAGACACTTTTTGGATGCCACTAAGTTTCTGCACTGTTTGCTATAAAAAGAGCGTAGCAAAAATGTGCAGGAGGGTAGAATGCAGAGGTGGTGGAACATGCTTGCCATCAGTGGAACACTAATTTAGTATAGCAGACACTTTTTGTATGCCACAAAGTTTCTGCACTGTTTGCTATAAAAAAAGCATAGCAAAAATGTGCAGGAGGGTCGAATGCAGAGGTGGTGGAACTTGCTTGGCACCAGTGGGACACTAATTTAGTATAGCAGACAGTTTTTGGATGCCACTAAGTTTCAGCACTGTTTGCCATAAAAATAGGGTAGCAAAAATGTACAGGAGGGTAGAAAGCAGAGGTGGTGGAACTTGCTTTTCACCAGTGGGACACTAATTTAGTATAGCAGACACTTTTTGGATGCCACTAAGTTTCAGCACTGTTTGCTATAAAAAAAGCATAGCAAAAATGTGTAGGAGGGTAGAATGCAGAGGTGGTGGAACTTGCTTGTCACCAGTGGAACAATAATTTAGTATAGCAGTCACTTTTTGGATGCCACTAAGTTTCAGCACTGTGTGCTATAGAAATAGCGTTGCAAACATGTGCAGGAGGATAGAATACAGGGATGGTGGAACTTGCTTGGCACCAGTGGGACACTAATTTAGTGTAGCAGACACTTTTTGGATGTCACTAAGTTTCAGCACTGTTTGCCATAAAAATAGGGTAGGAAAAATTTACAGGAGGGTAGAAAGCAGAGGTGTTGGAACTTGCTTTTCACCAGTGCGACACTAATTTAGTATAGCAGACACTTTTTGGATGCCACTAAGTTTCAGCACTGTTTGCTATAAAAATAGCGTAGCAAAAATGTGCAGGAGGGTAGAATGCAGAGGTGGTGGCACTTGCTTGGCACCAGTGGGACACTAATTTAGTATAGCAGACACTTTTTGGATGCCACTAAGTTTCAACACTGTTTGCTATAAAAATAGCGTAGCAAAAATGTGCAGGAGGGTAGAAGGCAGAGGTGGTGGAACTTGCTTGGCACCAGTGGGACACTAATTTAGTATAGCAGACAGTTTTTGGATACCACTAAGTTTCAGCTCTGTTTGCTATAAAAAACAGCGTAGCAAAAATGTGCAGGAGGGTAGAAGGCAGAGGTGGTGGAAGTTGCTTGGCACCAGTGGGACACTAATTTAGTATAGCAGACACTTGTTGGATGCCACTAAGTTTCAGCACTGTTTGCTATAAAAATAGTGTAGCAAAAATGTGCTATAGGGAAGAATGCAGAGGTGGTGGAACTTGCTTGGCACCAGTGAGACAATAATTTAGTATACCAGACACTTTTTGGATACCACTAAGTTTCAGCTCTGTTTGCTATAAAAATAGAGTAGCAAAAATGTGCAGGAGGGTAGAATGCAGAGGTGGTGGAACGTGCTTGGCCTCAGGGGGACACTAATTTAGTATAGCAGTCACTTCTTGGATGCCACTAAGTTTCAGCACTGTGTGCTATAAAAATAGCGTAGCAAAAATGTGCAGGAGGCTAGAATACAAAGGTGGTGGAACTTGCTTGGCACCAGTGGGACACTAATTTAGTGTAGCAGACACTTTTTGGATGTCACTAAGTTTCAGCACTGTTTGCTATAAAAATAGCGTCGCAAAAATGTGCAGGAGGGTAGAAGGCAGAGGTGGTGGAACTTGCTTGTCACCAGTGGGACACTAATTTAGCATAGCAGACACTTTTTGGATGCCACTAAGTTTCAGCACTGTTTGCTATAAAAATAGCATAGCAAAAATGTGCTGGAGGGTAGAATGCAGAGGTGGTGGAACTTGCTTGGCACCAGTGGTACTTTAATTTAGTATAGCAGACATTTTTTTAATGCCACTAAGTTTCAGCACTGTTTGCTATAAAAATAGTGTAGCAAAAATGTGCTATAGGGTAGAATGCAGAGGTGGTGGAACTTGCTTGGCACCAGTGGGACACTAATTTAGTATAGCAGATACTTTTTGGATGCCACTAAGTTTCTGCACTGTTTGCTATAAAAATAGGGTAGAAAAAATGTACAGGAGGGTAGAAAGCAGAGGTGGTGGAACTTGCTTTTCACCAGTGGGACACTAATTTAGTATAGCAGACACTTTTTGGATGCCACTAAGTTTCAGCACTGTTTGCTATAAAAAAAGCATAGCAAAAATGTGTAGGAGGGTAGAATGCAGAGGTGGTGGAACTTGCTTGTCACCAGTGGAACAATAATTTAGTATAGCAGTCACTTTTTGGATGCCACTAAGTTTCAGCACTGTGTGCTATAGAAATAGCGTTGCAAACATGTGCAGGAGGATAGAATACAGGGATGGTGGAACTTGCTTGGCACCAGTGGGACACTAATTTAGTGTAGCAGACACTTTTTGGATGTCACTAAGTTTCAGCACTGTTTGCCATAAAAATAGGGTAGGAAAAATTTACAGGAGGGTAGAAAGCAGAGGTGTTGGAACTTGCTTTTCACCAGTGCGACACTAATTTAGTATAGCAGACACTTTTTGGATGCCACTAAGTTTCAGCACTGTTTGCTATAAAAATAGCGTAGCAAAAATGTGCAGGAGGGTAGAATGCAGAGGTGGTGGCACTTGCTTGGCACCAGTGGGACACTAATTTAGTATAGCAGACACTTTTTGGATGCCACTAAGTTTCAACACTGTTTGCTATAAAAATAGCGTAGCAAAAATGTGCAGGAGGGTAGAAGGCAGAGGTGGTGGAACTTGCTTGGCACCAGTGGGACACTAATTTAGTATAGCAGACAGTTTTTGGATACCACTAAGTTTCAGCTCTGTTTGCTATAAAAAACAGCGTAGCAAAAATGTGCAGGAGGGTAGAAGGCAGAGGTGGTGGAAGTTGCTTGGCACCAGTGGGACACTAATTTAGTATAGCAGACACTTGTTGGATGCCTCTAAGTTTCAGCACTGTTTGCTATAAAAATAGTGTAGCAAAAATGTGCTATAGGGAAGAATGCAGAGGTGGTGGAACTTGCTTGGCACCAGTGAGACAATAATTTAGTATACCAGACACTTTTTGGATACCACTAAGTTTCAGCTCTGTTTGCTATAAAAATAGAGTAGCAAAAATGTGCAGGAGGGTAGAATGCAGAGGTGGTGGAACGTGCTTGGCCTCAGGGGGACACTAATTTAGTATAGCAGTCACTTCTTGGATGCCACTAAGTTTCAGCACTGTGTGCTATAAAAATAGCGTAGCAAAAATGTGCAGGAGGCTAGAATACAAAGGTGGTGGAACTTGCTTGGCACCAGTGGGACACTAATTTAGTGTAGCAGACACTTTTTGGATGTCACTAAGTTTCAGCACTGTTTGCTATAAAAATAGCGTCGCAAAAATGTGCAGGAGGGTAGAAGGCAGAGGTGGTGGAACTTGCTTGTCACCAGTGGGACACTAATTTAGCATAGCAGACACTTTTTGGATGCCACTAAGTTTCAGCACTGTTTGCTATAAAAATAGCATAGCAAAAATGTGCTGGAGGGTAGAATGCAGAGGTGGTGGAACTTGCTTGGCACCAGTGGTACTTTAATTTAGTATAGCAGACATTTTTTTAATGCCACTAAGTTTCAGCACTGTTTGCTATAAAAATAGCGTAGCAAAAATATGCAGGAGGGTAGAATGCAGGGTTGGTGGAACTTACTTGGCACCAGTGGAACAATAATTTAGTATAGCAGACACTTTTTGGATGCCACTAAGTTTCAACACTGTTTGCTATAAAAATAGCGTAGCAAAAATGTGCAGGAGGGTAGAATGCAGAGGTGGTGGAACTTGCTTGGCACCAGTGGGACACTAATTTAGTATAGCAGTCACTTTTTGGATGCCACTAAGTTTCAGCACTGTTTGCCATAAAAATAGGGTAGCAAAAATGTACAGGAGGGTAGAAAGCAGAGGTGGTGGAACTTGCTTTTCACCAGTGGGACACTAATTTAGTATAGCAGACACTTTTTGGATGCCACTAAGTTTCAGCACTGTTTGCTATAAAAATAGCATAGCAAAAATGTGCAGGAGGGTAGAATGCAGAGGTGGTTAAACTTGCTTGTCACCAGTGGAACAATAATTTAGTATAGCAGTCACTTTTTGGATGCCACTAAGTTTCAGCACTGTGTGCTATAGAAATAGCGTTGCAAACATGAGCAGGAGGATAGAATACAGGGGTGGTGGAACTTGCTTGTCACCAGTGGGACACTAATTTAGTGTAGCAGACACTTTTTGGATGTCACAAAGTTTCAGCACTGTTTGCCATAAAAATAAGGTAGGAAAAATGTACAGGAGGGTAGAAAGCAGAGGTGGTGGAACTTGCTTTTCACCAGTGGGACACTAATTTAGTATAGCAGACACTTTTTGGATGCCACTAAGTTTCAGCACTGTTTGCTATAAAAATAGCGTAGCAAAAATGTGCACGAGGGTAGAATGCAGAGGTGGTGGAACTTGCTTGTTACCAGTGGAACAATAATTTAGTATAGCAGTCACTTTTTGGATGCCACTAAGTTTCAGCACTGTGTGCTATAGAAATAGCGTAGCAAAAATGTGCAGGAGGGTAGAATGCAGAGGGGGTGGAACTTGCTTGGCACCAGTGGGACACTAATTTAGTATAGTAGAAACTTCTTGGATGCCACTAAGTTCAGCACTGCTTACTATAAAAATAGCGTCGCAAAAATGTGCAGGAGGGTAGAATGCATAGGTGGTGGCACTTGCTTGGCACCAGTGGGACACTATTTTAGTATAGCAGACACTTTTTGGATGCCACTAAGTTTCAACACTGTTTGCTATAAAAATAGCGTATCAAAAATGTGCAGGAGGGTAGAAGGCAGAGGTGGTGGAACTTGCTTGGCACCAGTGGGACTCTAATTTAGTATAGCAGACAGTTTTTGGATACCACTAAGTTTCAGCTCTGTTTGCTATAAAAAACAGCGTAGCAAAAATGTGCAGGAGGGTAGAAGGCAGAGGTGGTGGAACTTGCTTGGCACCAGTGGGACACTAATTTAGTATAGCAGACACTTTTTTAATGCCACTAAGTTTCAGCACTGTTTGCTATAAAAAATAGCGTAGCAAAAATGTGCAAGAGGGTAGAAGGCAGAGGTGGTGGAACTTGCTTGGCACCAGTGGGACACTAATTTAGTATAGCAGACACTTGTTGGATGCCACTAAGTTTCAGCACTGTTTGCTATAAAAATAGTGTAGCAAAAATGTGCTATAGGGTAGAATGCAGAGGTGGTGGAACGTGCTTGGCACCAGTGGGACACTAATTTAGTATAGCAGACACTTTTTGGATGCCACTAAGTTTCTGCACTGTTTGCTAAAAAAAGAGCGTAGCAAAAATGTGCAGGAGGGTAGAATGCAGAGGTGGTGGAACATGCTTGCCATCAGTGGAACACTAATTTAGTATAGCAGACACTTTTTGTATGCCACAAAGTTTCTGCACTGTTTGCTATAAAAAAAGCATAGCAAAAATGTGTAGGAGGGTCGAATGCAGAGGTGGTGGAACTTGCTTGGCACCAGTGGGACACTAATTTAGTATAGCAGACAGTTTTTGGATGCCACTAAGTTTCAGCACTGTTTGCCATAAAAATAGGGTAGAAAAAATGTACAGGAGGGTAGAAAGCAGAGGTGGTGGAACTTGCTTTTCACCAGTGGGACACTAATTTAGTATAGCAGACACTTTTTGGATGCCACTAAGTTTCAGCACTGTTTGCTATAAAAAAAGCATAGCAAAAATGTGTAGGAGGGTAGAATGCAGAGGTGGTGGAACTTGCTTGTCACCAGTGGAACAATAATTTAGTATAGCAGTCACTTTTTGGATGCCACTAAGTTTCAGCACTGTGTGCTATAGAAATAGCGTTGCAAACATGTGCAGGAGGATAGAATACAGGGATGGTGGAACTTGCTTGGCACCAGTGGGACACTAATTTAGTGTAGCAGACACTTTTTGGATGTCACTAAGTTTCAGCACTGTTTGCCATAAAAATAGGGTAGGAAACATTTACAGGAGGGTAGAAAGCAGAGGTGTTGGAACTTGCTTTTCACCAGTGCGACACTAATTTAGTATAGCAGACACTTTTTGGATGCCACTAAGTTTCAGCACTGTTTGCTATAAAAATAGCGTAGCAAAAATGTGCAGGAGGGTAGAATGTAGAGGTGGTGGCACTTGCTTGGCACCAGTGGGACACTAATTTAGTATAGCAGACACTTTTTGGATGCCACTAAGTTTCAACACTGTTTGCTATAAAAATAGCGTAGCAAAAATGTGCAGGAGGGTAGAAGGCAGAGGTGGTGGAACTTGCTTGGCACCAGTGGGACACTAATTTAGTATAGCAGACAGTTTTTGGATACCACTAAGTTTCAGCTCTGTTTGCTATAAAAAACAGCGTAGCAAAAATGTGCAGGAGGGTAGAAGGCAGAGGTGGTGGAAGTTGCTTGGCACCAGTGGGACACTAATTTAGTATAGCAGACACTTGTTGGATGCCACTAAGTTTCAGCACTGTTTGCTATAAAAATAGTGTAGCAAAAATGTGCTATAGGGAAGAATGCAGAGGTGGTGGAACTTGCTTGGCACCAGTGAGACAATAATTTAGTATACCAGACACTTTTTGGATACCACTAAGTTTCAGCTCTGTTTGCTATAAAAATAGAGTAGCAAAAATGTGCAGGAGGGTAGAATGCAGAGGTGGTGGAACGTGCTTGGCCTCAGGGGGACACTAATTTAGTATAAAAAAAAAAAAACAACAACAAAGAGCCAGCACCAATGTGCACTAAGGCATCAAATATTCCAAACTGCATTATAAAAATTTTTTTGAGATTTTTGGCAAAAAATTGCAATTTCTTGAGCTGCTTCGCCACGTCACGGCAAATCTCATTTGAAGCAGTCCTACACTAAAATATTTTTATAAAATGTGCCATGCGGCCTCACATATAAATAGCAGAACTGCTCTCAGCAGCACTCACCTGGTCTATTGCAGTCCCGTACCCATGACTGAGTCATGGCTGTGGGCGGGACAGGTCCAAGCAAATGCTGCATGAAGTATATATATAGCCTGTGGACAAAGCCTGATGACCCAATGTGAACAGTCACCAAACGCCAAAATCTATACAGATGGAATACATCCCAAATTGGGGTGCATAGCAAGGTGGAGGTCAACCACCGACCAATTCAACAAAAAAACAACAAAGAGCCAGCACCAATGTGCACTAAGGCATCAAATATTCCAAACTGCATTATAAAAATTTTTTTGAGATTTTTGGCAAAAAATTGCAATTTCTTGAGCTGCTTCGCCACGTCACGGCAAATCTCATTTGAAGCAGTCCTACACTAAAATATTTTTATAAAATGTGCCATGCGGCCTCACATATAAATAGCAGAACTGCTCTCAGCAGCACTCACCTGGTCTATTGCAGTCCCGTACCCATGACTGAGTCATGGCTGTGGGCGGGACAGGTCCAAGCAAATGCTGCATGAAGTATATATATAGCCTGTGGACAAAGCCTGATGACCCAATGTGAACAGTCACCAAACGCCAAAATCTATACAGATGGAATACATCCCAAATTGGGGTGCATAGCAAGGTGGAGGTCAACCACCGACCAATTCAACAAAAAAACAACAAAGAGCCAGCACCAATGTGCACTAAGGCATCAAATATTCCAAACTGCATTATAAAAATTTTTTTGAGATTTTTGGCAAAAAATTGCAATTTCTTGAGCTGCTTCGCCACGTCACGGCAAATCTCATTTGAAGCAGTCCTACACTAAAATATTTTTATAAAATGTGCCATGCGGCCTCACATATAAATAGCAGAACTGCTCTCAGCAGCACTCACCTGGTCTATTGCAGTCCCGTACCCATGACTGAGTCATGGCTGTGGGCGGGACAGGTCCAAGCAAATGCTGCATGAAGTATATATATAGCCTGTGGACAAAGCCTGATGACCCAATGTGAACAGTCACCAAACGCCAAAATCTATACAGATGGAATACATCCCAAATTGGGGTGCATAGCAAGGTGGAGGTCAACCACCGACCAATTCAACAAAAAAACAACAAAGAGCCAGCACCAATGTGCACTAAGGCATCAAATATTCCAAACTGCATTATAAAAATTTTTTTGAGATTTTTGGCAAAAAATTGCAATTTCTTGAGCTGCTTCGCCACGTCACGGCAAATCTCATTTGAAGCAGTCCTACACTAAAATATTTTTATAAAATGTGCCATGCGGCCTCACATATAAATAGCAGAACTGCTCTCAGCAGCACTCACCTGGTCTATTGCAGTCCCGTACCCATGACTGAGTCATGGCTGTGGGCGGGACAGGTCCAAGCAAATGCTGCATGAAGTATATATATAGCCTGTGGACAAAGCCTGATGACCCAATGTGAACAGTCACCAAACGCCAAAATCTATACAGATGGAATACATCCCAAATTGGGGTGCATAGCAAGGTGGAGGTCAACCACCGACCAATTCAACAAAAAAACAACAAAGAGCCAGCACCAATGTGCACTAAGGCATCAAATATTCCAAACTGCATTATAAAAATTTTTTTGAGATTTTTGGCAAAAAATTGCAATTTCTTGAGCTGCTTCGCCACGTCACGGCAAATCTCATTTGAAGCAGTCCTACACTAAAATATTTTTATAAAATGTGCCATGCGGCCTCACATATAAATAGCAGAACTGCTCTCAGCAGCACTCACCTGGTCTATTGCAGTCCCGTACCCATGACTGAGTCATGGCTGTGGGCGGGACAGGTCCAAGCAAATGCTGCATGAAGTATATATATAGCCTGTGGACAAAGCCTGATGACCCAATGTGAACAGTCACCAAACGCCAAAATCTATACAGATGGAATACATCCCAAATTGGGGTGCATAGCAAGGTGGAGGTCAACCACCGACCAATTCAACAAAAAAACAACAAAGAGCCAGCACCAATGTGCACTAAGGCATCAAATATTCCAAACTGCATTATAAAAATTTTTTTGAGATTTTTGGCAAAAAATTGCAATTTCTTGAGCTGCTTCGCCACGTCACGGCAAATCTCATTTGAAGCAGTCCTACACTAAAATATTTTTATAAAATGTGCCATGCGGCCTCACATATAAATAGCAGAACTGCTCTCAGCAGCACTCACCTGGTCTATTGCAGTCCCGTACCCATGACTGAGTCATGGCTGTGGGCGGGACAGGTCCAAGCAAATGCTGCATGAAGTATATATATAGCCTGTGGACAAAGCCTGATGACCCAATGTGAACAGTCACCAAACGCCAAAATCTATACAGATGGAATACATCCCAAATTGGGGTGCATAGCAAGGTGGAGGTCAACCACCGACCAATTCAACAAAAAAACAACAAAGAGCCAGCACCAATGTGCACTAAGGCATCAAATATTCCAAACTGCATTATAAAAATTTTTTTGAGATTTTTGGCAAAAAATTGCAATTTCTTGAGCTGCTTCGCCACGTCACGGCAAATCTCATTTGAAGCAGTCCTACACTAAAATATTTTTATAAAATGTGCCATGCGGCCTCACATATAAATAGCAGAACTGCTCTCAGCAGCACTCACCTGGTCTATTGCAGTCCCGTACCCATGACTGAGTCATGGCTGTGGGCGGGACAGGTCCAAGCAAATGCTGCATGAAGTATATATATAGCCTGTGGACAAAGCCTGATGACCCAATGTGAACAGTCACCAAACGCCAAAATCTATACAGATGGAATACATCCCAAATTGGGGTGCATAGCAAGGTGGAGGTCAACCACCGACCAATTCAACAAAAAAACAACAAAGAGCCAGCACCAATGTGCACTAAGGCATCAAATATTCCAAACTGCATTATAAAAATTTTTTTGAGATTTTTGGCAAAAAATTGCAATTTCTTGAGCTGCTTCGCCACGTCACGGCAAATCTCATTTGAAGCAGTCCTACACTAAAATATTTTTATAAAATGTGCCATGCGGCCTCACATATAAATAGCAGAACTGCTCTCAGCAGCACTCACCTGGTCTATTGCAGTCCCGTACCCATGACTGAGTCATGGCTGTGGGCGGGACAGGTCCAAGCAAATGCTGCATGAAGTATATATATAGCCTGTGGACAAAGCCTGATGACCCAATGTGAACAGTCACCAAACGCCAAAATCTATACAGATGGAATACATCCCAAATTGGGGTGCATAGCAAGGTGGAGGTCAACCACCGACCAATTCAACAAAAAAACAACAAAGAGCCAGCACCAATGTGCACTAAGGCATCAAATATTCCAAACTGCATTATAAAAATTTTTTTGAGATTTTTGGCAAAAAATTGCAATTTCTTGAGCTGCTTCGCCACGTCACGGCAAATCTCATTTGAAGCAGTCCTACACTAAAATATTTTTATAAAATGTGCCATGCGGCCTCACATATAAATAGCAGAACTGCTCTCAGCAGCACTCACCTGGTCTATTGCAGTCCCGTACCCATGACTGAGTCATGGCTGTGGGCGGGACAGGTCCAAGCAAATGCTGCATGAAGTATATATATAGCCTGTGGACAAAGCCTGATGACCCAATGTGAACAGTCACCAAACGCCAAAATCTATACAGATGGAATACATCCCAAATTGGGGTGCATAGCAAGGTGGAGGTCAACCACCGACCAATTCAACAAAAAAACAACAAAGAGCCAGCTAATTTAGTATAGCAGTCACTTCTTGGATGCCACTAAGTTTCAGCACTGTGTGCTATAAAAATAGCGTAGCAAAAATGTGCAGGAGGCTAGAATACAAAGGTGGTGGAACTTGCTTGGCACCAGTGGGACACTAATTTAGTGTAGCAGACACTTTTTGGATGTCACTAAGTTTCAGCACTGTTTGCTATAAAAATAGCGTCGCAAAAATGTGCAGGAGGGTAGAAGGCAGAGGTGGTGGAACTTGCTTGTCACCAGTGGGACACTAATTTAGCATAGCAGACACTTTTTGGATGCCACTAAGTTTCAGCACTGTTTGCTATAAAAATAGCATAGCAAAAATGTGCTGGAGGGTAGAATGCAGAGGTGGTGGAACTTGCTTGGCACCAGTGGTACTTTAATTTAGTATAGCAGACATTTTTTTAATGCCACTAAGTTTCAGCACTGTTTGCCATAAAAAATAGCGTAGCAAAACTGTGCAGGAGGGTAGAAGGCAGAGGTGGTGGAACTTGCTTGGCAACAGTGGTACACTAATTTAGTATGGCAGACACTTTTTGGATGCCACTAAGTTTCTGCATTGTTTGCTATAAAAATAGCGTAGCAATAATGTGTAGGAGGGTAGAATGCAGAGGTGGTGGAACTTGCTTGGCACCAGTGGAACACTAATTTAATATAGCAGACACTTTTTGTATCCCACTAAGTTTCTGCACTGTTTGCAATAAAAATAGCGTAGCAAACATGTGCAGGAGGGTCGAATGCAGAGGTGGTGGAACTTGCTTGGCACCAGTGGGACAGTAATTTAGTATAGCAGACACTTTTTGGATGCCACTAAGTTTCAGCACTGTTTGCTATAAAAACAGCATAGCAAAAATGTGCAGGAGGGTAGAAAGCAGAGGTGGTGGAACTTGCTTGGCACCAGTGGAACAATAATTTAGTATAGCAGTCACTTTTTGGATGCCACTAAGTTTCAACACTGTTTGCTATAAAAATAGCATAGCAAAAATGTGCAGGAGGGTAGAATGCAGAGGTCGTGGAACTTGCTTGGCACCAGTTGGACACTAATTTAGTATAGCAGACACTTTTTGGATGTCACTAAGTTTAAGCACTGTTTGCTATAAAAATAGCGTAGCAAAAATGTGCAGGAGGGTAGAATGCAGAGGTGGTGGAACTTGCTTGGCACCAGTGGGACACTAATTTAGTATAGCAGAAACTTCTTGGATGCCACTAAGTTTCAGCACTGTTTGCTATAAAAAATAGCGTAGCAAAAATGTGCAGGAGCTTAGAATGCAGAGGTGGTGGAACTTTCTTGGCACCAGTAGGACAATAATTTAGTATAGCAGACACTGTTTGTATGCCACTAAGTTTCTGCACTGTTTGCTATAAAAATAGCGTAGCAATAATGTGTAGGAGGGTAGAATGCAGAGGTGGTGGAACTTGCTTGGCACCAGTGGAACACTAATTTAATATAGCAGACACTTTTTGTATCCCACTAAGTTTCTGCACTGTTTGCTATAAAAATAGCGTAGCAAAAATGTGCAGGAGGGTCGAATGCAGAGGTGGTGGAAATTGCTTGGCACCAGTGGGACAGTAATTTAGTATAGCAGACACTTTTTGGATGCCACTAAGTTTCAACACTGTTTGCTATAAAAATAGCGTAGCAAAAATGTGCAGGAGGGTAGAAGGCAGAGGTGGTGGAACTTGCTTGGCACCAGTGGGACACTAATTTAGTATAGCAGACAGTTTTTGGATACCACTAAGTTTCAGCTCTGTTTGCTATAAAAAACAGCGTAGCAAAAATGTGCAGGAGGGTAGAAGGCAGAGGTGGTGGAAGTTGCTTGGCACCAGTGGGACACTAATTTAGTATAGCAGACACTTGTTGGATGCCACTAAGTTTCAGCACTGTTTGCTATAAAAATAGTGTAGCAAAAATGTGCTATAGGGAAGAATGCAGAGGTGGTGGAACTTGCTTGGCACCAGTGAGACAATAATTTAGTATACCAGACACTTTTTGGATACCACTAAGTTTCAGCTCTGTTTGCTATAAAAATAGAGTAGCAAAAATGTGCAGGAGGGTAGAATGCAGAGGTGGTGGAACGTGCTTGGCCTCAGGGGGACACTAATTTAGTATAGCAGTCACTTCTTGGATGCCACTAAGTTTCAGCACTGTGTGCTATAAAAATAGC
This sequence comes from Anomaloglossus baeobatrachus, assembly GCF_048569485.1. Lineage (NCBI taxonomy): Eukaryota > Metazoa > Chordata > Amphibia > Anura > Aromobatidae > Anomaloglossus > Anomaloglossus baeobatrachus. The sequence goes on from NC_134362.1 coordinate 131,176,297, forward strand.
GTAGCAAAAATGTGCAGGAGGCTAGAATACAAAGGTGGTGGAACTTGCTTGGCACCAGTGGGACACTAATTTAGTGTAGCAGACACTTTTTGGATGTCACTAAGTTTCAGCACTGTTTGCTATAAAAATAGCGTCGCAAAAATGTGCAGGAGGGTAGAAGGCAGAGGTGGTGGAACTTGCTTGTCACCAGTGGGACACTAATTTAGCATAGCAGACACTTTTTGGATGCCACTAAGTTTCAGCACTGTTTGCTATAAAAATAGCATAGCAAAAATGTGCTGGAGGGTAGAATGCAGAGGTGGTGGAACTTGCTTGGCACCAGTGGTACTTTAATTTAGTATAGCAGACATTTTTTTAATGCCACTAAGTTTCAGCACTGTTTGCCATAAAAAATAGCGTAGCAAAACTGTGCAGGAGGGTAGAAGGCAGAGGTGGTGGAACTTGCTTGGCAACAGTGGTACACTAATTTAGTATGGCAGACACTTTTTGGATGCCACTAAGTTTCTGCATTGTTTGCTATAAAAATAGCGTAGCAATAATGTGTAGGAGGGTAGAATGCAGAGGTGGTGGAACTTGCTTGGCACCAGTGGAACACTAACTTAATATAGCAGACACTTTTTGTATCCCACTAAGTTTCTGCACTGTTTGCAATAAAAATAGCGTAGCAAACATGTGCAGGAGGGTCGAATGCAGAGGTGGTGGAACTTGCTTGGCACCAGTGGGACAGTAATTTAGTATAGCAGACACTTTTTGGATGCCACTAAGTTTCAGCACTGTTTGCTATAAAAACAGCATAGCAAAAATGTGCAGGAGGGTAGAAAGCAGAGGTGGTGGAACTTGCTTGGCACCAGTGGAACAATAATTTAGTATAGCAGTCACTTTTTGGATGCCACTAAGTTTCAACACTGTTTGCTATAAAAATAGCATAGCAAAAATGTGCAGGAGGGTAGAATGCAGAGGTGGTGGAACTTGCTTGGCACCAGTTGGACACTAATTTAGTATAGCAGACACTTTTTGGATGTCACTAAGTTTAAGCACTGTTTGCTATAAAAATAGCGTAGCAAAAATGTGCAGGAGGGTAGAATGCAGAGGTGGTGCAACTTGCTTGGCACCAGTGGGACACTAATTTAGTATAGCAGAAACTTCTTGGATGCCACTAAGTTTCAGCACTGTTTGCTATAAAAAATAGCGTAGCAAAAATGTGCAGGAGCTTAGAATGCAGAGGTGGTGGAACTTTCTTGGCACCAGTAGGACAATAATTTAGTATAGCAGACACTGTTTGTATGCCACTAAGTTTCTGCACTGTTTGCTATAAAAATAGCGTAGCAATAATGTGTAGGAGGGTAGAATGCAGAGGTGGTGGAACTTGCTTGGCACCAGTGGAACACTAATTTAATATAGCAGACACTTTTTGTATCCCACTAAGTTTCTGCACTGTTTGCTATAAAAATAGCGTAGCAAAAATGTGCAGGAGGGTCGAATGCAGAGGTGGTGGAAATTGCTTGGCACCAGTGGGACAGTAATTTAGTATAGCAGACACTTTTTGGATGCCACTAAGTTTCAGCACTGTTTGCTATAAAAACAGCGTAGCAAAAATGTGCAGGAGGGTAGAATGCAGAGGTGGTGGAACTTGCTTGGCACCAGTGGAACAATAATTTAGTATAGCAGTCACTTTTTGGATGCCACTACATTTCAGCACTGTTTGCCATAAAAATAGGGTAGCAAAAATGTACAGAAGGGTAGAAAGCACAGGTGGTGGAACTTGGTTTTCACCAGTGGGACACTAATTTAGTATAGTAGACACTTTTTGGATGCCACTAAGTGTCAGCACTGTTTGCTATAAAAATAGCGTAGCAAAAATGTGCAGGAAGGTTGAATGTAGAGGTGTTGGAACATGCTTGGCACCAGTGGGACACTAATTTAGTATAGCAGACAATTTTTGGATGCCACTAAGTTTCAGCACTGTTTGCTATAAAAATAGCGTAGCAAAAATGTGCAGGAGGGTAGAATGCTGAGGTGGTGGAACTTGCTTGGCACCAGTGGAACAATAATTTAGTATAGCAGTCACTTTTTGGATGCCACTAAGTTTCTGCACTGTTTGCTATAAAAATAGCGTAGCAAAAATGTGCAGGAGGGTAGAATGCAGAGGTGGTGGAACTTGCTTGGCACCAGTGGGACTCTAATTTAGCATAGCAGACACTTTTTCGATGCCACTAAGTTTCAGCACTGTTTGCTATAAAAAATAGCGTAGCAAAAATGTGCAGGAGGGTAGAAGGCAGAGGTGGTGGAACTTGCTTGGCACCAGTGGGACACTAATTTAGTATAGCAGACACTTTTTGGATGCCACTAAGTTTCAGCACTGTTTGCTATAAAAAATAGCGTAGCAAAAATGTGCAGGAGGTTAGAAGGCAGAGGTGGTGGAACTTGCTTGGCACCAGTGAGACACTAATTTAGTATAGCAGACACTTTTTGGATGCCACTAAGTTTCAGCACTGTTTGCCATAAAAATAGGGTAGCAAAAATGTACAGGAGGGTAGAAAGCAGAGGTGGTGGAACTTGCTTTTCACCAGTGGGACATTAATTTAGTATAGCAGACACTTTTTGGATGCCACTAAGTTTCAGCACTGTTTGCTATAAAAATAGCGTAGCAAAAATGTGCAGGAGGGTAGAATGCAGAGGTGGTGGAACTTGCTTGTCACCAGTGGAACAATAATTTAGTATAGCAGTCACTTTTTGGATGCCACTAAGTTTCAGCACTGTGTGCTATAGAAATAGCGTTGCAAACATGTGCAGGAGGATAGAATACAGTGGTGGTGGAACTTGCTTGGCACCAGTGGGACACTAATTTAGTGTAGCAGACACTTTTTGGATGTCACTAAGTTTCAGCACTGTTTGCCATAAAAATAGGGTAGCAAAAATGTACAGGAGGGTAGAAAGCAGAGGTGGTGGAACTTGCTTTTCACCAGTGGGACATTAATTTAGTATAGCAGACACTTTTTAGATGCCACTAAGTTTCAGCACTGTTTGCTATAAAAATAGCGTAGCAAAAATGTGCAGGAGGGTAGAATGCAGAGGTGGTGGAACTTGCTTGTCACCAGTGGAACAATAATTTAGTATAGCAGTCACTTTTTGGATGCCACTAAGTTTCAGCACTGTGTGCTATAGAAATAGCGTTGCAAACATGTGCAGGAGGATAGAATACAGGGGTGGTGGAACTTGCTTGGCACCAGTGGGACACTAATTTAGTGTAGCAGACACTTTTTGGATGTCACTAAGTTTCTGCACTGTTTGCTATAAAAATAGCGTAGCAAAAATGTGCAGGAGGGTCGAATGCAGAGGTGGTGGAAATTGCTTGGCACCAGTGGGACAGTAATTTAGTATAGCAGACACTTTTTGGATGCCACTAAGTTTCAGCACTGTTTGCTATAAAAACAGCGTAGCAAAAATGTGCAGGAGGGTAGAATGCAGAGGTGGTGGAACTTGCTTGGCACCAGTGGAACAATAATTTAGTATAGCAGTCACTTTTTGGATGCCACTACATTTCAGCACTGTTTGCCATAAAAATAGGGTAGCAAAAATGTACAGAAGGGTAGAAAGCACAGGTGGTGGAACTTGGTTTTCACCAGTGGGACACTAATTTAGTATAGTAGACACTTTTTGGATGCCACTAAGTGTCAGCACTGTTTGCTATAAAAATAGCGTAGCAAAAATGTGCAGGAAGGTTGAATGTAGAGGTGTTGGAACATGCTTGGCACCAGTGGGACACTAATTTAGTATAGCAGACAATTTTTGGATGCCACTAAGTTTCAGCACTGTTTGCTATAAAAATAGCGTAGCAAAAATGTGCAGGAGGGTAGAATGCTGAGGTGGTGGAACTTGCTTGGCACCAGTGGAACAATAATTTAGTATAGCAGTCACTTTTTGGATGCCACTAAGTTTCTGCACTGTTTGCTATAAAAATAGCGTAGCAAAAATGTGCAGGAGGGTAGAATGCAGAGGTGGTGGAACTTGCTTGGCACCAGTGGGACTCTAATTTAGCATAGCAGACACTTTTTCGATGCCACTAAGTTTCAGCACTGTTTGCTATAAAAAATAGCGTAGCAAAAATGTGCAGGAGGGTAGAAGGCAGAGGTGGTGGAACTTGCTTGGCACCAGTGGGACACTAATTTAGTATAGCAGACACTTTTTGGATGCCACTAAGTTTCAGCACTGTTTGCTATAAAAAATAGCGTAGCAAAAATGTGCAGGAGGTTAGAAGGCAGAGGTGGTGGAACTTGCTTGGCACCAGTGAGACACTAATTTAGTATAGCAGACACTTTTTGGATGCCACTAAGTTTCAGCACTGTTTGCCATAAAAATAGGGTAGCAAAAATGTACAGGAGGGTAGAAAGCAGAGGTGGTGGAACTTGCTTTTCACCAGTGGGACATTAATTTAGTATAGCAGACACTTTTTGGATGCCACTAAGTTTCAGCACTGTTTGCTATAAAAATAGCGTAGCAAAAATGTGCAGGAGGGTAGAATGCAGAGGTGGTGGAACTTGCTTGTCACCAGTGGAACAATAATTTAGTATAGCAGTCACTTTTTGGATGCCACTAAGTTTCAGCACTGTGTGCTATAGAAATAGCGTTGCAAACATGTGCAGGAGGATAGAATACAGGGGTGGTGGAACTTGCTTGGCACCAGTGGGACACTAATTTAGTGTAGCAGACACTTTTTGGATGTCACTAAGTTTCAGCACTGTTTGCCATAAAAATAGGGTAGCAAAAATGTACAGGAGGGTAGAAAGCAGAGGTGGTGGAACTTGCTTTTCACCAGTGGGACACTAATTTAGTATAGCAGACACTTTTTGGATGCCACTAAGTTTCAACACTGTTTGCTATAAAAATAGCGTAGCAAAAATGTGCAGGAGGGTAGAATGCAGAGGTGGTGGCACTTGCTTGGCACCAGTGGGACACTAATTTAGTATAGCAGACACTTTTTGGATGCCACTAAGTTTCAACACTGTTTGCTATAAAAATAGCGTAGCAAAAATGTGCAGGAGGGTAGAAGGCAGAGGTGGTGGAACTTGCTTGGCACCAGTGGGACTCTAATTTAGTATAGCAGACAGTTTTTGGATACCACTAAGTTTCAGCTCTGTTTGCTATAAAAAACAGCGTAGCAAAAATGTGCAGGAGGGTAGAAGGCAGAGGTGGTGGAACTTGCTTGGCACCAGTGGGACACTAATTTAGTATAGCAGACACTTGATGGATGCCACTAAGTTTCAGCACTGTTTGCTATAAAAATAGTGTAGCAAAAATGTGCTATAGGGTAGAATGCAGAGGTGGTGGAACTTGCTTGGCACCAGTGGGACACTAATTTAGTATAGCAGACACTTTTTGGATGCCACTAAGTTTCTGCACTGTTTGCTATAAAAAGATCGTAGCAAAAATGTGCAGGAGGGTAGAATGCAGAGGTGATGGGACATGCTTGGCACCAGTGGAACACTAATTTAGTATAGCAGACACTTTTTGGATGCCACTAAGTTTCAGCACTGTTTGCTATAAAAATAGCGTAGCAAAAATATGCAGGAGGGTAGAATGCAGAGGTGGTGGAACTTACTTGGCACCAGTGGAACAATAATTTAGTATAGCAGACACTTTTTGGATGCCACTAAGTTTCAACACTGTTTGCTATAAAAATAGCGTAGCAAAAATGTGCAGGAGGGTAGAATGCAGAGGTGGTGGAACTTGCTTGGCACCAGTGGGACACTAATTTAGTATAGCAGACAGTTTTTGGATGCCACTAAGTTTCAGCACTGTTTGCCATAAAAATAGGGTAGCAAAAATGTACAGGAGGGTAGAAAGCAGAGGTGGTGGAACTTGCTTTTCACCAGTGGGACACTAATTTAGTATAGCAGACACTTTTTGGATGCCACTAAGTTTCAGCACTGTTTGCTATAAAAATAGCGTAGCAAAAATGTGCAGGAGGGTAGAATGCAGAGGTGGTGGAACTTGCTTGTCACCAGTGGAACAATAATTTAGTATAGCAGTCACTTTTTGGATGCCACTAAGTTTCAGCACTGTGTGCTATAGAAATAGCGTTGCAAACATGTGCAGGAGGATAGAATACAGGGGTGGTGGAACTTGCTTGGCACCAGTGGGACACTAATTTAGTGTTGCAGACTCCTTTTGGATGTCACTAAGTTTCAGCACTGTTTGCCATAAAAATAAGGTAGGAAAAATGTACAGGAGGGTAGAAAGCAGAGGTGGTGGAACTTGCTTTTCACCAGTGGGACACTAATTTAGTATAGCAGACACTTTTTGGATGCCACTAAGTTTCAGTACTGTTTGCTATAAAAATAGCGTAGCAAAAATGTGCAGGAGGGTAGAATGCGGAGGTGGTGGAACTTGCTTGGCACCAGTGGAACACTAATTTAATATAGCAGACACTTTTTGTATCCCACTAAGTTTCTGCACTGTTTGCTATAAAAATAGCGAAGCAAAAATGTGCAGGAGGGTCGAATGCAGAGGTGGTGGAAATTGCTTGGCACCAGTGGGACAGTAATTTAGTATAGCAGACACTTTTTGGATGCCACTAAGTTTCAGCACTGTTTGCTATAAAAACAGCGTAGCAAAAATGTGCAGGAGGGTAGAATGCAGAGGTGGTGGAACTTGCTTGGCACCAGTGGAACAATAATTTAGTATAGCTGTCACTTTTTGGATGCCACTACATTTCAGCACTGTTTGCCATAAAAATAGGGTAGCAAAAATGTACAGAAGGGTAGAAAGCACAGGTGGTGGAACTTGGTTTTCACCAGTGGGACACTAATTTAGTATAGTAGACACTTTTTGGATGCCACTAAGTGTCAGCACTGTTTGCTATAAAAATAGCGTAGCAAAAATGTGCAGGAAGGTTGAATGTAGAGGTGTTGGAACATGCTTGGCACCAGTGGGACACTAATTTAGTATAGCAGACAATTTTTGGATGCCACTAAGTTTCAGCACTGTTTGCTATAAAAATAGCGTAGCAAAAATGTGCAGGAGGGTAGAATGCTGAGGTGGTGGAACTTGCTTGGCACCAGTGGAACAATAATTTAGTATAGCAGTCACTTTTTGGATGCCACTAAGTTTCTGCACTGTTTGCTATAAAAATAGCGTAGCAAAAATGTGCAGGAGGGTAGAATGCAGAGGTGGTGGAACTTGCTTGGCACCAGTGGGACTCTAATTTAGCATAGCAGACACTTTTTCGATGCCACTAAGTTTCAGCACTGTTTGCTATAAAAAATAGCGTAGCAAAAATGTGCAGGAGGGTAGAAGGCAGAGGTGGTGGAACTTGCTTGGCACCAGTGGGACACTAATTTAGTATAGCAGACACTTTTTGGATGCCACTAAGTTTCAGCACTGTTTGCTATAAAAAATAGCGTAGCAAAAATGTGCAGGAGGTTAGAAGGCAGAGGTGGTGGAACTTGCTTGGCACCAGTGAGACACTAATTTAGTATAGCAGACACTTTTTGGATGCCACTAAGTTTCAGCACTGTTTGCCATAAAAATAGGGTAGCAAAAATGTACAGGAGGGTAGAAAGCAGAGGTGGTGGAACTTGCTTTTCACCAGTGGGACATTAATTTAGTATAGCAGACACTTTTTGGATGCCACTAAGTTTCAGCACTGTTTGCTATAAAAATAGCGTAGCAAAAATGTGCAGGAGGGTAGAATGCAGAGGTGGTGGAACTTGCTTGTCACCAGTGGAACAATAATTTAGTATAGCAGTCACTTTTTGGATGCCACTAAGTTTCAGCACTGTGTGCTATAGAAATAGCGTTGCAAACATGTGCAGGAGGATAGAATACAGGGGTGGTGGAACTTGCTTGGCACCAGTGGGACACTAATTTAGTGTAGCAGACACTTTTTGGATGTCACTAAGTTTCAGCACTGTTTGCCATAAAAATAGGGTAGCAAAAAATGTACAGGAGGGTAGAAAGCAGAGGTGGTGGAACTTGCTTTTCACCAGTGGGACACTAATTTAGTATAGCAGACACTTTTTGGATGCCACTAAGTTTCAACACTGTTTGCTATAAAAATAGCGTAGCAAAAATGTGCAGGAGGGTAGAATGCAGAGGTGGTGGCACTTGCTTGGCACCAGTGTGACACTAATTTAGTATAGCAGACACTTTTTGGATGCCACTAAGTTTCAACACTGTTTGCTATAAAAATAGCGTAGCAAAAATGTGCAGGAGGGTAGAAGGCAGAGGTGGTGGAACTTGCTTGGCACCAGTGGGACTCTAATTTAGTATAGCAGACAGTTTTTGGATACCACTAAGTTTCAGCTCTGTTTGCTATAAAAAACAGCGTAGCAAAAATGTGCAGGAGGGTAGAAGGCAGAGGTGGTGGAACTTGCTTGGCACCAGTGGGACACTAATTTAGTATAGCAGACACTTGATGGATGCCACTAAGTTTCAGCACTGTTTGCTATAAAAATAGTGTAGCAAAAATGTGCTATAGGGTAGAATGCAGAGGTGGTGGAACTTGCTTGGCACCAGTGGGACACTAATTTAGTATAGCAGACACTTTTTGGATGCCACTAAGTTTCTGCACTGTTTGCTATAAAAAGATCGTAGCAAAAATGTGCAGGAGGGTAGAATGCAGAGGTGATGGGACATGCTTGGCACCAGTGGAACACTAATTTAGTATAGCAGACACTTTTTGGATGCCACTAAGTTTCAGCACTGTTTGCTATAAAAATAGCGTAGCAAAAATATGCAGGAGGGTAGAATGCAGAGGTGGTGGAACTTACTTGGCACCAGTGGAACAATAATTTAGTATAGCAGACACTTTTTGGATGCCACTAAGTTTCAACACTGTTTGCTATAAAAATAGCGTAGCAAAAATGTGCAGGAGGGTAGAATGCAGAGGTGGTGGAACTTGCTTGGCACCAGTGGGACTCTAATTTAGCATAGCAGACACTTTTTCGATGCCACTAAGTTTCAGCACTGTTTGCTATAAAAAATAGCGTAGCAAAAATGTGCAGGAGGGTAGAAGGCAGAGGTGGTGGAACTTGCTTGGCACCAGTGGGACACTAATTTAGTATAGCAGACACTTTTTGGATGCCACTAAGTTTCAGCACTGTTTGCTATAAAAAATAGCGTAGCAAAAATGTGCAGGAGGTTAGAAGGCAGAGGTGGTGGAACTTGCTTGGCACCAGTGAGACACTAATTTAGTATAGCAGACACTTTTTGGATGCCACTAAGTTTCAGCACTGTTTGCCATAAAAATAGGGTAGCAAAAATGTACAGGAGGGTAGAAAGCAGAGGTGGTGGAACTTGCTTTTCACCAGTGGGACATTAATTTAGTATAGCAGACACTTTTTGGATGCCACTAAGTTTCAGCACTGTTTGCTATAAAAATAGCGTAGCAAAAATGTGCAGGAGGGTAGAATGCAGAGGTGGTGGAACTTGCTTGTCACCAGTGGAACAATAATTTAGTATAGCAGTCACTTTTTGGATGCCACTAAGTTTCAGCACTGTGTGCTATAGAAATAGCGTTGCAAACATGTGCAGGAGGATAGAATACAGGGGTGGTGGAACTTGCTTGGCACCAGTGGGACACTAATTTAGTGTAGCAGACACTTTTTGGATGTCACTAAGTTTCAGCACTGTTTGCCATAAAAATAGGGTAGCAAAAATGTACAGGAGGGTAGAAAGCAGAGGTGGTGGAACTTGCTTTTCACCAGTGGGACACTAATTTAGTATAGCAGACACTTTTTGGATGCCACTAAGTTTCAACACTGTTTGCTATAAAAATAGCGTAGCAAAAATGTGCAGGAGGGTAGAATGCAGAGGTGGTGGCACTTGCTTGGCACCAGTGTGACACTAATTTAGTATAGCAGACACTTTTTGGATGCCACTAAGTTTCAACACTGTTTGCTATAAAAATAGCGTAGCAAAAATGTGCAGGAGGGTAGAAGGCAGAGGTGGTGGAACTTGCTTGGCACCAGTGGGACTCTAATTTAGTATAGCAGACAGTTTTTGGATACCACTAAGTTTCAGCTCTGTTTGCTATAAAAAACAGCGTAGCAAAAATGTGCAGGAGGGTAGAAGGCAGAGGTGGTGGAACTTGCTTGGCACCAGTGGGACACTAATTTAGTATAGCAGACACTTGATGGATGCCACTAAGTTTCAGCACTGTTTGCTATAAAAATAGTGTAGCAAAAATGTGCTATAGGGTAGAATGCAGAGGTGGTGGAACTTGCTTGGCACCAGTGGGACACTAATTTAGTATAGCAGACACTTTTTGGATGCCACTAAGTTTCTGCACTGTTTGCTATAAAAAGATCGTAGCAAAAATGTGCAGGAGGGTAGAATGCAGAGGTGATGGGACATGCTTGGCACCAGTGGAACACTAATTTAGTATAGCAGACACTTTTTGGATGCCACTAAGTTTCAGCACTGTTTGCTATAAAAATAGCGTAGCAAAAATATGCAGGAGGGTAGAATGCAGAGGTGGTGGAACTTACTTGGCACCAGTGGAACAATAATTTAGTATAGCAGACACTTTTTGGATGCCACTAAGTTTCAACACTGTTTGCTATAAAAATAGCGTAGCAAAAATGTGCAGGAGGGTAGAATGCAGAGGTGGTGGAACTTGCTTGGCACCAGTGGGACACTAATTTAGTATAGCAGACAGTTTTTGGATGCCACTAAGTTTCAGCACTGTTTGCCATAAAAATAGGGTAGCAAAAATGTACAGGAGGGTAGAAAGCAGAGGTGGTGGAACTTGCTTTTCACCAGTGGGACACTAATTTAGTATAGCAGACACTTTTTGGATGCCACTAAGTTTCAGCACTGTTTGCTATAAAAATAGCGTAGCAAAAATGTGCAGGAGGGTAGAATGCAGAGGTGGTGGAACTTGCTTGTCACCAGTGGAACAATAATTTAGTATAGCAGTCACTTTTTGGATGCCACTAAGTTTCAGCACTGTGTGCTATAGAAATAGCGTTGCAAACATGTGCAGGAGGATAGAATACAGGGGTGGTGGAACTTCCTTGGCACCAGTGGGACACTAATTTAGTGTTGCAGACTCCTTTTGGATGTCACTAAGTTTCAGCACTGTTTGCCATAAAAATAAGGAAGGAAAAATGTACAGGAGGGTAGAAAGCAGAGGTGGTGGAACTTGCTTTTCACCAGTGGGACACTAATTTAGTATAGCAGACACTTTTTGGATGCCACTAAGTTTCAGCACTGTTTGCTATAAAAATAGCGTAGCAAAAATGTGCAGGAGGGTAGAATGCAGAGGTGGTGGAACTTGCTTGTTACCAGTGGAACAATAATTTAGTATAGCAGTCACTTTTTGGATGCCACTAAGTTTCAGCACTGTGTGCTATAGAAATAGCGTTGCAAACATGTGCAGGAGGATAGAATACAGGGGTGGTGGAACTTGCTTGGCACCAGTGGGACACTAATTTAGTGTAGCAGAAACTTTTTGGATGTCACTAAGTTTCAGCACTGTTTGCTATAGAAATAGCGTAGCAAAAATGTGCAGGAGGGTGGAATGCAGAGGGGGTGGAACTTGCTTGGCACCAGTGGGACACTAATTTAGTATAGTAGAAACTTCTTGGATGCCACTAAGTTTCAGCACTGCTTACTATAAAAATAGCGTCGCAAAAATGTGCAGGAGGGTAGAATGCATAGGTGGTGGCACTTGCTTGGCACCAGTGGGACACTATTTTAGTATAGCAGACACTTTTTGGATGCCACTAAGTTTCTGCACTGTTTGCTATAAAAAGAGCGTAGCAAAAATGTGCAGGAGGGTAGAATGCAGAGGTGGTGGAACATGCTTGCCACCAGTGGAACACTAATTTAGTATAGCAGACACTTTTTGTATGCCACAAGGTTTCTGCACTGTTTGCTATAAAAAAAAGCATAGCAAAAATGTGCAGGAGGGTCGAATGCAGAGGTGGTGGAACTTGCTTGGCACCAGTGAGACAATAATTTAGTATACCAGACACTTTTTGGATACCACTAAGTTTCAGCTCTGTTTGCTATAAAAATAGCGTAGCAAAAATGTGCAGGAGGATAGAATACAGAGGTGGTGGAACTTGCTTGGCAGCAGTTGGACTCTAATTTAGCATAGCAGACACTTTTTGGATGCCACTAAGTTTCAGCACTGTTTGCTATAAAAAATAGCGTAGCAAAAATGTGCAGGAGGGTAGAAGGCAGAGGTGGTGGAACTTGCTTGGCACTAGTGGAACACTAATTTATTATAGCAGACACTTTTGGATGCCACTAAGTTTCAGCACTGTTTGCGATAAAAATAGCGTAGTAAAAATGTGCAGGAGGGTAGAATGCAGAGGTGGTGGAACTTGCTTGGCACCAGTGGTACTCTAATTTAGTATAGCAGAAACTTTTTAGACAGCCATGGATCCCCCCTTGGGGAGGAGGGGTGACATGACCAAGGGGGAGTTAGGGAGTGATGGGGTTAATAGGGACAGTTTGGTAGGCAGGCCTAATATGGCATTAAGGGGTGGTTTTAGCTTGGGAGGAAGAGGAGGAGTAGGGAAAGGGTTAGTCTGGGAGAGGAGGGGGTTACCTCCTCTTCTTCTTCCGGACGCCAAGAGATCAGCAGCACGAGTCACCATGGCTGTTCTCCAGGAACTTCAGCACCTGATTGCAGCAGCCATTGCAGCGCACGGGCCCCTGGCAGTGCAGACCCACATCAGTGCTGCCGGGGTTAACCCGTCGGCGCTTGCCCCTCGCTCCCCCAGCCATGGTGTGCGCCAGTCGCGGCCCCCCCGCAGGTATTCCCCGGGTGCGGGGGGGGCGAGGAGGAGATGCCAGAGCCCCTCCAGGGACCCTCCGCAGCGGGCCGAGCAGCAGCGCAGTCCGGCTGCTGTCCCAAGGAGCAGCGGGAGGAATCTGCGTTCCAGCCGCGGTGGTCAGGAGGTGGGAGTGGCCAGCGTGGGGCCTACTTCCGGTCCCGGCCTCCGGGCTGGATTTCCAGTGACAGCAGCGGCTCCAGGTCGGGAGCGCGCTCGGCGAGGGATGGAGGCCAGCAGTTCCCCCTGCAGTCGGCGGGGGGACCGAGGGGCTGCAGGCGGCGGTAGGTCCAGCGCCAGGGGGAGGTCTGTGGTGCCTGACCCTGGCGCGGCAGTGAGCAGGGGTGACAGCGTGAGCCATGCGGCGACCGCCCGGTCACTCAGGACCGCTGTGCAGTCCCCGGATGTGGCGGTGTCCCGTGGGAGCAGGAGGACCCAGCGGCAGGAGGCCTGCAGCGGCCCAGGAGGGCCAGAGGCGGCAACGGCTGGAATCCAGAGCCGGGCGTCCATCAGTCCGCGTCCAGAGTCCCCTGGCAGTCGGCGAGGGGGTGGGCGCGGGCGCAAGAGGTCGAGGCCTGGGGTGCCGGCGCGGGGGACAGGACGGTCTCCTGGGCTGTCGCCCCAGGGCAAGAGACGGAGCGGGGACGGCACTGCCCACGCGGCGGCCCGGTTTGGCGGCCGTGGTGGGGGGGGTGCCGCGGCGGCGCCCCCCGGATGTCGGATGAAGAAGATGTCAGCGGCGAGGATGAGGAGGTCGTGCTGTCGGAAGAGTCGGATGGTCGGCAGACGGAGGACAGCGAGGCAGCGGTATCGGGGGACGCTGAGCCGCGGTTGGGTGAGACGGCAGCGGGGGCGGCAGGGGCTGCGCTGGCGGGGAGTGTCGGGGGTGGGAGGGCGGCTGTGGACACGGCAGCGCCCGGCGGAGTAGCAGTGTGGAGCCAGTTGTTGGGGCTGTTGCAGGGGTTGGCGGCGGTTGCCGGGGCTGGGGGGGGGCGGCGCAGGCGCCGGCGGCGGCGTGGGTGGGGACGACAGGTCGGGGGGTGTCGGCGGTGGGAGGGGGGGACGGAGCGGGCGCGGCGGAAGGGGGGGGGGCGCAGGGGGGAGTGCGGCGGAGGGGGCAAAGGAAAAAGAAAAGGAGAAGGAGGATGTGGTGGTGCGCCTAGATGATAGGGCTAAAAGCGAAGTTTATGTTTGTTTTGAGGGCCCGCTGGGGGCTCATTTAAAGAAGGAGGTGCGGGAAAAAATTTGGAAAGGGGAATATGTGGAGATTTTTTCTCTGCTTCCCCTGGAGAAATTTAATTTGGATAGGCTTAAGCCGAGCGACTCCAAAAAGGAGAAGGACGAGGAGGAAAAGCGCCGTTATAGGCTTATTCCTCGGACTTTTGCAAACTGGTTGCAAGCGTTTGCGATTTTGGCACCAGTGAGACACTAATTTAGTATAGCAGACACTTTTTGGATGCCACTAAGGTTCAGCACTGTTTGCTATAAAAATAGCGTAGCAAAAATGTGCAGGAGGGTAGAATGCAGAGGTGGTGGAACTTGCTTGGCACCAGTGAGACACTAATTTAGTATAGCAGACACTTTTTGGATACCACTAAGTTTCAGCACTGTTTACTATAAAAAAAAGTTGCAAAAATGTGCAGGAGGATAGAACACAGAAGAGGTGGAACTTGCTTGGCACCAGTGGGACACTAATTTAGTGTAGCAGACACTTTTTTGATGCCACTAAGTTTCAGCACTGTTTGCTATAAAAAAAGGGTAGCAAATATGTGCAGGAGGGTAGAATGCAGAGGTGGTGGAACTTGCTTGGCACTAGTTGGACTCTAATTTAGAATAGCAGATGTTTTTTTTTTAATGCCACTAAGTTTCAGCACTGTTTGCTATAAAAACAGTGTAGCAAAAATGTGCAGGAGGGTAGAATGCAGAGGTGGTGGAACTTGCTTGGCCTCAGTGGGACACTAATTTAGTATAGCAGTCACTTTTTGGATGCCAATATGTTTCAGCACTGTTGGCCATAAAAATAGCGTAGCAAAAATCTGGAGGAGGGTAGGAAGCAGAAGTGGTGGAACTTGCTTGGCACCAGTGGGACACTAATTTAGTATAGCAGACACTTTTTGGATGCCACTAAGCTTCAACACTGTTTCCTATAAAAATAGCATAGCAAAAATGTGCAGGAGGATAGAATACAGAGGTGGTGGAACTTGCTTGGCACCAGTAGAACACTAATTTAGTATAGCAGACACTTTTTGGATGCCACTAACTTTCAGCACTGTTTGCTATAAAAATAGCGTAGCAAAAATGTGCAGGAGGGTAGAAGGCAGAGGTGGTGGAACTTGCTTTTCACCAGAGGGACACTAATTTATTATATTAGACACTTTTTGGGTGCCACTAAGTGTCAGCACTGTTTGCTGTAAAAATAGCGTAGCAAAAATTTGCAGGAGGGTAGAATGCAGAGGTGATGGAACTTGCTTGGCACCAGTAGGACACTAAATTAGTATAGCAGACACTTTTTGGATGCCACTAAGTTTCAGCACTGTTTGCTATAAAAATAGCGTAGCAAAAATGTGCAGGAGGGTAGAATGCAGAGGTGGTGGAACTTGCTTGGCCTCAGTGGGACACCAATTTAGTATAGCAGACACTTTTTGGTTGCCAATAAGTGTCAGCACTGTTTGCCATAAAAATAGCGTAGCAAAAAACTGGAGGAGAGTAGAAAGCAGAGGTGGTGGAACTTGCTTGGCACCAGTGGGACACTAATTTAGTATAGCAGACATATTTTGGATGCCACTAAGTTTCTGCACTGTTTGCTATAAAAATAGCGTAGCAATAATGTGCAGGAGGGTAGAATGCAGAGGTGGTGGAACTTGCTTGGCACCCGTGGGACACTAATTTTGTATAGCAGACAGTTTTTGGATGCCAATAAGTTTCAGCACTGTTTGCTATAAAAATAGTGTAGCAAAAATGTGCAGGAGGGTAGAATGCAGAGGTGGTAGAACTTCCATGGCACTATTGGGACTCTAATTCAGTATAGCAGATGTTTTTTCTTAATGCCACTAAGTTTCAGCACTGTTTGCTATAAAAAATAGCGTAGCAAAAATGTGCAGGAGGGTAGAAGGCAGAGGTAGTGGAACTTGCTTGGCACCAGTGGGACACTAATTTAGTATAGCTGACACTTTTTGGATGCCACTAAGTTTCAGCACTGTTTGCTATAAAAATAGCGTAGCAAAAATGTGCAGGAGGGTAGAATGCAGAGGTGGTGGAACTTGCTTGGCACCCGTGGGACACTAATTTAGTATAGCAGACACTTTTTGGATGCCAATAAGTTTCAGCACTGTTTGCTATAAAAATAGCGTAGCAAAAATGTGCAGGAGGGTAATATGGAGAAGTGATGGAACTTGCTTGGCACCAGTGGGACACTAATTTAGTACAGCAGACACTTTTTGGATGCCACTAAATTTCAGGACTGTTTGCTATAAAAATAGCGTAGCAAAAATGTGTTGGAGGATAGAATACAGAGGTGGTGGAACTTTCTTGGCACCAGTGGGACACTAATTTAGAGTAGCAGACACTTTTTTGATGCCACTAAGTTTCAGCACTGTTTGCTATAAAAATAGGGTAGCAAATATGTGAAGGAGGGTAGAATGGAGAGGTGGTGGAACTTGCTTGGCACCAGTGGGACACTAATTTACTATAGCAGACACTTTTTGGATGCCACTAAGTTTCAGCACTGTTTGCTATAAAAATAGTGTAGCAAAAATATGCAGGAGGGTAGAATGCAGAGGTGGTGGAACTTGCTTGGCACTAGTGGGACTCTAATCTAGTATAGCAGATATTTTTTCTTAATGCCATTAAGTTTCAGCACTGTTTGCTATAAAAAATAGCGTAGCAAAAATGTGCAGGAGGGTAGAAGGCAGAGGTAGTGGAACTTGCTTGGCACCAGTGGGACACTAATTTAGTATAGCTGACACTTTTTGGATGCCACTAAGTTTCAGCACTGTTTGCTATAAAAATAGCGTAGCAAAAATGTGCAGGAGGGTAGATTGCAGAGTTGGTGGAACTTGCTTGGCACCAGTGGGACACTAATTTAGTATAGCAGACACTTTTTGGATACCACTAAGTTTCTGCACTGTTTGCTATAAAAATAGCGTAGCAAAAATGTGAAAGAGGGTAGAATGTAGAGGTGGTGGAACTTGCTTGGCACCAGTGGGACACTAATTTAGTATAGCAGACACTTTTTGGATGCCACTAAGTTTCTGCACTGTTTGCTATAAAAATAGCGTAGCAAAAATGTGCAGGAGGGTAGAATGCAGAGGTGGTGGAACTTGCTTGGCACTATTGGGACTCTAATCTAGTATAGCAGATATTTTTTCTTAATGCCATTAAGTTTCAGCACTGTTTGCTATAAAAAATAGCGTAGCAAAAATGTGCAGGAGGGTAGAAGGCAGAGGTAGTGGAACTTGCTTGGCACCAGTGGGACACTAATTTAGTATAGCTGACACTTTTTGGATGCCACTAAGTTTCAGCACTGTTTGCTATAAAAATAGCGTAGCAAAAATGTGCAGGAGGGTAGATTGCAGAGTTGGTGGAACTTGCTTGGCACCAGTGGGACACTAATTTAGTATAGCAGACACTTTTTGGATACCACTAAGTTTCTGCACTGTTTGCTATAAAAATAGCGTAGCAAAAATGTGAAAGAGGGTAGAATGTAGAGGTGGTGGAACTTGCTTGGCACCAGTGGGACACTAATTTAGTATAGCAGACACTTTTTGGATGCCACTAAGTTTCTGCACTGTTTGCTATAAAAATAGCGTAGCAAAAATGTGCAGGAGGGTAGAATGCAGAGGTGGTGGAACTTGCTTGGCACTATTGGGACTCTAATTTAGTATAGCAGATGTTTTTTCTTAATGCCATTAAGTTTCAGCACTGTTTGCTATAAAAAATAGCGTAGCAAAAATGTGCAGGAGGGTAGAAGGCAGAGGTAGTGGAACTTGCTTTGCACCAGTGGGACACTAATTTAGTATAGCTGACACTTTTTGGATGCCACTAAGTTTCAGCACTGTTTGCTATAAAAATAGCGTAGCAAAAATGTGCAGGAGGGTAGATTGCAGAGTTGGTGGAACTTGCTTGGCACCAGTGGGACACTAATTTAGTATAGCAGACCCTTTTTGGATACCACTAAGTTTCTGCACTGTTTGCTATAAAAATAGCGTAGCAATAATGTGCAAGAGGGTAGAATGTAGAGGTGGTGGAACTTGCTTGGCACCAGTGGGACACTAATTTAGTATAGCAGACACTTTTTGGATGCCACTAAGTTTCTGCACTGTTTGCTATAAAAATAGCGTAGCAATAATGTGCAAGAGGGTAGAATGTAGAGGTGGTGGAACTTGCTTGGCACCAGTGAGACACTAATTTAGTATAGCAGACACTTTTTGGATGCCACTAAGTTTCAGCACTGTTTGCTATAAAAATAGCGTAGCAAAAATGTGCAGGAGGGTAGAATGCAGAGGTGGTGGAACTTGCTTGGCCTCCGTGGCACACCAATTTAGTATAGCAGACACTTTTTGGATGCCAATAAGTTTCAGCACTGTTTGCTATAAAAATAGCGTAGCAATAATGTGCAGGAGGGTAGAATGCAGAGGTGGTGGAACTTGCTTGGCACCTGTGGGACACTAATTTAGTATAGCAGACACTTTTTGGATGCCACTAAGTTTCAGCACTGTTTGCTATAAAAATAGAGTAGCAAAAATATGTTGGAGGATAGAACACAGAAGTGGTGGAACTTGCTTGGCACCAGTGGGACACTAATTTAGTATAGCAGACACTTTTTGGATGCCACTAAGTTTCTGCACTGTTTGCTATAAAAATAGCGTAGCAATAATGTGCAATAGGGTAGAATGCAGAGGTGGTGGAACTTGCTTGGCACCCGTGGGACACTAATTTAGTATAGCAGACACTTTTTGGATGCCAATAAGTTTCAGCACTGTTTGCTATAAAAATAGCGTAGCAAAAATGTGCAGGAGGGTAGAATGCAGAGGTGATGGAACTTGCTTGGCACCAGTGGGACACCAATTTAGTACAGCAGACACGTTTTGGATGCCACTAAATTTCAGCACTGTTTGCTATAAAAATAGCGTAGCAAAAATGTGTTGGAGGATAGAATACAGAGGTGGTGGAACTTGCTTGGCACCAGTGGGACACTAATTTAGTGTAGCAGACACTTTTTTGATGCCACTAAGTTTCAGCACTGTTTGCTATAAAAATAGGGTAGCAAATATGTGAAGGAGGGTAGAATGGAGAGGTGGTGGAACTTGCTTGGCACCAGTGGGACACTAATTTAGTATAGCAGACAAATTTTGGATGCCACTAAGTTTCTGCACTGTTTGCTATAAAAATAGCGTAGCAATAATGTGCAGGAGGGTCGAATGCAGAGGTGGTGGAACTTGCTTGGCACCCGTGGGACACTAATTTTGTATAGCAGACACTTTTTGGATGCCAATAAGTTTCAGCACTGTTTGCTATAAAAATAGCGTAGCAAAAATGTGCAGGAGGGTAGAATGCAGAGGTGATGGAACTTGCTTGGCATCAGTGGGACACTAATTTAGTACAGCAGACACTTTTTTGATGCCACTAAGTTTCAGCACTGTTTGCTATAAAAAAAAAGGTAGCAAATATGTGCAGGAGGGTAGAATGCAGAGGTGGTGGAACTTGCTTGGCACCAGTGGGACATTAATTTAGTATAGCAGACACTTTTTTAATGCCACTAAGTTTCAGCACTGTTTGCTATAAAAATAGTATAGCAAAAATGTGCAGGAGGGTAGAATGCAGAGGTGGTGGAACTTCCTTGGCACTATTGGGACTCTAATTAAGTATAGCAGATGTTTTTTCTTAATGCCACTAAGTTTCAGCACTGTTTGCTATAAAAAATAGCGTAGCAAAAATGTGCAGGAGGGTAGAAGGCAGAGTTAGTGGAACTTGCTTGGCACCAGTGGGACACTAATTTAGTATAGCTGACACTTTTTCGATGCCACTAAGTTTCAGCACTGTTTGCTATAAAAATAGCGTAGCAAAAATGTGCAGGAGGGTAGAATGCAGAGGTGGTGGAACTTGCTTGTCACCAGTGGGACACTAATTTAGTATAGCAGACACTTTTTGGATGCCACTAAGATTCAGCACTGTTTGCCATAAAAATAGCGTAGCAAAAATGTGCAGGAGGGTAGAAAGCAGAGGTGCTGGAACTTGCTTGGCACCAGTGGGACACTAATTTAGTAAAGCAGACACTTTTTGGATGCCACTAAGTTTCAGCACTGTTTGCTATAAAAATAGCGTAGCAAAAATGTGCAGGAGGATAGAATGCAGAGAATGCAGAGGTGGTGGATCTTGCTTGGCACCAGTGGGACACTAATTTAGTATAGCAGAAACTTTTTGGATGCCACTATGTTTCAGCACTGTCTGCTATAAATATAGCGTAGCAAAAATGGGCAGGAGGGTAGAAGTCAGAGGTGGTGGAACTTGCTTGGCACCAGTTGGACTCTAATTTAGTATAGCAGACACTTTTTTATGCCACTAAGTTTCAGCACTGTTTTCTATAAAAATAGCATAGCAAAAATGTGCAGGAGGGTAGAATGCAGAGGTGGTGGAACTTGCTGTTTACCAGAGGGACACTAATTTATTATAGTAGACACTTTTTGGATTCCACTAAGTGTCAGCACTGTTTGCTGTTAAAATATAGTAGCAAAAATTTGCAGGAGGGTAGAATGCAGAGGTGGTGGCTCTTGTTTGGCACCAGTTGGACACTAATTTAGTATAGCAGACACTTTTTGGATGCCAATAAGTTTTAGCACTGTTTGCTATAAAAATAGTGAAGCAAAAATGTGCAGGAGGGTAGAATTCAGTGGTGATGGAACTTGCTTGGCACCAGTGGGACACTAAATTAGTATAGCATACACTTTTTGGATGCCACTAAGTTTCAGCACTGTTTGCTATAAAAATAGCGTAGCAAAAATGTGCAGGAGGATAGAATACAGAGGTGGTGGAACTTGCTTGGCACCAGTGTGACTCTAAATTAGTATAGCAGACTTTTTTTAATGCCACTAAGTTTCAGCACTGTTTACTATAAAAAAAGAGTAGCAAAAATGTGCAGGAGGGTAGAATGCAGAGGTGGTGGAACTTGCTTGTCACCAGTGGGACACTAATTTAGTATAGCTGACACTTTTTGAATGCAGCTTTGTTTTATCACTGTTTGTTATAAAAATAGCGTAGCAAAAATGTGCAGGAGGGTAGAAGGCAGAGGTGGTGGAACTTGCTTGGCACCAGTGGGACACTAATTTAGTATAGCAGACACTTTTTGGATGTCACTAAGTTTCTGCACTGTTTGCTATAAAAATAGCGTAACAATAATGTGTAGGAGGGTAGAATGCAGAGGTGGTGGAACTTGCTTGGCACCAGTGAGACACTAATTTAGTATAGCAGACACTTTTTGGATACCACTAAGTTTCAGCACTGTTTGCCATAAAAATAGCATAGCAAAAAATGTGCAGGAGGGTAGAATGCAGAGGTGGTGGAACTTGCTTGGCCTCAGTGGGACACTAATTTAGTATAGCAGACACTTTTTGGATGCCACCAAGTTTCAGCACTGTTTGCTATATAAATAGCGTAGCAAAAATGTGTAAGAGGGTAGAATGTAGAGGTGATGGAACTTGCTTGGCACCAGTGGGACAATAAATTAGTATAGCAAACACTTTTTGGATGCCACTAAGTTTCAGCACTGTTTGCTATAAAAATAGTGTAGCAAAAATGTGCAGGAGGGTAGAATGCAGAGGTGGTGGAACTTGCTTGGCACCAGTGGGACACTAATTTAGTATAGCAGACACTTTTTGGATGCCACTAAGTTTCTGCACTGTTTGCTATAAAATTAGCGTAGCAATATTGTGCAAGAGGGTAGAATGTAGAAGTGGTGGAACTTGCTTGGCACCAGTGAGACACTAATTTAGTATAGCAGACACTTTTTGGATACCACTAAGTTTCAGCACTGTTTGCTATAAAAATAGCGTAGCAAAAATGTGCAGGAGGGTAGAATGCAGAGGTGGTGGAACTTGCTTGGCCTCAGTGGGACACCAATTTAGTATAGCAGACACTTTTTGGATGCCAATACGTTTCAGCACTGTTTGCCATAAAAATAGCGTAGCAAAAATCTGGAGAAGAGTAGAAAGCAGAAGTGGTGGAACTTGCTGGGCACCAGTGGGACACTAATTTAGTATAGCAGACACATTTTGGATGCCACTAAGTTTCTGCACTGTTTGCTATAAAAATAGCGTAGCAATAATGTGCAGGAGGGTCGAATGCAGAGTTGGTGGAACTTGCTTGGCACCCGTGGGACACTAATTTTGTATAGCAGACAGTTTTTGGATGCCACTAAGTTTCAGCACTGTTTGCAATAAAAAAAGGGTAGCAAATATGTGCAGGAGGGTAGAATGCAGAGGTGGTGGAACTTGCTTGGCACCAGTGGGACACTAATTAAGTATAGCAGATGTTTTTTCTTAATGCCACTAAGTTTCAGCACTGTTTGCTATAAAAATAGCGTAGCAAAAATGTGCAGGAGGGTAGAATGCAGAGGTGGTGGAACTTGCTTGTCACCAGTGGGGCAATAATTTAGTATAGCAGACACTTTTTGGATGCCACTAAGTTTCAGCACTGTTTGCCATAAAAATAGCGTAGCAAAAATGTGCAGGAGGGTAGAAAGCAGAGGTGCTGGAACTTGCTTGGCACCAGTGGGACACTAATTTAGTAAAGCAGACACTTTTTGGATGCCACTAAGTTTCAGCACTGTTTGCTATAAAAATAGCGTAGCAAAAATGTGCAGGAGGATAGAATGCAGAGGTGGTGGATCTTGCTTGGCACCAGTGGGACACTAATTTAGTATAGCAGACACTTTTTGGATGCCACTATGTTTCAGCACTGTCTGCTATAAAAATAGCGTAGCAAAAATGGGCAGGAGGGTAGAAGTCAGAGGTGGTGGAACTTGCTTGGCACCAGTTGGACTCTAATTTAGTATAGCAGACACTTTTTAATGCCACTATGTTTCAGCACTGTTTGCTATAAAAATAGCATAGCAAAAATGTGCAGGAGGGTAGACTGCAGAGGTGGTGGAACTTGCTGTTTACCAGAGGGACACTAATTTATTATAGTAGACACTTTTTGGATTCCACTTTGTCAGCACTGTTTGCTGTTAAAATATAGTAGCAAAAATTTGCAGGAGGGTAGAATGCAGAGGTGGTGGCTCTTGCTTGGCACAAGTGGGACACTAATTTAGTATAGCAGACACTTTTTGGATGCCAATAACTTTTAGCACTGTTTGCTATAAAAATAGTGAAGCAAAAATGTGCAGGAGGGTAGAATTCAGTGGTGATGGAACTTGCTTGGCACCAGTGGGACACTAAATTAGTACAGCATACACTTTTTGGATGCCACTAAGTTTCAGCACTGTTTGCTATAAAAATAGCGTAGCAAAAATGTGCAGGAGGATAGAATACAGAGGTGGTGGAACTTGCTTGGCACCAGTGGTACTCTAATTTAGTATAGCAGACACTTTTTGGATGTCACTAAGTTTCTGCACTGTTTGCTATAAAAATAGCGTAACAATAATGTGTAGGAGGGTAGAATGCAGAGGTGGTGGAACTTGCTTGGCACCAGTGAGACACTAATTTAGTATAGCAGACACTTTTTGGATACCACTAAGTTTCAGCACTGTTTGCCATAAAAATAGCATAGCAAAAAATGTGCAGGAGGGTAGAATGCAGAGGTGGTGGAACTTGCTTGGCCTCAGTGGGACACTAATTTAGTATAGCAGACACTTTTTGGATGCCACTAAGTTTCAGCACTGTTTGCCATAAAAATAGGGTAGCAAAAATGTACAGGAGGGTAGAAAGCAGAGGTGGTGGAACTTGCTTTTCACCAGTGGGACACTAATTTAGTATAGCAGACACTTTTTGGATGCCACTAAGTTTCAGCACTGTTTGCTATAAAAATAGCGTAACAATAATGTGTAGGAGGGTAGAATGCAGAGGTGGTGGAACTTGCTTGGCACCAGTGAGACACTAATTTAGTATAGCAGACACTTTTTGGATACCACTAAGTTTCAGCACTGTTTGCCATAAAAATAGCATAGCAAAAAATGTGCAGGAGGGTAGAATGCAGAGGTGGTGGAACTTGCTTGGCCTCAGTGGGACACTAATTTAGTATAGCAGACACTTTTTGGATGCCACCAAGTTTCTGCACTGTTTGCTATAAAATTAGCGTAGCAATATTGTGCAAGAGGGTAGAATGTAGAAGTGGTGGAACTTGCTTGGCACCAGTGAGACACTAATTTAGTATAGCAGACACTTTTTGGATACCACTAAGTTTCAGCACTGTTTGCTATAAAAATAGCGTAGCAAAAATGTGCAGGAGGGTAGAATGCAGAGGTGGTGGAACTTGCTTGGCCTCAGTGGGACACCAATTTAGTATAGCAGACACTTTTTGGATGCCAATACGTTTCAGCACTGTTTGCCATAAAAATAGCGTAGCAAAAATCTGGAGAAGAGTAGAAAGCAGAAGTGGTGGAACTTGCTGGGCACCAGTGGGACACTAATTTAGTATAGCAGACACATTTTGGATGCCACTAAGTTTCTGCACTGTTTGCTATAAAAATAGCGTAGCAATAATGTGCAGGAGGGTCGAATGCAGAGTTGGTGGAACTTGCTTGGCACCCGTGGGACACTAATTTTGTATAGCAGACAGTTTTTGGATGCCACTAAGTTTCAGCACTGTTTGCAATAAAAAAAGGGTAGCAAATATGTGCAGGAGGGTAGAATGCAGAGGTGGTGGAACTTGCTTGGCACCAGTGGGACACTAATTAAGTATAGCAGATGTTTTTTCTTAATGCCACTAAGTTTCAGCACTGTTTGCTATAAAAATAGCGTAGCAAAAATGTGCAGGAGGGTAGAATGCAGAGGTGGTGGAACTTGCTTGTCACCAGTGGGGCAATAATTTAGTATAGCAGACACTTTTTGGATGCCACTAAGTTTCAGCACTGTTTGCCATAAAAATAGCGTAGCAAAAATGTGCAGGAGGGTAGAAAGCAGAGGTGCTGGAACTTGCTTGGCACCAGTGGGACACTAATTTAGTAAAGCAGACACTTTTTGGATGCCACTAAGTTTCAGCACTGTTTGCTATAAAAATAGCGTAGCAAAAATGTGCAGGAGGATAGAATGCAGAGGTGGTGGATCTTGCTTGGCACCAGTGGGACACTAATTTAGTATAGCAGACACTTTTTGGATGCCACTATGTTTCAGCACTGTCTGCTATAAAAATAGCGTAGCAAAAATGGGCAGGAGGGTAGAAGTCAGAGGTGGTGGAACTTGCTTGGCACCAGTTGGACTCTAATTTAGTATAGCAGACACTTTTTAATGCCACTATGTTTCAGCACTGTTTGCTATAAAAATAGCATAGCAAAAATGTGCAGGAGGGTAGACTGCAGAGGTGGTGGAACTTGCTGTTTACCAGAGGGACACTAATTTATTATAGTAGACACTTTTTGGATTCCACTTTGTCAGCACTGTTTGCTGTTAAAATATAGTAGCAAAAATTTGCAGGAGGGTAGAATGCAGAGGTGGTGGCTCTTGCTTGGCACAAGTGGGACACTAATTTAGTATAGCAGACACTTTTTGGATGCCAATAAGTTTTAGCACTGTTTGCTATAAAAATAGTGAAGCAAAAATGTGCAGGAGGGTAGAATTCAGTGGTGATGGAACTTGCTTGGCACCAGTGGGACACTAAATTAGTACAGCATACACTTTTTGGATGCCACTAAGTTTCAGCACTGTTTGCTATAAAAATAGCGTAGCAAAAATGTGCAGGAGGATAGAATACAGAGGTGGTGGAACTTGCTTGGCACCAGTGGTACTCTAATTTAGTATAGCAGACACTTTTTGGATGTCACTAAGTTTCTGCACTGTTTGCTATAAAAATAGCGTAACAATAATGTGTAGGAGGATAGAATGCAGAGGTGGTGGAACTTGCTTGGCACCAGTGAGACACTAATTTAGTATAGCAGACACTTTTTGGATACCACTAAGTTTCAGCACTGTTTGCCATAAAAATAGCATAGCAAAAAATGTGCAGGAGGGTAGAATGCAGAGGTGGTGGAACTTGCTTGGCCTCAGTGGGACACTAATTTAGTATAGCAGACACTTTTTGGATGCCACCAAGTTTCAGCACTGTTTGCTATAAAAATAGCATAGCAAAAATGTGTAAGAGGGTAGAATGCAGAGGTGATGGAACTTGCTTGGCACCAGTGGGACAATAAATTAGTATAGCAGACACTTTTTGGATGCCACTAAGTTTCAGCACTGTTTGCTATAAAAATAGTGTAGCAAAAATGTGCAGGAGGGTAGAATGCAAAGGTGGTGGAACTTGCTTGGCACTAGTGGGACTCTAATTTAGTATAGCAGATGTTTTTTCTTAATGCCACTAAGTTTCAGAACTGTTTGCTATAAAAAATAGCGTAGCAAAAATGTGCAGGAGGGTAGAATGCAGAGGTGGTGCAACTTGCTTGGCACCAGTGGGACACTAATTTAGTATAGCAGACACTTTTTGGATACCACTAAGTTTCAGCACTGTTTGCTATAAAAATAGCGCAGCAAAAATGTGCAGGAGGGTAGAATGCAGAGGTGGTGGAACTTGTTTGGCCTCAGAGGGACACCAATTTAGTATAGCAGACACTTTTTGGATGCCAATATGTTTCAGCACTGTTTGCCATAAAAACAGCGTAGCAAAAATCTGGAGAAGAGTAGAAAGCAGAAGTGCTGGAACTTGCTGGGCACCAGTGGGACACTAATTTAGCATAGCAGACACATTTTGGATGCCACTAAGTTTCTGCACTGTTTGCTATAAAAATAGCGTAGCAATAATGTGCAGGAGGGTCGAATGCAGAGTTGGTGGAACTTGCTTGGCACCCGTGGGACACTAATTTTGTATAGCAGACAGTTTTTGGATGCCAATAAGTTTCAGCACTGTTTAATATAAAAATAGCGTAGCAAAAATGTGCAGGAGGGTAGAATTCAGTGGTGATGGAACTTGCTTGGCACCAGTGGGACACTAAATTAGTATAGCATACACTTTTTGGATGCCACTAAGTTTCAGCACTGTTTGCTATAAAAATAGCGTAGCAAAAATGTGCAGGAGGATAGAATACAGAGGTGGTGGAACTTGCTTGGCACCAGTGTGACTCTAAATTAGTATAGCAGACTTTTTTTAATGCCACTAAGTTTCAGCACTGTTTACTATAAAAAAAGAGTAGCAAAAATGTGCAGGAGGGTAGAATGCAGAGGTGGTGGAACTTGCTTGTCACCAGTGGGACACTAATTTAGTATAGCTGACACTTTTTGAATGCAGCTTTGTTTTATCACTGTTTGTTATAAAAATAGCGTAGCAAAAATGTGCAGGAGGGTAGAAGGCAGAGGTGGTGGAACTTGCTTGGCACCAGTGGGACACTAATTTAGTATAGCAGACACTTTTTGGATGTCACTAAGTTTCTGCACTGTTTGCTATAAAAATAGCGTAACAATAATGTGTAGGAGGGTAGAATGCAGAGGTGGTGGAACTTGCTTGGCACCAGTGAGACACTAATTTAGTATAGCAGACACTTTTTGGATACCACTAAGTTTCAGCACTGTTTGCCATAAAAATAGCATAGCAAAAAATGTGCAGGAGGGTAGAATGCAGAGGTGGTGGAACTTGCTTGGCCTCAGTGGGACACTAATTTAGTATAGCAGACACTTTTTGGATGCCACCAAGTTTCAGCACTGTTTGCTATAAAAATAGCGTAGCAAAAATGTGTAAGAGGGTAGAATGCAGAGGTGATGGAACTTGCTTGGCACCAGTGGGACAATAAATTAGTATAGCAAACACTTTTTGGATGCCACTAAGTTTCAGCACTGTTTGCTATAAAAATAGTGTAGCAAAAATGTGCAGGAGGGTAGAATGCAGAGGTGGTGGAACTTGCTTGGCACCAGTGAGACACTAATTTAGTATAGCAGACACTTTTTGGATACCACTAAGTTTCAGCACTGTTTGCTATAAAAATAGCGTAGCAAAAATGTGCAGGAGGGTAGAATGCAGAGGTGGTGGAACTTGCTTGGCCTCAGTGGGACACCAATTTAGTATAGCAGACACTTTTTGGATGCCAATACGTTTCAGCACTGTTTGCCATAAAAATAGCGTAGCAAAAATCTGGAGAAGAGTAGATGCAGAAGTGGTGGAACTTGCTGGGCACCAGTGGGACACTAATTTAGTATAGCAGACACATTTTGGATGCCACTAAGTTTCTGCACTGTTTGCTATAAAAATAGCGTAGCAATAATGTGCAGGAGGGTCGAATGCAGAGTTGGTGGAACTTGCTTGGCACCCGTGGGACACTAATTTTGTATAGCAGACAGTTTTTGGATGCCACTAAGTTTCAGCACTGTTTGCAATAAAAAAAGGGTAGCAAATATGTGCAGGAGGGTAGAATGCAGAGGTGGTGAAACTTGCTTGGCACCAGTGGGACACTAATTTAGTATAGCAGACACTTTTTTAATGCCACTAAGTTTCAGCACTGTTTGCTATAAAAATAGTGTAGCAAAAATGTACAGGAGGGTAGAATGCAGAGGTGGTGGAACTTCCTTGGCACTATTGGGACTCTAATTAAGTATAGCAGATGTTTTTTCTTAATGCCACTAAGTTTCAGCACTGTTTGCTATAAAAATAGCGTAGCAAAAATGTGCAGGAGGGTAGAATGCAGAGGTGGTGGAACTTGCTTGTCACCAGTGGGACAATAATTTAGTATAGCAGACACTTTTTGGATGCCACTAAGTTTCAGCACTGTTTGCCATAAAAATAGCGTAGCAAAAATGTGCAGGAGGGTAGAAAGCAGAGGTGCTGGAACTTGCTTGGCACCAGTGGGACACTAATTTAGTAAAGCAGACACTTTTTGGATGCCACTAAGTTTCAGCACTGTTTGCTATAAAAATAGCGTAGCAAAAATGTGCAGGAGGATAGAATGCAGAGGTGGTGGATCTTGCTTGGCACCAGTGGGACACTAATTTAGTATAGCAGACACTTTTTGGATGCCACTATGTTTCAGCACTGTCTGCTATAAAAATAGCGTAGCAAAAATGGGCAGGAGGGTAGAAGTCAGAGGTGGTGGAACTTGCTTGGCACCAGTTGGACTCTAATTTAGTATAGCAGACACTTTTTAATGCCACTAAGTTTCAGCACTGTTTGCTATAAAAATAGCATAGCAAAAATGTGCAGGAGGGTAGACTGCAGAGGTGGTGGAACTTGCTGTTTACCAGAGGGACACTAATTTATTATAGTAGACACTTTTTGGATTCCACTGTGTCAGCACTGTTTGCTGTTAAAATATAGTAGCAAAAATTTGCAGGAGGGTAGAATGCAGAGGTGGTGGCTCTTGCTTGGCACAAGTGGGACACTAATTTAGTATAGCAGACACTTTTTGGATGCCAATAAGTTTTAGCACTGTTTGCTATAAAAATAGTGAAGCAAAAATGTGCAGGAGGGTAGAATTCAGTGGTGATGGAACTTGCTTGGCACCAGTGGGACACTAAATTAGTACAGCATACACTTTTTGGATGCCACTAAGTTTCAGCACTGTTTGCTATAAAAATAGCGTAGAAAAAATGTGCAGGAGGATAGAATACAGAGGTGGTGGAACTTGCTTGGCACCAGTGGTACTCTAATTTAGTATAGCAGACACTTTTTGGATGTCACTAAGTTTCTGCACTGTTTGCTATAAAAATAGCGTAACAATAATGTGTAGGAGGGTAGAATGCAGAGGTGGTGGAACTTGCTTGGCACCAGTGAGACACTAATTTAGTATAGCAGACACTTTTTGGATACCACTAAGTTTCAGCACTGTTTGCCATAAAAATAGCATAGCAAAAAATGTGCAGGAGGGTAGAATGCAGAGGTGGTGGAACTTGCTTGGCCTCAGTGGGACACTAATTTAGTATAGCAGACACTTTTTGGATGCCACCAAGTTTCAGCACTGTTTGCTATAAAAATAGCATAGCAAAAATGTGTAAGAGGGTAGAATGCAGAGGTGATGGAACTTGCTTGGCACCAGTGGGACAATAAATTAGTATAGCAGACACTTTTTGGATGCCACTAAGTTTCAGCACTGTTTGCTATAAAAATAGTGTAGCAAAAATGTGCAGGAGGGTAGAATGCAAAGGTGGTGGAACTTGCTTGACACTAGTGGGACTCTAATTTAGTATAGCAGATGTTTTTTCTTAATGCCACTAAGTTTCAGAACTGTTTGCTATAAAAAATAGCGTAGCAAAAATGTGCAGGAGGGTAGAATGCAGAGGTGGTGGAACTTGCTTGGCACCAGTGGGACACTAATTTAGTATAGCAGACACTTTTTGGATACCACTAAGTTTCAGCACTGTTTGCTATAAAAATAGCGCAGCAAAAATGTGCAGGAGGGTAGAATGCAGAGGTGGTGGAACTTGCTTGGCCTCAGTGGGACACCAATTTAGTATAGCAGACACTTTTTGGATGCCAATATGTTTCAGCACTGTTTGCCATAAAAATAGCGTAGCAAAAATCTGGAGAAGAGTAGAAAGCAGAAGTGCTGGAACTTGCTGGGCACCAGTGGGACACTAATTTAGCATAGCAGACACATTTTGGATGCCACTAAGTTTCTGCACTGTTTGCTATAAAAATAGCGTAGCAATAATGTGCAGGAGGGTCGAATGCAGAGTTGGTGGAACTTGCTTGGCACCCGTGGGACACTAATTTTGTATAGCAGACAGTTTTTGGATGCCAATAAGTTTCAGCACTGTTTGCTATAAAAATAGTGTAGCAAAAATGTGCAGGAGGGTAGAATGCAGAGGTCGTGGAACTTCCTTGGCACTATTGGGACTCTAATTAAGTATAGCAGATGTTTTTTCTTAATGCCACTAAGTTTCAGCACTGTTTGCTATAAAAAATAGCATAGCAAAAATGTGCAGGATGGTAGAATGCAGAGGTGGTGGAACTTGCTTGTCACCAGTGGGACAATAATTTAGTATAGCAGACATTTTTTGGATGCCACTAAGTTTCAGCACTGTTTGCCATAAAAATAGCGTAGCAAATATGTGCAGGAGGGTAGAAAGCAGAGGTGCTGGAACTTGCTTGGCACCAGTGTGACTCTAATTTAGTATAGCAGACTTTTTTTAATGCCACTAAGTTTCTGCACTGTTTGCTATAAAATTAGCGTAGCAATATTGTGCAAGAGGGTAGAATGTAGAGGTGGTGGAACTTGCTTGGCACCAGTGAGACACTAATTTAGTATAGCAGACACTTTTTGGATACCACTAAGTTTCAGCACTGTTTGCTATAAAAATAGCGTAGCAAAAATGTGCAGGAGGGTAGAATGCAGAGGTGGTGGAACTTGCTTGGCCTCAGTGGGACACCAATTTAGTATAGCAGACACTTTTTGGATGCCAATACGTTTTAGCACTGTTTGCCATAAAAATAGCGTAGCAAAAATCTGGAGAAGAGTAGAAAGCAGAAGTGGTGGAACTTGCTGGGCACCAGTGGGACACTAATTTAGTATAGCAGACACATTTTGGATGCCACTAAGTTTCAGCACTGTTTGCTATAACAATAGCGTAGCAAAAATGTGCCGGAGGGTAGAATGCAGAGGTGATGGAACTTGCTTGGCACCAGTGGGACACTAATTTAGTACAGCAGACACTTTTTTGATGCCACTAAGTTTCAGCACTGTTTGCTATAAAAAAAGGGTAGCAAATATGTGCAGGAGGGTAGAATGCAGAGGTGGTGGAACTTGCTTGGCACCAGTGGGACACAAATTTAGTATAGCAGACACTTTTTTAATGCCACTAAGTTTCAGCACTGTTTGCTATAAAAATAGTGTAGCAAAAATGTGCAGGAGGGTAGAATGCAGAGGTCGTGGAACTTCCTTGGCACTATTGGGACTCTAATTAAGTATAGCAGATGTTTTTTCTTAATGCCACTAAGTTTCAGCACTGTTTGCTATAAAAAATAGCATAGCAAAAATGTGCAGGATGGTAAAATGCAGAGGTGGTGGAACTTGCTTGGCACCAGTGGGACACTAATTTAGTATAGCTGACACTTTTTGGATGCCACTAAGTTTCAGCACTGTTTGCTATAAAAATAGCGTAGCAAAAATGTGCAGGAGGGTAGAAAGCAGAGGTGGTGGAACTTGCTTGTCACCAGTGGGACAATAATTTAGTATAGCAGACACTTTTTGGATGCCACTAAGTTTCAGCACTGTTTGCCATAAAAATAGCGTAGCAAATATGTGCAGGAGGGTAGAAAGCAGAGGTGCTGGAACTTGCTTGGCACCAGTGGGACACTAATTTAGTAAAGCAGACACTTTTTAGATGCCACTAAGTTTCAGCACTGTTTGCTATAAAAATAGCGTAGCAAAAATGTGCAGGAGGATAGAATGCAGAGGTGGTGGATCTTGCTTGGCACCAGTGGGACACTAATTTAGTATAGCAGACACTTTTTGGATGCCACTATGTTTCAGCACTGTCTGGTATAAAAATAGCATAGCAAAAATGGGCAGGAGGGTAGAAGGCAGAGGTGGTGGAACTTGCTGTTTACCAGAGGGACACTAATTTATTATAGTAGACACTTTTTGGATTCCACTAAGTTTCAGCACTGTTTGCTATAAAAATAACGTAGCAAAAATGTGCAGGAGGGTAGAAAGCAGAGGTGGTGGAACTTGCTTGTCACCAGTGGGACAATAATTTAGTATAGCAGACACTTTTTGGATGCCACTAAGTTTCAGCACTGTTTGCCATAAAAATAGCGTAGCAAATATGTGCAGGAGGGTAGAAAGCAGAGGTGCTGGAACTTCCTTGGCACCAGTGGGACACTAATTTAGTAAAGCAGACACTTTTTAGATGCCACTAAGTTTCAGCACTGTTTGCTATAAAAATAGCGTAGCAAAAATGTGCAGGAGGATAGAATGCAGAGGTGGTGGAACTTGCTTGGCACCAGTGTGACTCTAATTTAGTATAGCAGACTTTTTTTAATGCCACTAAGTTTCAGCACTGTTTACTATAAAAAAAAGAGTAGCAAAAATGTGCAGGAGGGTAGAATGCAGAGGTCGTGGAACTTCCTTCGCACTATTGGGACTCTAATTAAGTATAGCAGATGTTTTTTCTTAATGCCACTAAGTTTCAGCACTGTTTGCTATAAAAAATAGCATAGCAAAAATGTGCAGGAGGGTAGAATGCAGAGGTGGTGGAACTTGCTTTGCACCAGTGGGACACTAATTTAGTATAGCAGACACTTTTTGGATGTCACTAAGTTTCTGCACTATTTGCTATAAAAAATAGCGTAACAATAATGTGTAGGAGGGTAGAATGCAGAGGTGGTGGAACTTGCTTGGCACCAGTGAGACACTAATTTAGTATAGCAGACACTTTTTGGATGCCAATAAGTTTTAGCACTGTTTGCTATAAAAATAGTGAAGCAAAAATGTGCAGGAGGGTAGAATTCAGTGGTGATGGAACTTGCTTGGCACCAGTGGGACACTAAATTAGTATAGCATACACTTTTTGGATGCCACTAAGTTTCAGCACTGTTTGCTATAAAAATAGCGTAGCAAAAATGTGCAGGAGGATAGAATACAGAGGTGGTGGAACTTGCTTGGCACCAGTGTGACTCTAAATTAGTATAGCAGACTTTTTTTAATGCCACTAAGTTTCAGCACTGTTTACTATAAAAAAAGAGTAGCAAAAATGTGCAGGAGGGTAGAATGCAGAGGTAGTGGAACTTGCTTGTCACAAGTGGGACACTAATTTAGTATAGCTGACACTTTTTGAATGCAGCTTTGTTTTAGCACTGTTTGTTATAAAAATAGCGTAGCAGAAATGTGCAGGAGGGTAGAATGCAGAGGTCGTGGAACTTGCTTGGCACCAGTGGGACACTAATTTAGTATAGCAGACACTTTTTGGATGTCAATAAGTTTCTGCACTGTTTGCTATAAAAATAGCGTAACAATAATGTGTAGGAGGGTAGAATGCAGAGGTGGTGGAACTTGCTTGGCACCAGTGAGACCCTAATTTAGTATAGCAGACACTTTTTGGATACCACTAAGTTTCAGCACTGTTTGCCATAAAAGTAGCATAGCAAAAAATGTGCAGGAGGGTAGAATGCAGAGGTGGTGGAACTTGCTTGGCACCAGTGGGACACTAATTTAGTATAGCAGACACTTTTTGGATGCCACCAAGTTTCAGCACTGTTTGCTATAAAAATAGCGTAGCAAAAATGTGTAAGAGGGTAGAATGCAGAGGTGATGGAACTTGCTTGGCACCAGTGGGACAATAAATTAGTATAGCAGACACTTTTTGGATGCCACTAAGTTTCAGCACTGTTTGCTATAAAAATAGTGAAGCAAAAATGTGCAGGAGGGTAGAATGCAAAGGTGGTGGAACTTGCTTGGCACTAGTGGGACTCTAATTTAGTATAGCAGATGTTTTTTCTTAATGCCACTAAGTTTCAGAACTGTTTGCTATAAAAAATAGCGTAGCAAAAATGTGCAGGAGGGTAGAATGCAGAGGTGGTGGAACTTGCTTGGCACCAGTGGGACACTAATTTAGTATAGCAGACACTTTTTGGATGCCACTAAGTTTCTGCACTGTTTGCTATAAAATTAGCGTAGCAATATTGTGCAAGAAGGTAGAATGTAGAGGTGGTGGAACTTGCTTGGCACCAGTGAGACACTAATTTAGTATAGCAGACACTTTTTGGATACCACTAAGTTTCAGCACTGTTTGCTATAAAAATAGCGTAGCAAAAATGTGCAGGAGGGTAGAATGCAGAGGTGGTGGAACTTGCTTGGCCTCAGTGGGACACCAATTTAGTATAGCAGACACTTTTTGGATGCCAATACGTTTCAGCACTGTTTGCCATAAAAATAGCGTAGCAAAAATCTGGAGAAGAGTAGAAAGCAGAAGTGGTGGAACTTGCTGGGCACCAGTGGGACACTAATTTAGTATAGCAGACACATTTTGGATGCCACTAAGTTTCTGCTCTGTTTGCTATAAAAATAGCGTAGCAATAATGTGCAGTAGGGTCGAATGCAGAGTTGGTGGAACTTGCTTGGCACCCGTGGGACACTAATTTTGTATAGCAGACAGTTTTTGGATGCCAATAAGTTTCAGCACTGTTTGCTATAAAAATAGCGTAGCAAAAATGTGCCGGAGGGTAGAATGCAGAGGTGATGGAACTTGCTTGGCACCAGTGGGACACTAATTTAGTACAGCAGACACTTTTTTGATGCCACTAAGTTTCAGCACTGTTTGCTATAAAAAAAGGGTAGCAAATATGTGCAGGAGGGTAGAATGCAGAGGTGGTGGAACTTGCTTGGCACCAGTGGGACACAAATTTAGTATAGCAGACACTTTTTTAATGCCACTAAGTTTCAGCACTGTTTGCTATAAAAATAGTGTAGCAAAAATGTGCAGGAGGGTAGAATGCAGAGGTCGTGGAACTTCCTTGGCACTATTGGGACTCTAATTAAGTATAGCAGATGTTTTTTCTTAATGCCACTAAGTTTCAGCACTGTTTGCTATAAAAAATAGCATAGCAAAAATGTGCAGGATGGTAAAATGCAGAGGTAGTGGAACTTGCTTGGCACCAGTGGGACACTAATTTAGTATAGCTGACACTTTTTGGATGCCACTAAGTTTCAGCACTGTTTGCTATAAAAATAGCGTAGCAAAAATGTGCAGGAGGGTAGAATGCAGAGGTGGTGGAACTTGCTTGTCACCAGTGGGACAATAATTTAGTATAGCAGACACTTTTTGGATGCCACTAAGTTTCAGCACTGTTTGCCCTAAAAATAGCGTAGCAAATATGTGCAGGAGGGTAGAAAGCAGAGGTGCTGGAACTTGCTTGGCACCAGTGGGACACTAATTTAGTAAAGCAGACACTTTTTAGATGCCACTAAGTTTCAGCACTGTTTGCTATAAAAAAAGCGTAGCAAAAATGTGCAGGAGGATAGAATGCAGAGGTGGTGGATCTTGCTTGGCACCAGTGGGACACTAATTTAGTATAGCAGACACTTTTTGGATGCCACTATGTTTCAGCACTGTCTGCTATAAAAATAGCGTAGCAAAAATGGGCAGGAGGGTAGAAGGCAGAGGTGGTGGAACTTGCTGTTTACCAGAGGGACACTAATTTATTATAGTAGACACTTTTTGGATTCCACTAAGTGTCAACACTGTTTGCTGTTAAAATAGAGTAGCAAAAATTTGCAGGAGGGTAGAATTCAGTGGTGATGGAACTTGCTTGGCACCAGTGGGACACTAAATTAGTATAGCAGACACTTTTTGGATGCCACTAAGTTTCAGCACTGTTTGCTATAAAAATAACGTAGCAAAAATGTGCAAGAGGATAGAATACAGAGGTGGTGGAACTTGCTTGGCACCAGTGTGACTCTAATTTAGTATAGCAGACTTTTTTTAATGCCACTAAGTTTCAGCACTGTTTACTATAAAAAAAAGAGTAGCAAAAATGTGCAGGAGGGTAGAATGCAGAGGTGGTGGAACTTGCTTGGCACCAGTGGGACACTAATTTAGTATAGCAGACACTTTTTTAATGCCACTAAGTTTCAGCACTGTTTGCTATAAAAATAGTGTAGCAAAAATGTGCAGGAGGGTAGAATGCAGAGGTCGTGGAACTTCCTTGGCACTATTGGGACTCTAATTAAGTATAGCAGATGTTTTTTCTTAATGCCACTAAGTTTCAGCACTGTTTGCTATAAAAAATAGCATAGCAAAAATGTGCAGGAGGGTAGAATGCAGAGGTGGTGGAACTTGCTTTGCACCAGTGGGACACTAATTTAGTATAGCAGACACTTTTTGGATGTCACTAAGTTTCTGCACTATTTGCTATAAAAAATAGCGTAACAATAATGTGTAGGAGGGTAGAATGCAGAGGTGGTGGAACTTGCTTGGCACCAGTGAGACACTAATTTAGTATAGCAGACACTTTTTGGATACCACTAAGTTTCAGCACTGTTTACTATAAAAAAAAAGTTGCAAAAATGTGCAGGAGGGTAGAATGCAGAGGTGGTGGCTCTTGCTTGGCACCAGTGGGACACTAATTTAGTATAGCAGACACTTTTTGGATGCCAATAAGTTTTAGCACTGTTTGCTATAAAAATAGTGAAGCAAAAATGTGCAGGAGGGTAGAATTCAGTGGTGATGGAACTTGCTTGGCACCAGTGGGACACTAAATTAGTATAGCATACACTTTTTGGATGCCACTAAGTTTCAGCACTGTTTGCTATAAAAATAGCGTAGCAAAAATGTGCAGGAGGATAGAATACAGAGGTGGTGGAACTTGCTTGGCACCAGTGTGACTCTAAATTAGTATAGCAGACTTTTTTTAATGCCACTAAGTTTCAGCACTGTTTACTATAAAAAAAAGAGTAGCAAAAATGTGCAGGAGGGTAGAATGCAGAGGTAGTGGAACTTGCTTGTCACAAGTAGGACACTAATTTAGTATAGCTGACACTTTTTGAATGCAGCTTTGTTTTAGCACTGTTTGTTATAAAAATAGCGTAGCAGAAATGTGCAGGAGGGTAGAAGGCAGAGGTCGTGGAACTTGCTTGGCACCAGTGGGACACTAATTTAGTATAGCAGACACTTTTTGGATACCACTAAGTTTCAGCACTGTTTGCCATAAAAATAGCATAGCAAAAAATGTGCAGGAGGGTAGAATGCAAAGGTGGTGGAACTTGCTTGGCACTAGTGGGACTCTAATTTAGTATAGCAGATGTTTTTTCTTAATGCCACTAAGTTTCAGAACTGTTTGCTATAAAAAATAGCGTAGCAAAAATGTGCAGGAGGGTAGAATGCAGAGGTGGTGGAACTTGCTTGGCACCAGTGGGACACTAATTTAGTATAGCAGACACTTTTTGGATGCCACTAAGTTTCTGCACTGTTTGCTATAAAATTAGCGTAGCAATATTGTGCAAGAAGGTAGAATGTAGAGGTGGTGGAACTTGCTTGGCACCAGTGAGACACTAATTTAGTATAGCAGACACTTTTTGGATACCACTAAGTTTCAGCACTGTTTGCTATAAAAATAGCGTAGCAAAAATGTGCAGGAGGGTAGAATGCAGAGGTGGTGGAACTTGCTTGGCCTCAGTGGGACACCAATTTAGTATAGCAGACACTTTTTGGATGCCAATACGTTTCAGCACTGTTTGCCATAAAAATAGCGTAGCAAAAATCTGGAGAAGAGTAGAAAGCAGAAGTGG
Organism: Anomaloglossus baeobatrachus; assembly: GCF_048569485.1. Classification (NCBI taxonomy): domain Eukaryota; kingdom Metazoa; phylum Chordata; class Amphibia; order Anura; family Aromobatidae; genus Anomaloglossus; species Anomaloglossus baeobatrachus. Next base: position 131,214,433 of record NC_134362.1, read on the forward strand.
TGGAACTTGCTGGGCACCAGTGGGACACTAATTTAGTATAGCAGACACATTTTAGATGCCACTAAGTTTCTGCACTGTTTGCTATAAAAATAGCGTAGCAATAATGTGCAGTAGGGTCGAATGCAGAGTTGGTGGAACTTGCTTGGCACCCGTGGGACACTAATTTTGTATAGCAGACAGTTTTTGGATGCCAATAAGTTTCAGCACTGTTTGCTGTTAAAATAGAGTAGCAAAAATTTGCAGGAGGGTAGAATTCAGTGGTGATTGAACTTGCTTGGCACCAGTGGGACACTAAATTAGTATAGCAGACACTTTTTGGATGCCACTAAGATTCAGCACTGTTTGCTATAAAAATAACGTAGCAATAATGTGCAGTAGGGTCGAATGCAGAGTTGGTGGAACTTGCTTGGCACCCGTGGGACACTAATTTTGTATAGCAGACAGTTTTTGGATGCCAATAAGTTTCAGCACTGTTTGCTGTTAAAATAGAGTAGCAAAAATTTGCAGGAGGGTAGAATTCAGTGGTGATGGAACTTGCTTGGCACCAGTGTGACTCTAATTTAGTATAGCAGACTTTTTTTAATGCCACTAAGTTTCAGCACTGTTTACTATAAAAAAAAGAGTAGCAAAAATGTGCAGGAGGGTAGAATGCAGAGGTGGTGGAACTTGCTTGGCACCAGTGGGACACTAATTTAGTATAGCAGACACTTTTTTAATGCCACTAAGTTTCAGCACTGTTTTTTATAAAAATAGTGTAGCAAAAATGTGCAGGAGGGTAGAATGCAGAGGTCGTGGAACTTCCTTGGCACTATTGGGACTCTAATTAAGTGAAGCAGATGTTTTTTCTTAATGCCACTAAGTTTCAGCACTGTTTGCTATAAAAAATAGCATAGCAAAAATGTGCAGGATGGTAGAATGCAGAGGTAGTGGAACTTGCTTGGCACCAGTGGGACACTAATTTAGTATAGCTGACACTTTTTGGATGCCACTAAGTTTCAGCACTGTTTGCTATAAAAATAGCGTAGCAAAAATGTGCAGGAGGGTAGAATGCAGAGGTGGTGGAACTTGCTTGGCACCAGTGGGACAATAATTTAGTATAGCAGACACTTTTTGGATGCCACTAAGTTTCAGCACTGTTTGCCATAAAAATAGCGTAGCAAAAATGGGCAGGAGGATAGAATGCAGAGGTGGTGGATCTTGCTTGGCACCAGTGGGACACTAATTTAGTATAGCAGACACGTTTTGGATGCCACTATGTTTCAGCACTGTCTGCTATAAAAATAGCGTAGCAAAAATGGGCAGGAGGGTAGAAGGCAGAGGTGGTGGAACTTGCTGTTTACCAGAGGGACACTAATTTATTATAGTAGACACTTTTTGGATTCCACTAAGTGTCAGCACTGTTTGCTGTTAAAATAGAGTAGCAAAAATTTGCAGGAGGGTAGAATTCAGTGGTGATGGAACTTGCTTGGCACCAGTGGGACACTAAATTAGTATAGCAGACACTTTTTGGATGCCACTAAGTTTCAGCACTGTTTGCTATAAAAATAACGTAGCAAACATGTGCAGGAGGATAGAATACAGAGGTGGTGGAACTTGCTTGGCACCAGTGTGACTCTAATTTAGTATAGCAGACTTTTTTTAATGCCACTAAGTTTCAGCACTGTTTACTATAAAAAAAAGAGTAGCAAAAATGTGCAGGAGGGTAGAATGCAGAGGTAGTGGAACTTGCTTGTCACCAGTGGGACACTAATTTAGTATAGCTGACACTTTTTGAATGCAGCTTTGTTTTAGCACTGTTTGTTATAAAAATAACGTAGCAAAAATGTGCAGGGGGGTAGAATGCAGAGGTGGTGGAACTTGCTTTGCACCAGTGGGACACTAATTTAGTATAGCAGACACTTTTTGGATACCACTAAGTTTCTGCACTATTTGCTATAAAAATAGCGTAACAATAATGCGCAGAAGGGTAGAAGGCAGAGGTGGTGGAACTTGCTTGGCACCAGTGAGACACTAATTTAGTATAGCAGACTCTTTTTGGATACCACTAAGTTTCAGCACTGTTTACTATAAAAAAAAGTTGCAAAAATGTGCAGGAGGGTAGAAGGCAGAGGTAGCGCAACTTGCTTGGCACCAGTGGAACACTAATTTAGTATAGCTGACTTTTTTTTAATGCCACAAAGTTTCAGCACTGTTTACTATAAAAAAAAGTTGCAAAAATGTGCAGGAGGGTAGAAGGCAGAGGTAGTGGAACTTGCTTGTCACCAGTGGGACACTAATTTAGTATAGCTGACACTTTTTGAATGCAGCTTTGTTTTAGCACTGTTTGTTATAAAAATAGCGTAGCAAAAATGTGCAGGAGTGTAGAAGGCAGAGGTGGTGGAACTTGCTTTGCACCAGTGGGACACTAATTTAGTATAGCAGACACTTTTTGGATGTCACTAAGTTTCTGCACTGTTTGCTATAAAAATAGCGTAACAATAATGTGTAGAAGGGTAGAATGCAGAGGTGGTGGATCTTGCTTGGCACCAGTGAGACACTAATTTAGTATAGCAGACACTTTTTGGATACCACTAAGTTTCAGCACTGTTTTCTATAAAAAAAAGTTGCAAAAATGTGCAGGAGGGTAGAAGGCAGAGGTAGCGGAACTTGCTTGGCACCATTGGAACACTAATTTAGTATAGCTGACTTTTTTTAATGCCAAAAAGTTTCAGCACTGTTTGCTAAAAAAATAGCATAGTAAAAATGTGCAAGAGGGTAGAAGGCAGAGGTGGTGGAACTTGCTTAGCACCAGTGGAACACTAATTTAGTATAGCTGACTTTTTTTTAATGCCACAAAGTTTCAGCACTGTTTGCTATAAAAAAAGTTGCAAAAATGTGCAGGAGGGTAGAAGGCAGAGGTAGCGGAACTTGCTTGTCACTAGTGGGACACAAATTTAGTATAGCTGACATTTTTTGAATGCAGCTTTGTTTTAGCACTGTTTGCTATAAAAATAGCATAGCAAAAATGTGCAGGAGGGTAGAATGCAGAGGTTGTAGAACTTACCTGGCACCAGTGGGACACTAATTTAGTATAGCAGACACTTTTTGGATGCCACTAAGTGTCAGCACTGTTTGCTGTTAAAAAAGAGTAGCAAAAATTTGCAGGAGGGTAGAATGCAAAGGTGGTGGAACCTGCTTGGCACCAGTGGGACACTAATTCAGTATAGCAGACACTTTTTGGATGCCAATAAGTTTTAGCACAGTTTGCTATAAAAATAGCGTAGCAAAAATGTGCAGGAGGGTAGAATGCAGAGATGGTGAAACTTGCTTGGCCTCAGTGGAACATTAATTTAGTATAGCAGACACTTTTTGGATGCCACTAAGTTTCAGCACTGTTTGCTATAAAAATCGCGTAGCAAAAATGTGCAGGAAAGTAGAAGTCAGAGGTGGTGGAACTTGCTTGGCACCAGTGGGACTCTAATTTAGTATAGCAGACTTTTTTTTAATGCCACTAAGTTTCAGCACTGTTTACTATTAAAAAAGAGTAGCAAAAATGTGCAGGAGGGTAGAAGGCAGAGGTAGTGGAACTTGCTTGGCACTAGTGGGACACTAATTTAGTATAGCTGACACTTTTTGGATACCACTAAGTTTCAGCACTGTTTGCCATAAAAATACCATAGCAAAAATGTGCAGGAGGGTATAATGCAGAGTTGGTGGAACTTGCTTGGCCTCAGTGGGACATTAATTTAGTATAGCAGACACTTTTTTGATGCTACTAAGTTTCAGCACTGTTTGCCATAAAAATAGCGTAGCAAAAATGTGCAGGAGGGTAGAAAGCAGAGGTGGTGGAACTTGCTTGGCACCAGTGGGACACTAATTCAGTAAAGCAGACACTTTTTGGATGCCACTAAGTTTCAGCACTGTTTGCTATAAAAATAGCGTAGCAAAAATGTGCAGGAGGATAGAATACAGAGGTGGTGGAACTTGCTTGCAACAAGTGGGACACTAATTTAGTATAGCAGACACTTTCTGTATGCCACTAAGTTTCAGCTCTGTTTGCTATAAAAATAGCATAGCAAAAATGTGCAGGAGGGTAGAATGCAGAGGTAATGGAACTTGCTTGGCACCAGTGGGACACTAATTTAGTATAGCTGACACTTTTTGAATGCAACTTTGTTTCAGCACTGTTTGCTATAAAAATAGCGTAACAATAATGTGCAGGAGGGTAGAATGCAGAGGTGTTGGAACTTGCTTGGCACCAGTGAGACACTAATTTAGTCTAGCAGACACTTTTTGGATACCACTAAGTTTCAGCACTGTTTGCCATAAAAATAGCATAGCAAAAATGTGCAGGAGGGTAGAATGCAGAGGTGGTGGAACATGCTTGGCCTCAGTGGGCACTAATTTAGTATAGCAGACACTTTTTGGATGCCACTAAGTTTCAGCACTGTTTGCCATAAAAATAGCATAGCAAAAATGTGCAGGAGGGTAGAATGCAGAGTTGGTGGAACTTGCTTGGCCTCAGTGGGCACTAATTTAGTATAGCAGACACTTTTTGGATGCCACTAAGTTTCAGCTCTGTTTGCCATAAAAATAGCGTAGCCAAAATGTGCAGGAGGGTAGAAAGCAGAGGTGGTGGAACTTGCTTGGCACCAGTGGGACACTATTTCAGTAAAGCAGACACTTTTTGGATGCCACTAAGTTTCAGCACTGTTTGCTATAAAAATAGCGTAGCAAAAATGTGCAGGAGGATAGAATACAGAGTTGGTGGAACTTGCTTGGCACCAGTGGGACACTGATTTAGTGTAGCAGACACTTTTTTGATGCCACTAAGTTTCAGCACTGTTTCCTATAAAAATATCATAGCAAAAATTTGCAGGAGGGTAGAAGGCAGAGGTGGTGAAGCTTGCTTGGCACCAGTGGGACTCTAATTTAGTATAGCAGACTTTTTTTAATGCCACTTAGTTTCAGCACTGTTTGCTATAAAAAATAGCGTAGCAAAAATGTGCATGAGGGTAGAAGTCAGAGGAAGTGGAACTTGCTCGGCACCAGTGGGACACTAATTTAGTATAGCTGACACTTTTTGGATACCACTAAGTTTCAGCACTGTTTGCCATAAAAATAGCATAGCAAAAATGTGCAGGAGGGTAGAATGCAGAGTTGGTGGAACTTACTTGGCCTCAGTGGGCACTAATTTAGTATAGCAGACACTTTTTGGATGCCACTAAGTTTCAGCACTGTTTGCTATAAAAATAGCGTAGCAAAAATGTGCAGGAGGGTAGAATTCAGAGGTGGTGGAACTTGCTAGGCACCAGTGGGACACTAATTTAGTATAGCAGACACTTTTTGGATGCCACTAAGTTTCAGCACTGTTTGCTATAAAAATAGCGTAGCAAAAATGTGCAGGAGGGTAGAATGCAGAGGTGGTGGAACTTGCTTGGCCTCAGTGGGACACCAATTTAGTATAGCAGACTTTTTTTAATGCCACTTAGTTTCAGCACTGTTTGCTATAAAAAATAGCGTAGTAAAAATGTGCATGAGGGTAGAAGTCAGAGGAAGTGGAACTTGCTCGGCACCAGTGGGACACTAATTTAGTAAAGCTGACACTTTTTGGATGCCACTAAGTTTCAGCACTGTTTGCTATAAAAATAGCGTAGCAAAAATGTGCAGGAGGGTAGAAAGCAGAGGTGGTGGAACTTGCTTGTCACCAGTGGGACAATAATTTAGTATAGCAGACACTTTTTGGATGCCACTAAGTTTCAGCACTGTTTGCCATAAAAATAGCGTAGCAAATATGTGCAGGAGGGTAGAAAGCAGAGGTGCTGGAACTTGCTTGGCACCAGTGGGACACTAATTTAGTAAAGCAGACACTTTTTAGATGCCACTAAGTTTCAGCACTGTTTGCTATAAAAATAGCGTAGCAAAAATGTGCAGGAGGATAGAATGCAGAGGTGGTGGATCTTGCTTGGCACCAGTGGGACACTAATTTAGTATAGCAGACACTTTTTGGATGCCACTATGTTTCAGCACTGTCTGGTATAAAAATAGCATAGCAAAAATGGGCAGGAGGGTAGAAGGCAGAGGTGGTGGAACTTGCTGTTTACCAGAGGTACACTAATTTATTATAGTAGACACTTTTTGGATTCCACTAAGTGTCAGCACTGTTTGCTGTTAAAATAGAGTAGCAAAAATTTGCAGGAGGGTAGAATTCAGTGGTGATGGAACTTGTTTGGCACCAATGGGACACTAAATTAGTATAGCAGACACTTTTTGGATGCCACTAAGTTTCAGCACTGTTTGCTATAAAAATAACGTAGCAAAAATGTGCAGGAGGATAGAATACAGAGGTGGTGGAACTTGCTTGGCACCAGTGTGACTCTAATTTAGTATAGCAGACTTTTTTTAATGCCACTAAGTTTCAGCACTGTTTACTATAAAAAAAAGAGTAGCAAAAATGTGCAGGAGGGTAGAATGCAGAGGTGGTGGAACTTGCTTGGCACCAGTGGGAGACTAATTTAGTATAGCAGACACTTTTTTAATGCCACTAAGTTTCAGCACTGTTTGCTATAAAAATAGTGTAGCAAAAATGTGCAGGAAGGTAGAATGCAGAGGTCGTGGAACTTCCTTGGCACTATTGGGACTCTAATTAAGTATAGCAGATGTTTTTTCTTAATGCCACTAAGTTTCAGCACTGTTTGCTATAAAAAATAGCATAGCAAAAATGTGCAGGATGGTAGAATGCAGAGGTGGTGGAACTTGCTTTGCACCAGTGGGACACTAATTTAGTATAGCAGACACTTTTTGAATGTCACTAAGTTTCTGCACTATTTGCTATAAAAAATAGCGTAACAATAATGTGTAGGAGGGTAGAATGCAGAGGTGGTGGAACTTGCTTGGCACCAGTGAGACACTAATTTAGTATAGCAGACACTTTTTGGATACCACTAAGTTTCAGCACTGTTTACTATAAAAAAAAAGTTGCAAAAATGTGCAGGAGGGTAGAATGCAGAGGTGGTGGCTCTTGCTTGGCACCAGTGGGACAGTAATTTAGTATAGCAGACACTTTTTGGATGCCAATAAGTTTTAGCACTGTTTGCTATAAAAATAGTGAAGCAAAAATGTGCAGGAGGGTAGAATTCAGTGGTGATGGAACTTGCTTGGCACCAGTGGGACACTAAATTAGTATAGCATACACTTTTTGGATGCCACTAAGTTTCAGCACTGTTTGCTATAAAAATAGCGTAGCAAAAATGTGCAGGAGGATAGAATACAGAGGTGGTGGAACTTGCTTGGCACCAGTGTGACTCTAAATTAGTATAGCAGACTTTTTTTAATGCCACTAAGTTTCAGCACTGTTTACTATAAAAAAAGAGTAGCAAAAATGTGCAGGAGGGTAGAATGCAGAGGTAGTGGAACTTGCTTGTCACAAGTGGGACACTAATTTAGTATAGCTGACACTTTTTGAATGCAGCTTTGTTTTAGCACTGTTTGTTATAAAAATAGCGTAGCAGAAATGTGCAGGAGGGTAGAAGGCAGAGGTCGTGGAACTTGCTTGGCACCAGTGGGACACTAATTTAGTATAGCAGACACTTTTTGGATGTCACTAAGTTTCTGCACTGTTTGCTATAAAAATAGCGTAACAATAATGTGTAGGAGGGTAGAATGCAGAGGTGGTGGAACTTGCTTGGCACCAGTGAGACCCTAATTTAGTATAGCAGACACTTTTTGGATACCACTAAGTTTCAGCACTGTTTGCCATAAAAATAGCGTAGCAAAAATGTGCAGGAGGGTAGAAAGCAGAGGTGGTGGAACTTGCTTGTCACCAGTGGGACAATAATTTAGTATAGCAGACACTTTTTGGATGCCACTAAGTTTCAGCACTGTTTGCCATAAAAATAGCGTAGCAAATATGTGCAGGAGGGTAGAAAGCAGAGGTGCTGGAACTTGCTTGGCACCAGTGGGACACTAATTTAGTAAAGCAGACACTTTTTAGATGCCACTAAGTTTCAGCACTGTTTGCTATAAAAATAGCGTAGCAAAAATGTGCAGGAGGATAGAATGCAGAGGTGGTGGATCTTGCTTGGCACCAGTGGGACACTAATTTAGTATAGCAGACACTTTTTGGATGCCACTATGTTTCAGCACTGTCTGGTATAAAAATAGCATAGCAAAAATGGGCAGGAGGGTAGAAGGCAGAGGTGGTGGAACTTGCTGTTTACCAGAGGTACACTAATTTATTATATTAGACACTTTTTGGATTCCACTAAGTGTCAGCACTGTTTGCTGTTAAAATAGAGTAGCAAAAATTTGCAGGAGGGTAGAATTCAGTGGTGATGGAACTTGTTTGGCACCAATGGGACACTAAATTAGTATAGCAGACACTTTTTGGATGCCACTAAGTTTCAGCACTGTTTGCTATAAAAATAACGTAGCAAAAATGTGCAGGAGGATAGAATACAGAGGTGGTGGAACTTGCTTGGCACCAGTGTGACTCTAATTTAGTATAGCAGACTTTTTTTAATGCCACTAAGTTTCAGCACTGTTTACTATAAAAAAAAGAGTAGCAAAAATGTGCAGGAGGGTAGAATGCAGAGGTGGTGGAACTTGCTTGGCACCAGTGGGACACTAATTTAGTATAGCAGACACTTTTTTAATGCCACTAAGTTTCAGCACTGTTTGCTATAAAAATAGTGTAGCAAAAATGTGCAGGAAGGTAGAATGCAGAGGTCGTGGAACTTCCTTGGCACTATTGGGACTCTAATTAAGTATAGCAGATGTTTTTTCTTAATGCCACTAAGTTTCAGCACTGTTTGCTATAAAAAATAGCATAGCAAAAATGTGCAGGATGGTAGAATGCAGAGGTGGTGGAACTTGCTTTGCACCAGTGGGACACTAATTTAGTATAGCAGACACTTTTTGAATGTCACTAAGTTTCTGCACTATTTGCTATAAAAAATAGCGTAACAATAATGTGTAGGAGGGTAGAATGCAGAGGTGGTGGAACTTGCTTGGCACCAGTGAGACACTAATTTAGTATAGCAGACACTTTTTGGATACCACTAAGTTTCAGCACTGTTTACTATAAAAAAAAAGTTGCAAAAATGTGCAGGAGGGTAGAATGCAGAGGTGGTGGCTCTTGCTTGGCACCAGTGGGACAGTAATTTAGTATAGCAGACACTTTTTGGATGCCAATAAGTTTTAGCACTGTTTGCTATAAAAATAGTGAAGCAAAAATGTGCAGGAGGGTAGAATTCAGTGGTGATGGAACTTGCTTGGCACCAGTGGGACACTAAATTAGTATAGCATACACTTTTTGGATGCCACTAAGTTTCAGCACTGTTTGCTATAAAAATAGCGTAGCAAAAATGTGCAGGAGGATAGAATACAGAGGTGGTGGAACTTGCTTGGCACCAGTGTGACTCTAAATTAGTATAGCAGACTTTTTTTAATGCCACTAAGTTTCAGCACTGTTTACTATAAAAAAAGAGTAGCAAAAATGTGCAGGAGGGTAGAATGCAGAGGTAGTGGAACTTGCTTGTCACAAGTGGGACACTAATTTAGTATAGCTGACACTTTTTGAATGCAGCTTTGTTTTAGCACTGTTTGTTATAAAAATAGCGTAGCAGAAATGTGCAGGAGGGTAGAAGGCAGAGGTCGTGGAACTTGCTTGGCACCAGTGGGACACTAATTTAGTATAGCAGACACTTTTTGGATGTCACTAAGTTTCTGCACTGTTTGCTATAAAAATAGCGTAACAATAATGTGTAGGAGGGTAGAATGCAGAGGTGGTGGAACTTGCTTGCCACCAGTGAGACCCTAATTTAGTATAGCAGACACTTTTTGGATACCACTAAGTTTCAGCACTGTTTGCCATAAAAATAGCATAGCAAAAAATGTGCAGGAGGGTAGAATGCAGAGGTGGTGGAACTTGCTTGGCACCAGTGGGACACTAATTTAGTATAGCAGACACTTTTTGGATGCCACTAAGTTTCTGCACTGTTTGCTATAAAATTAGCGTAGCAATATTGTGCAAGAGGGTAGAATGTAGAGGTGGTGGAACTTGCTTGGCACCAGTGAGACACTAATTTAGTATAGCAGACACTTTTTGGATACCACTAAGTTTCAGCACTGTTTGCTATAAAAATAGCGTAGCAAAAATGTGCAGGAGGGTAGAATGCAGAGGTGGTGGAACTTGCTTGGCCTCAGTGGGACACCAATTTAGTATAGCAGACACTTTTTGGATGCCAATACATTTTAGCACTGTTTGCCATAAAAATAGCGTAGCAAAAATCTGGAGAAGAGTAGAAAGCAGAAGTGGTGGAACTTGCTGGGCACCAGTGGGACACTAATTTAGTATAGCAGACACATTTTGGATGCCACTAAGTTTCAGCACTGTTTGCTATAACAATAGCGTAGCAAAAATGTGCCGGAGGGTAGAATGCAGAGGTGATGGAACTTGCTTGGCACCAGTGGGACACTAATTTAGTACAGCAGACACTTTTTTGATGCCACTAAGTTTCAGCACTGTTTGCTATAAAAAAAGGGTAGCAAATATGTGCAGGAGGGTAGAATGCAGAGGTGGTGGAACTTGCTTGGCACCAGTGGGACACAAATTTAGTATAGCAGACACTTTTTTAATGCCACTAAGTTTCAGCACTGTTTGCTATAAAAATAGTGTAGCAAAAATGTGCAGGAGGGTAGAATGCAGAGGTCGTGGAACTTCCTTGGCACTATTGGGACTCTAATTAAGTATAGCAGATGTTTTTTCTTAATGCCACTAAGTTTCAGCACTGTTTGCTATAAAAAATAGCATAGCAAAAATGTGCAGGATGGTAAAATGCAGAGGTGGTGGAACTTGCTTGGCACCAGTGGGACACTAATTTAGTATAGCTGACACTTTTTGGATGCCACTAAGTTTCAGCACTGTTTGCTATAAAAATAGCGTAGCAAAAATGTGCAGGAGGGTAGAAAGCAGAGGTGGTGGAACTTGCTTGTCACCAGTGGGACAATAATTTAGTATAGCAGACACTTTTTGGATGCCACTAAGTTTCAGCACTGTTTGCCATAAAAATATCGTAGCAAATATGTGCAGGAGGGTAGAAAGCAGAGGTGCTGGAACTTGCTTGGCACCAGTGGGACACTAATTTAGTAAAGCAGACACTTTTTAGATGCCACTAAGTTTCAGCACTGTTTGCTATAAAAATAGCGTAGCAAAAATGTGCAGGAGGATAGAATGCAGAGGTGGTGGATCTTGCTTGGCACCAGTGGGAAACTAATTTAGTATAGCAGACACTTTTTGGATGCCACTATGTTTCAGCACTGTCTGGTATAAAAATAGCATAGCAAAAATGGGCAGGAGGGTAGAAGGCAGAGGTGGTGGAACTTGCTGTTTACCAGAGGGACACTAATTTATTATAGTAGACACTTTTTGGATTCCACTAAGTTTCAGCACTGTTTGCTATAAAAATAACGTAGCAAAAATGTGCAGGAGGATAGAATACAGAGGTGGTGGAACTTGCTTGGCACCAGTGTGACTCTAATTTAGTATAGCAGACTTTTTTTAATGCCACTAAGTTTCAGCACTGTTTACTATAAAAAAAAGAGTAGCAAAAATGTGCAGGAGGGTAGAATGCAGAGGTCGTGGAACTTCCTTCGCACTATTGGGACTCTAATAAAGTATAGCAGATGTTTTTTCTTAATGCCACTAAGTTTCAGCACTGTTTGCTATAAAAAATAGCATAGCAAAAATGTGCAGGAGGGTAGAATGCAGAGGTGGTGGAACTTGCTTTGCACCAGTGGGACACTAATTTAGTATAGCAGACACTTTTTGGATGTCACTAAGTTTCTGCACTATTTGCTATAAAAAATAGCGTAACAATAATGTGTAGGAGGGTAGAATGCAGAGGTGGTGGCTCTTGCTTGGCACCAGTGAGACACTAATTTAGTATAGCAGACACTTTTTGGATGCCAATAAGTTTTAGCACTGTTTGCTATAAAAATAGTGAAGCAAAAATGTGCAGGAGGGTAGAATTCAGTGGTGATGGAACTTGCTTGGCACCAGTGGGACACTAAATTAGTATAGCATACACTTTTTGGATGCCACTAAGTTTCAGCACTGTTTGCTATAAAAATAGCGTAGCAAAAATGTGCAGGAGGATAGAATACAGAGGTGGTGGAACTTGCTTGGCACCAGTGTGACTCTAAATTAGTATAGCAGACTTTTTTTAATGCCACTAAGTTTCAGCACTGTTTACTATAAAAAAAGAGTAGCAAAAATGTGCAGGAGGGTAGAATGCAGAGGTAGTGGAACTTGCTTGTCACAAGTGGGACACTAATTTAGTATAGCTGACACTTTTTGAATGCAGCTTTGTTTTAGCACTGTTTGTTATAAAAATAGCGTAGCAGAAATGTGCAGGAGGGTAGAAGGCAGAGGTCGTGGAACTTGCTTGGCACCAGTGGGACACTAATTTAGTATAGCAGACACTTTTTGGATGCCACTAAGTTTCTGCACTGTTTGCTATAAAATTAGCGTAGCAATATTGTGCAAGAAGGTAGAATGTAGAGGTGGTGGAACTTGCTTGGCACCAGTGAGACACTAATTTAGTATAGCAGACACTTTTTGGATACCACTAAGTTTCAGCACTGTTTGCTATAAAAATAGCGTAGCAAAAATGTGCAGGAGGGTAGAATGCAGAGGTGGTGGAACTTGCTTGGCCTCAGTGGGACACCAATTTAGTATAACAGACACTTTTTGGATGCCAATACGTTTCAGCACTGTTTGCCATAAAAATAGCGTAGCAAAAATCTGGAGAAGAGTAGAAAGCAGAAGTGGTGGAACTTGCTGGGCACCAGTGGGACACTAATTTAGTATAGCAGACACATTTTGGATGCCACTAAGTTTCTGCACTGTTTGCTATAAAAATAGCGTAGCAATAATGTGCAGTAGGGTCGAATGCAGAGTTGGTGGAACTTGCTTGGCACCCGTGGGACACTAATTTTGTATAGCAGACAGTTTTTGGATGCCAATAAGTTTCAGCACTGTTTGCTATAAAAATAGCGTAGCAAAAATGTGCCGGAGGGTAGAATGCAGAGGTGATGGAACTTGCTTGGCACCAGTGGGACACTAATTTAGTACAGCAGACACTTTTTTGATGCCACTAAGTTTCAGCACTGTTTGCTATAAAAAAAGGGTAGCAAATATGTGCAGGAGGGTAGAATGCAGAGGTGGTGGAACTTGCTTGGCACCAGTGGGACACAAATTTAGTATAGCAGACACTTTTTTAATGCCACTAAGTTTCAGCACTGTTTGCTATAAAAATAGTGTAGCAAAAATGTGCAGGAGGGTAGAATGCAGAGGTCGTGGAACTTCCTTGGCACTATTGGGACTCTAATTAAGTATAGCAGATGTTTTTTCTTAATGCCACTAAGTTTCAGCACTGTTTGCTATAAAAAATAGCATAGCAAAAATGTGCAGGATGGTAAAATGCAGAGGTAGTGGAACTTGCTTGGCACCAGTGGGACACTAATTTAGTATAGCTGACACTTTTTGGATGCCACTAAGTTTCAGCACTGTTTGCTATAAAAATAGCGTAGCAAAAATGTGCAGGAGGGTAGAATGCAGAGGTGGTGGAACTTGCTTGTCACCAGTGGGACAATAATTTAGTATAGCAGACACTTTTTGGATGCCACTAAGTTTCAGCACTGTTTGCCATAAAAATAGCGTAGCAAATATGTGCAGGAGGGTAGAAAGCAGAGGTGCTGGAACTTGCTTGGCACCAGTGGGACACTAATTTAGTAAAGCAGACACTTTTTAGATGCCACTAAGTTTCAGCACTGTTTGCTATAAAAAAAGCGTAGCAAAAATGTGCAGGAGGATAGAATGCAGAGGTGGTGGATCTTGCTTGGCACCAGTGGGACACTAATTTAGTATAGCAGACACTTTTTGGATGCCACTATGTTTCAGCACTGTCTGCTATAAAAATAGCGTAGCAAAAATGGGCAGGAGGGTAGAAGGCAGAGGTGGTGGAACTTGCTGTTTACCAGAGGGACACTAATTTATTATAGTAGACACTTTTTGGATTCCACTAAGTGTCAACACTGTTTGCTGTTAAAATAGAGTAGCAAAAATTTGCAGGAGGGTAGAATTCAGTGGTGATGGAACTTGCTTGGCACCAGTGGGACACTAAATTAGTATAGCAGACACTTTTTGGATGCCACTAAGTTTCAGCACTGTTTGCTATAAAAATAACGTAGCAAAAATGTGCAGGAGGATAGAATACAGAGGTGGTGGAACTTGCTTGGCACCAGTGTGACTCTAATTTAGTATAGCAGACTTTTTTTAATGCCACTAAGTTTCAGCACTGTTTACTATAAAAAAAAGAGTAGCAAAAATGTGCAGGAGGGTAGAATGCAGAGGTGGTGGAACTTGCTTGGCACCAGTGGGACACTAATTTAGTATAGCAGACACTTTTTTAATGCCACTAAGTTTCAGCACTGTTTGCTATAAAAATAGTGTAGCAAAAATGTGCAGGAGGGTAGAATGCAGAGGTCGTGGAACTTCCTTGGCACTATTGGGACTCTAATTAAGTATAGCAGATGTTTTTTCTTAATGCCACTAAGTTTCAGCACTGTTTGCTATAAAAAATAGCATAGCAAAAATGTGCAGGAGGGTAGAATGCAGAGGTGGTGGAACTTGCTTTGCACCAGTGGGACACTAATTTAGTATAGCAGACACTTTTTGGATGTCACTAAGTTTCTGCACTATTTGCTATAAAAAATAGCGTAACAATAATGTGTAGGAGGGTAGAATGCAGAGGTGGTGGAACTTGCTTGGCACCAGTGAGACACTAATTTAGTATAGCAGACACTTTTTGGATACCACTAAGTTTCAGCACTGTTTACTATAAAAAAAAAGTTGCAAAAATGTGCAGGAGGGTAGAATGCAGAGGTGGTGGCTCTTGCTTGGCACCAGTGGGACACTAATTTAGTATAGCAGACACTTTTTGGATGCCAATAAGTTTTAGCACTGTTTGCTATAAAAATAGTGAAGCAAAAATGTGCAGGAGGGTAGAATTCAGTGGTGATGGAACTTGCTTGGCACCAGTGGGACACTAAATTAGTATAGCATACACTTTTTGGATGCCACTAAGTTTCAGCACTGTTTGCTATAAAAATAGCGTAGCAAAAATGTGCAGGAGGATAGAATACAGAGGTGGTGGAACTTGCTTGGCACCAGTGTGACTCTAAATTAGTATAGCAGACTTTTTTTAATGCCACTAGGTTTCAGCACTGTTTACTATAAAAAAAAGAGTAGCAAAAATGTGCAGGAGGGTAGAATGCAGAGGTAGTGGAACTTGCTTGTCACAAGTAGGACACTAATTTAGTATAGCTGACACTTTTTGAATGCAGCTTTGTTTTAGCACTGTTTGTTATAAAAATAGCGTAGCAGAAATGTGCAGGAGGGTAGAAGGCAGAGGTCGTGGAACTTGCTTGGCACCAGTGGGACACTAATTTAGTATAGCAGACACTTTTTGGATACCACTAAGTTTCAGCACTGTTTGCCATAAAAATAGCATAGCAAAAAATGTGCAGGAGGGTAGAATGCAAAGGTGGTGGAACTTGCTTGGCACTAGTGGGACTCTAATTTAGTATAGCAGATGTTTTTTCTTAATGCCACTAAGTTTCAGAACTGTTTGCTATAAAAAATAGCGTAGCAAAAATGTGCAGGAGGGTAGAATGCAGAGGTGGTGGAACTTGCTTGGCACCAGTGGGACACTAATTTAGTATAGCAGACACTTTTTGGATGCCACTAAGTTTCTGCACTGTTTGCTATAAAATTAGCGTAGCAATATTGTGCAAGAAGGTAGAATGTAGAGGTGGTGGAACTTGCTTGGCACCAGTGAGACACTAATTTAGTATAGCAGACACTTTTTGGATACCACTAAGTTTCAGCACTGTTTGCTATAAAAATAGCGTAGCAAAAATGTGCAGGAGGGTAGAATGCAGAGGTGGTGGAACTTGCTTGGCCTCAGTGGGACACCAATTTAGTATAGCAGACACATTTTAGATGCCACTAAGTTTCTGCAGTGTTTGCTATAAAAATAGCGTAGCAATAATGTGCAGTAGGGTCGAATGCAGAGTTGGTGGAACTTGCTTGGCACCCGTGGGACACTAATTTTGTATAGCAGACAGTTTTTGGATGCCAATAAGTTTCAGCACTGTTTGCTGTTAAAATAGAGTAGCAAAAATTTGCAGGAGGGTAGAATTCAGTGGTGATGGAACTTGCTTGGCACCAGTGGGACACTAAATTAGTATAGCAGACACTTTTTGGATGCCACTAAGATTCAGCACTGTTTGCTATAAAAATAACGTAGCAATAATGTGCAGTAGGGTCGAATGCAGAGTTGGTGGAACTTGCTTGGCACCCGTGGGACACTAATTTTGTATAGCAGACAGTTTTTGGATGCCAATAAGTTTCAGCACTGTTTGCTGTTAAAATAGAGTAGCAAAAATTGCAGGAGGGTAGAATTCAGTGGTGATGGAACTTGCTTGGCACCAGTGTGACTCTAATTTAGTATAGCAGACTTTTTTTAATGCCACTAAGTTTCAGCACTGTTTACTATAAAAAAAAGAGTAGCAAAAATGTGCAGGAGGGTAGAATGCAGAGGTGGTGGAACTTGCTTGGCACCAGTGGGACACTAATTTAGTATAGCAGACACTTTTTTAATGCCACTAAGTTTCAGCACTGTTTGCTATAAAAATAGTGTAGCAAAAATGTGCAGGAGGGTAGAATGCAGAGGTCGTGGAACTTCCTTGGCACTATTGGGACTCTAATTAAGTATAGCAGATGTTTTTTCTTAATGCCACTAAGTTTCAGCACTGTTTGCTATAAAAAATAGCATAGCAAAAATGTGCAGGATGGTAGAATGCAGAGGTAGTGGAACTTGCTTGGCACCAGTGGGACACTAATTTAGTATAGCTGACACTTTTTGGATGCCACTAAGTTTCAGCACTGTTTGCTATAAAAATAGCGTAGCAAAAATGTGCAGGAGGGTAGAATGCAGAGGTGGTGGAACTTGCTTGGCACCAGTGGGACAATAATTTAGTATAGCAGACACTTTTTGGATGCCACTAAGTTTCAGCACTGTTTGCCATAAAAATAGCGTAGCAAAAATGGGCAGGAGGATAGAATGCAGAGGTGGTGGATCTTGCTTGGCACCAGTGGGACACTAATTTAGTATAGCAGACACGTTTTGGATGCCACTATGTTTCAGCACTGTCTGCTATAAAAATAGCGTAGCAAAAATGGGCAGGAGGGTAGAAGGCAGAAGTGGTGGAACTTGCTGTTTACCAGAGGGACACTAATTTATTATAGTAGACACTTTTTGGATTCCACTAAGTGTCAGCACTGTTTGCTGTTAAAATAGAGTAGCAAAAATTTGCAGGAGGGTAGAATTCAGTGGTGATGGAACTTGCTTGGCACCAGTGGGACACTAAATTAGTATAGCAGACACTTTTTGGATGCCACTAAGTTTCAGCACTGTTTGCTATAAAAATAACGTAGCAAACATGTGCAGGAGGATAGAATACAGAGGTGGTGGAACTTGCTTGGCACCAGTGTGACTCTAATTTAGTATAGCAGACTTTTTTTAATGCCACTAAGTTTCAGCACTGTTTACTATAAAAAAAAGAGTAGCAAAAATGTGCAGGAGGGTAGAATGCAGAGGTAGTGGAACTTGCTTGTCACCAGTGGGACACTAATTTAGTATAGCTGACACTTTTTGAATGCAGCTTTGTTTTAGCACTGTTTGTTATAAAAATAACGTAGCAAAAATGTGCAGGGGGGTAGAATGCAGAGGTGGTGGAACTTGCTTTGCACCAGTGGGACACTAATTTAGTATAGCAGACACTTTTTGGATACCACTAAGTTTCTGCACTATTTGCTATAAAAATAGCGTAACAATAATGCGCAGAAGGGTAGAAGGCAGAGGTGGTGGAACTTGCTTGGCACCAGTGAGACACTAATTTAGTATAGCAGACTCTTTTTGGATACCACTAAGTTTCAGCACTGTTTACTATAAAAAAAAGTTGCAAAAATGTGCAGGAGGGTAGAAGGCAGAGGTAGCGCAACTTGCTTGGCACCAGTGGAACACTAATTTAGTATAGCTGACTTTTTTTTAATGCCACAAAGTTTCAGCACTGTTTACTATAAAAAAAAGTTGCAAGAATGTGCAGGAGGGTAGAAGGCAGAGGTAGTGGAACTTGCTTGTCACCAGTGGGACACTAATTTAGTATAGCTGACACTTTTTGAATGCAGCTTTGTTTTAGCACTGTTTGTTATAAAAATAGCGTAGCAAAAATGTGCAGGAGTGTAGAAGGCAGAGGTGGTGGAACTTGCTTTGCACCAGTGGGACACTAATTTAGTATAGCAGACACTTTTTGGATGTCACTAAGTTTCTGCACTGTTTGCTATAAAAATAGCGTAACAATAATGTGTAGAAGGGTAGAATGCAGAGGTGGTGGATCTTGCTTGGCACCAGTGAGACACTAATTTAGTATAGCAGACCCTTTTTGGATACCACTAAGTTTCAGCACTGTTTTCTATAAAAAAAGTTGCAAAAATGTGCAGGAGGGTAGAAGGCAGAGGTAGCGGAACTTGCTTGGCACCATTGGAACACTAATTTAGTATAGCTGACTTTTTTTAATGCCAAAAAGTTTCAGCACTGTTTGCTAAAAAAATAGCATAGTAAAAATGTGCAAGAGGGTAGAAGGCAGAGGTGGTGGAACTTGCTTGGCACCAGTGGAACACTAATTTAGTATAGCTGACTTTTTTTTAATGCCACAAAGTTTCAGCACTGTTTGCTATAAAAAAAGTTGCAAAAATGTGCAGGAGGGTAGAAGGCAGAGGTAGCGGAACTTGCTTGTCACTAGTGGGACACAAATTTAGTATAGCTGACATTTTTTGAATGCAGCTTTGTTTTAGCACTGTTTGCTATAAAAATAGCATAGCAAAAATGTGCAGGAGGGTAGAATGCAGAGGTGGTAGAACTTACCTGGCACCAGTGGGACACTAATTTAGTATAGCAGACACTTTTTGGATGCCACTAAGTGTCAGCACTGTTTGCTGTTAAAAAAGAGTAGCAAAAATTTGCAGGAGGGTAGAATGCAAAGGTGGTGGAACCTGCTTGGCACCAGTGGGACACTAATTCAGTATAGCAGACACTTTTTGGATGCCAATAAGTTTTAGCACAGTTTGCTATAAAAATAGCGTAGCAAAAATGTGCAGGAGGGTAGAATGCAGAGATGGTGAAACTTGCTTGGCCTCAGTGGAACATTAATTTAGTATAGCAGACACTTTTTGGATGCCACTAAGTTTCAGCACTGTTTGCTATAAAAATCGCGTAGCAAAAATGTGCAGGAAAGTAGAAGTCAGAGGTGGTGGAACTTGCTTGGCACCAGTGGGACTCTAATTTAGTATAGCAGACTTTTTTTTAATGCCACTAAGTTTCAGCACTGTTTACTATTAAAAAAGAGTAGCAAAAATGTGCAGGAGGGTAGAAGGCAGAGGTAGTGGAACTTGCTTGGCACTAGTGGGACACTAATTTAGTATAGCTGACACTTTTTGGATACCACTAAGTTTCAGCACTGTTTGCCATAAAAATACCATAGCAAAAATGTGCAGGAGGGTATAATGCAGAGTTGGTGGAACTTGCTTGGCCTCAGTGGGACATTAATTTAGTATAGCAGACACTTTTTTGATGCTACTAAGTTTCAGCACTGTTTGCCATAAAAATAGCGTAGCAAAAATGTGCAGGAGGGTAGAAAGCAGAGGTGGTGGAACTTGCTTGGCACCAGTGGGACACTAATTCAGTAAAGCAGACACTTTTTGGATGCCACTAAGTTTCAGCACTGTTTGCTATAAAAATAGCGTAGCAAAAATGTGCAGGAGGATAGAATACAGAGGTGGTGGAACTTGCTTGCAACAAGTGGGACACTAATTTAGTATAGCAGACACTTTCTGTATGCCACTAAGTTTCAGCTCTGTTTGCTATAAAAATAGCATAGCAAAAATGTGCAGGAGGGTAGAATGCAGAGGTAATGGAACTTGCTTGGCACCAGTGGGACACTAATTTAGTATAGCTGACACTTTTTGAATGCAACTTTGTTTCAGCACTGTTTGCTATAAAAATAGCGTAACAATAATGTGCAGGAGGGTAGAATGCAGAGGTGTTGGAACTTGCTTGGCACCAGTGAGACACTAATTTAGTCTAGCAGACACTTTTTGGATACCACTAAGTTTCAGCACTGTTTGCCATAAAAATAGCATAGCAAAAATGTGCAGGAGGGTAGAATGCAGAGTTGGTGGAACTTGCTTGGCCTCAGTGGGCACTAATTTAGTATAGCAGACACTTTTTGGATGCCACTAAGTTTCAGCTCTGTTTGCCATAAAAATAGCGTAGCCAAAATGTGCAGGAGGGTAGAAAGCAGAGGTGGTGGAACTTGCTTGGCACCAGTGGGACACTATTTCAGTAAAGCAGACACTTTTTGGATGCCACTAAGTTTCAGCACTGTTTGCTATAAAAATAGCGTAGCAAAAATGTGCAGGAGGATAGAATACAGAGTTGGTGGAACTTGCTTGGCACCAGTGGGACACTGATTTAGTGTAGCAGACACTTTTTTGATGCCACTAAGTTTCAGCACTGTTTCCTATAAAAATATCATAGCAAAAATTTGCAGGAGGGTAGAAGGCAGAGGTGGTGAAGCTTGCTTGGCACCAGTGGGACTCTAATTTAGTATAGCAGACTTTTTTTAATGCCACTTAGTTTCAGCACTGTTTGCTATAAAAAATAGCGTAGCAAAAATGTGCATGAGGGTAGAAGTCAGAGGAAGTGGAACTTGCTCGGCACCAGTGGGACACTAATTTAGTATAGCTGACACTTTTTGGATACCACTAAGTTTCAGCACTGTTTGCCATAAAAATAGCATAGCAAAAATGTGCAGGAGGGTAGAATGCAGAGTTGGTGGAACTTACTTGGCCTCAGTGGGCACTAATTTAGTATAGCAGACACTTTTTGGATGCCACTAAGTTTCAGCACTGTTTGCTATAAAAATAGCGTAGCAAAAATGTGCAGGAGGGTAGAATTCAGAGGTGGTGGAACTTGCTAGGCACCAGTGGGACACTAATTTAGTATAGCAGACACTTTTTGGATGCCACTAAGTTTCAGCACTGTTTGCTATAAAAATAGCGTAGCAAAAATGTGCAGGAGGGTAGAATGCAGAGGTGGTGGAACTTGCTTGGCCTCAGTGGGACACCAATTTAGTATAGCAGACTTTTTTTAATGCCACTTAGTTTCAGCACTGTTTGCTATAAAAAATAGCGTAGCAAAAATGTGCATGAGGGTAGAAGTCAGAGGAAGTGGAACTTGCTCGGCACCAGTGGGACACTAATTTAGTATAGCTGACACTTTTTGGATGCCACTAAGTTTCAGCACTGTTTGCTATAAAAATAGCGTAGCAAAAATGTGCAGGAGGGTAGAATGCAGAGGTGGTGGAACTTGCTTGGCACCAGTGGGACTCTAATTTAGTATAGCAGACACTTTTTTAATGCCACTATGTTTCAGCACTGTTTGCTATAAAAATAGCGTAGCAAAAATGTGCAGGAGGATAGAATACAGAGGTGCTGGAACTTGCTTGGCACCAGTGGGACTCTTATTTAGTATAGCAGACTTTTTTTTAATGCCACTAAGTTTCAGCACTGTTTGCTATAAAAAATAGCGTAGCAAAAATGTGCTGGAGGGTAGAATGCAGAGGTGATTATTATAATTATTATTTTTTATTATTATAGCGCCATTTATTCCATGGCGCTTCACAAGTGAGAGAGGGTATACGTACAACAATCATTAACAGTACAAGACAGACTGGTATAGGAGGAGAGAGGACCCTGCCCGTGAGGGCTCACAGTCTACAGAGAATGGGTGATGGTACAATAGGTGAGGACAGAGCTGGTTGCGCAGTGGTCCACTGGACTGAGGGCTATTGTAGGTTGTAGGCTTGTTGGAAGAGGTGGGTCTTGAGGTTCCTCTTGAAGCTTTCCACGGTAGATGAGAGTCCGATGTGCTGAGGTAGAGCGTTCCAGAGTATGGGAGATGCACGGGAGAAATCTTGTACGTGATTGTGGGAAGAGGAGATAAGAGAGGAGCAGAGAAGGAGATCTTGTGAGGATCTGAGCTTGCGTGCAGGTAGGTACCGGGAGATAGGTCACAGATGTAGAGAGGAGACAGGTTGTGCATGGCTTTGTATGTCATGGTTAATGTTTTGAACTGGAGTCGTTGGGCGATGGAAAGCCAGTGAAGGGATTGGCAGAGTGGCGAGGCTCGAGAGTAGCGAGGGGAGAGGTGGATTAAGCGGGCTGCAGAGTTCAGGATAGATTGGAGGGGTGCAAGAGTGTTGGAAGGGAGGCCAGAGAGCAGGAGGTTGCAGTAGTCGAGGAGGGAGATGATGAGGGCATGCACTAATGTTTTTGCAGTTTCTTGGTTAAGGAAAGCACGGATCCGGGAGATATTTTTGAGTTGTAATCGGCATGAGTTGAAGAGGGCTTGGATGTGTGTCTTGAAGGATAGAGCAGAGTCGAGGGTTACTCCAAGGCAACGAGCTTGTGAGACTGGGGTGAGTGAGCAACCATCAAGTTTGATGGAAAGGCTTGTTGGAGGAGATGAGTGAGGAGGAGCAAAGACAATGAACTCTGTTTTGTCCATGTTAAGTTTTAGGAATCGTGCAGAGAAGAAGGATGAAATAGCAGACAGACATTGTGGAATTTTGGTTAGTAGAGAGGTAATGTCAGGTCTAGAGAGGTAGATCTGTGTGTCATCGGCATAGAGATGATACTGGAAGCCGTGGGACTCTATGAGCTGTCCCAGGCCGAAGGTGTAGATGGAGAACAGCAGGGTTCCAAGAACTGAGCCTTGGGGGACACCGACAGATAGGGGGCGAGAT
Source organism: Anomaloglossus baeobatrachus (assembly GCF_048569485.1). Lineage (NCBI taxonomy): Eukaryota > Metazoa > Chordata > Amphibia > Anura > Aromobatidae > Anomaloglossus > Anomaloglossus baeobatrachus. Next base: position 131,237,404 of record NC_134362.1, read on the forward strand.
GAGGAAGTGGTGTGAGAATGGGAGACGCTGAAAGTTCGGTAGGTTAGGTATGAGGAGATCCAAGATAGGGCCAAGTCTGTGATGCCCAGAGATGAGAGAATCTGTAGTAGGAGGGAATGGTCTACTGTGTCGAAGGCAGAAGACAGGTCCAGGAAGAGGAGCATAGAGTAGTGTCGCTTGGCTTTGGCGGTTAGTAGATCTTAGTAGACTTTGGTTAGGGCAGTTTCGGTAGAATGATGTGGTCGGAAGCCAGATTGAAGCCGGTCAAAGAGGGAGCAGGAGGAGAGGTATGAGAACAATTAAAGATGGACATGCTGTTCCAGTAGTTTTCAGGCATAGGGGAGAAGGGATATGGGGCAATAGTTTGACACAGAGGATGGGTCAAGGGAGGGCTTTTTCAGGATGGGTGTAATAGAGACATGTTTAAAGCATGAAGGGAATACACCAGGTGTTAGTGATAGGTTGAAGAGATGGGTTAGGGCTGGGATGAGGACTGCGGTGATGATGGGGATGAGGTGCGATGGGAGTGGGTCCAGTGCACAGGTGGTTAGATGTGATCTTGAGAGTAGAGTGGAGAGATTGTTTTCTGTCATGGTGGAGAAGCTGGATTTGGAGGAAGAGGGATGAGTAGCTATGATGAGGGGCTGTGGTGATTGTGGGCCAAAGCTTACTCTGATGTTGTCAATCTTCTGCTTGAAGAAAGAGGCAAAGTCTTCAGCTGAGATGAGAGGAGAGGGAGGTGGTGCCGGAGGACGGATGAGAGAATTGAAAGTGTTGAATAGCTGTTTAGGGTTGTGAGAGAGAGAAGATATGAGGGATGAGAAGTAGGTTTGTTTTGCAGCAGTGAGTGTGGACTTGAAAGTGGTGAGGGACTCTTTATATGCAATGAAGTGCTCAGTGGAATGAGACCTCTTCCATCTGCGCTCAGCAATTCTGGAAGCCCGTCTTAGTTCTTTAGTCTGCCTTGTGTGCCAGAGTTGTCTGTTGATTATGCGGGTTTTGGTGTGTATGAGGGGGGCAGCTGATTCGAGAGCTGCAAAGATTGTAGTGTTGTATAAAGTTGCAGCGGCATCTGCATCATGTAGAAATGCAATGTCTGTGAGGGGGAGAAGGGACTGAGAAAGGGCGTGTAAATCAATGTGTTTGATATTTCTGCGAGGGTGTGGAAGTTTGTGGAGGGGGGGTTGCATACTTGGAGAAGAGAGGGAAGAGAATGTGAGTAGGTTGTGGTCAGTCAGGGGGAGAGGCGAGTTAGAGAGGATAGATAGGGAACAGAGGCGAGTGAAGATGAGGTCCAGCGTGTGGCCATCTTTGTGAGTAGCTGCAGAAGACCATTGGGTGAGGCCGAAGGAGGAAGCGAGTGTTAAAAGTTTGGAGACAGATGAGTGGGAAGTGTCAATGGGGATGTTGAAATCACCCATGATGATGGTGGGGATGTCAGGTGATGGAACTTGCTTGGCACCAGTGGGACACTAATTTAGTATACCAGACACTTTTTGGATGCCACTAAGTTTCAGCACTGTTTTCTTTAAAAATAGCATAGCAAAAATGTGCAGGAGGGTAGAATGCAGAGGTGGTGGAACTTGCTTGGCATCGGTGGGACACTAATTTAGTATAGCAGACACTTTTTGGATGCCACTACGTTTCAGCACTGTTTGCTATAAAGATAGCATAGCAATAATGTGCAGGAGGGTAGAATGCAGAGGTGGTGGAACTTGCTTGGCACATGTGGGACACTAATTTAGTGTAGCAGACACTTTTTGGATGCCACTAAGTTTCAGCACTGTTTGCTATTAAAATAGCGTAGCAAAAATGTGCAGGAGGGTAGAATGCAGAGGTGGCGGAACTTGCTTGGCACCAGTGGGACACTAATTTAGTATAGCAGACACTTTTTGGATGCCACTAAGTTTCAGCACTGTCTGCTATAAAAATAGCGTAGCAAAAATGTGCAGGAGGGTAGAATGCAGAGGTGGTGGAACTTGCTTGGCACCAGTGGGACTCTAATTTAGTATAGCAGACACTTTTTTAATGCCACTATGTTTCAGCACTGTTTGCTATAAAAATAGCGTAGCAAAAATGTGCAGGAGGGTAGAATGCAGAGGTGGTGGAACTTGCTAGGCACCAGTGGGACACTAATTTAGTATAGGAGACCCTTTTTGGATGCCACTAAGTTTCAGCACTGTTTGCTATAAAAATAGCGTAGCAAAAGTGGGCAGGTGTGTACAGTGGCCGGGTACTGTGGGTGCCAGGACAGGAAAGGAAGCCTCACTTTCTATCCCTCCTAAAGATGAAATGCAGCAAGGAATTCCATGAGCTTAGGTACACAGATACTGCTATCTAAAGCTGTATACAACATTTGCACGGACCTGCCTAGCAGCTAAGTCTCTGAGCAACTGGAAATCAGCCCTGAAAAGGGCTGAAATAAACAGCCGTCCCTAATCTCTACAGCGCTGTGTCTATAGCGCACACAGCAGGAGCGGCGGCAGCAGCAGCGTGAGCAGTGACTGTCACCCACACGCAGAAGGCAGATAATGGCAGCGTGAGGGAAAATTACCATATTTATAAGGCAAGGCCATGTGACATTCACAGCCTACGACACATGCCCTTGCTTGTCTGGCAAAAAGTCCACTTAGCTGTGTGTGTGTGTCTGTTATTGGCTGACATCCTGGCCCGCCCCACTACACGTGCGCTTAGGATAAAAAAAAATGGCGATCGGCATTCTCTCAGCAGCATAGATCTAAACCGAATTCACCCCGCACACTATACGCTGAAATTTGATAATAGTGTGAATAGTGTAAATAGCTAGGCTTTTTGCTGATCGAACCGTTTTCGAACGTAACTCATGCTATCAAGCTTTTAGCAAAAGCTCGCGTTCGAGTTCGATCTCGAGCACCCCCAAAAATCACTCGAACATGAAATTGGTGAACCTCGAACCTCGAACATCGCTCATCTCTACTATAGACTGGCGCATAGCAAATGTGGTGCCAATATTCAAAAAGGGGACAAAAACTGAGCCGGGAAATTATAGGCGGGTAAGTTTAACCTCTACGGTTGGTAAAATCCTTGAGGGTTTCTTGAGAGATGCTATACTGGAGTATCTCAAGAAAAATAACCTTATGACAGAGTATCAACATGGGTTTATGAGGGATCGATCCTGTCAAACTAATTTGATCAGCTTCTATGAAGAGGTAAGTTCAAGCCTGGACCAGGGAAATGCAGTGGATGTTGTGTATATGGACTTTTCAAAAGCTTTTGATACGGTGCCACACAAAAGGTTGGTACATAAAATGAGAATAATGGGGATAGGGGAAAATATGTGTAACTGGGTTAAAAACTGGCTCAGTGATAGGAAACAAAGGGTGGTTATTAATGGTACGTACTCGGACTGGGTCTCAGTTCATAGTGGGGTACCACAGGGGTCAGTATTGGGCCCGCTTCTTTTCAACATATTTATAAATGACCTTGTTGGGGGCATGCGGAGTAGAATTTCAATATTTGCAGATGATACTAAACTCTGCAGGGTAATCAATACAGAGGAGGATAATTTTATATTACAGGGAGATTTATGTAAATTGGAGGATTGGGCTGAGAAGTGGCAATTGAAGTTTAATGTAGATAAATGTAAGGTCATGCACTTGGGTAGAGGAAATAACATTTATGATTATGTACTTAATTGTAGAACACTGGGTAAAACAGACACAGAAAAAGACTTGGGTGTATGGGTGGATGGTAAACTTCACTTTAGTGGACAGTGTCAGGCAGCTGCTGCCAGGGCTAATAAAATAATGGGATGTATTAAAAGAGGTATAAGTGTTCATGAAAAAAATATAGTTCTACCTCTGTACAAGTCACTAGTGCGACCGCACTTAGAATACTGTGTACAATTCTGGTCACCGATATATAAGAAGGACATAGCTGAACTGGAGAGGGTGCAGAGAAGAGCGACCAAGATTATTAGAGGAATGGGGGGGCTGCAATACCAAGACAGGTTATTAAACTTGGGGTTATTTAGTCTGGAAAAACGAAGGCTTAGGGGGGATCTAATCACAATGTATAAATATATGAGGGGACAGTACAGAGACCTTTCCAAAGATCTTTTTACACCTAGGCCTGCGACTGGAACACGGGGGCATCCGCTACGTCTTGAGGAAAGAAGGTTTAATCATAATCACAGACGAGGATTCTTTACTGTACGAGCAGTGAGACTGTGGAACTCTCTGCTGCATGATGTTGTAATGAGTGATTCACTACTAACATTTAAGCAGAGCCTGGACGCCTTTCTTGAAAAATTTAATATTACCAGTTATGTATATTAGATTTTATGACAGGGTGTTGATCCAGGGAACTAGTCTGATTGCCGGATGTGGAGTCAGGAAGGAAATTTTTTCCCCATTGGAACTTGTTTGCCACATTGGGTTTTTTTTTTTGCCTTCCTCTGGATCAACATGTTAGGCTACGGGTTGAACTAGATGGACTTGAAGTCTCCCTTCAACCTTAAAAACTATGATACTATGATACTATGATAGACGCACATAGGATGTCGTGCTGCTCATTGGTAATCATGTTGAGACTGTGATGTAAACAAATCGTAATTGCGTTAGTTTTGGTTATATTTAAGTGATTTAAAAAACAACACCTATTCCAAAAAAATAAAAATAAAATAAAATAAATAAATAAACATTTAAAGGTGTGAAAAATAACATATTTGATATTGTATTCAGAAAATCATTAACATCACTTATATTACAAAGTAAAGCATACATTTATACATCAGTATTGCCTATGTACTACTATAGCTGCACAAAATGAATTACAATAATATGGATCTGGAAAGGTGCTTCTGCCGCCACATACACCAGTGATTGGGTACAAATAACGCACACGCACTGGCAGGCACAACGGACTGAAAACAGATGTCATCTGGATCTTTTTATTCATAGAGTGGCCAATGGAAACCTAGATGTGTTGCCCTATCAGGGAGAGTGAGGCATGGATGTCTTTGTGATTATACGCCCGCCCGTGTCGTTGATACCGCACATAGGTGCGATATTGTTTGTCGGTCAGAGAGCTTCACATGTAACAATGTGTGCAGCGGAATGGACGATAAACAAGGTTGTTTGTCAACATTCAACGATTTTTTGATTCAGGACGAACTCTCCATGGCAAACGATTTTGAGCACTTTTGCAATCGTTTAAGGTCGCTCGTGCGTATCATATGCTGCAATGTCGCTTATGGCGCCGGATGTGCGTCACAAACAACTTGACCCCGATGATAATTCATTGACGATATCGTAGTGTGTAAAGTAGAGATGAGCGAACCGGTCGCGGTTTGGCTCGAGTTCGGTTCGCCGAAGGGAGGTCTCGTTCGAGTTCGGTTCCGCGAACGTTTGACGAACCACTCGAACCGTATAGGAAACAATGGCAGGCAATCACAAACACATAAAAACACCTAGAAAACACCCTCAAAGGTGTCCAAAAGGTGACAAACAACTCACAACAGAACACAAACACATGGGAAAGTGACAAGGACATATACTCATGCGAAAACAAAAGAGCAGGACAAGGAAAAAGAGAAGGAGACACAGATATAGGCATGGCACGCTTTTCTAAAATCATGTAAAACACCGCAAGGTGACTCCAAGCGGAGTCTCCCTTTTTTCCAAAAATTGGGCCACACACACACCCACCCCTTCAGTGGCAGCACTTGTACCCCAGTTGTACACTTCACAGCTAGATTTGCATCAAGCACATTCAAAAATACGCCATACTTAACCGTCCCCAGGATGACACCGGGGTAGGTAGCAAAGTCTTTCCTGATCCCAGCTCTGTGCATCTTGGATCATTTTTAAAAACAATGTAAGCAAGGGTTACTCCAAGCGGAGTCTCCCTTTTTTCCAAAAATTGGGCCACACACACACCCACCCCTTCAGTGGCAGCACTTGTGCCCCAGTTGTACACTTCACAGCTAGATTTGCATCAAGCACATTCAAAAATACGCCATACTTAACCGTCCCCAGGATGACCCCGGGGTAGGTAGCAAAATCTTTCCTGATCCCAGCGCTGTGCATCTTGGATCATTTTTAAAAACACAGCAAGAGTTACTCCAAGAGTCTCCCTTTTTTCCAAAAATTGGGCCACACAGACACCCCATCAGTGGCAGCACTTGTGCCCTAGTTGTACACTTCACAGCTAGATTTGCATCAAGCACATTCAAAATACACAAGCATTTACTCTCCCCAGGATGACACAGGGGTAGTAAATTCCTTGTGGATCCATGACTTGTTCATTTTGATGAACGTTAGTCTGTCCACATTGTCACTGGCAGCTGGACACGATAAAATCTCCAAGGCGTAAGTGGAGACCTCAGGCCATTTTCAAGATTTGAAGCCCAAAATGAGCAAGGCTCCATTTGCAAAGTAATGGCATCGATGTTCATTTGGAGATACTCCTGTATCATCCTCTCCAGCCGTTGACTATGTGTCAGACTTGTTGTCTCTGGTGGCCTTGCAAAGGAGGGTCTAAAAAAATTATGAAACGATTCAATAAAATTGCTGTTACCAGCACCAGATACGGTGCTACTGGTACGGGTAGACTGTTGAAGATGACGAGACCGTCCCATGTTTGTCAAGTTACAACTGGGAGAATCACTCCCTGCACCTGCACGGTTGTTTGGTGGAAAAGCCGAGCTAAGATCGAGTAACAGCTTCTGCTGATACTGCTGCATACGTGCGTCCCTTTCTATGGCTGGAATTATGTCACAAAATTTGGACTTGTACCGGGGATCTAATAGTGTGGCAAGCCAGTAGTCATCATCACTTCTAATTTTGACAATACGAGGGTCATGTTGGAGGTAGTGCAGCAAGAAGGCACTCATGTGTCTTGCACAGCCATGCGGACCAAGTCCACGCTGTGTTTGTGGCATAGAGGTGCTAACCATTCTTTCTTCCTCTGACATCTCCCCCCAACCTCTTTCAACTGAAATTTGACCAAGGTCTCCCTCATACGCTGAGTCTTCCATGTCCATGGACAGTTCGTCCTCCATTTCTTCATGTTCTCCTGAACCTTCCTCAACATTTCGCCTGCTACCATGCGCCCTTGTTGCCCTGTCCCCCATGGTCCCATGCCTGCTGCGTTGGTGATGATGAACGTCTGGACCTTGGTGATGTTGTTGTGTCTTGCGCATATGAATCCTCCTGTAGTTCCTCCCCTTCCTGTTGTTCCACCCCCTGACTCCAAATAGTGTTTAGCGTGTGCTCCAGCATGTAAATGACTGGAATTGTCATGCTGACAATGGCATTGTCAGCGCTAAACATATTCGTCGCCTTGTCGAAACTGTGCAGAAGGGTGCATAGGTCCTTGATCTGAGACTACTCCATCAAGGTGATCTGCCCCACCTCTGCATCTCGTTGGCCCAGGCCTTACGTCATGACGTATTGCACCAGGGCTCGGCAGTTCTGCCACAGTCGCTGTAACATGTGGAGAGTCGAATTCCAGTGTGTCGCCACATCGCATTTCAGGCGATGAACCGGCAGGCCGAAAGACGTCTGGAGCGATGCACGGCGGAAGTGAGCAGACAGTTTTTGTGCCCTGTTCAGAAGGCCATCTAGGCCGGGATAGTCTGTTAAAAATTGCTGGACAACAAGGTTCAACACGTGAGCCATACAAGGCACGTGTGTCACCTTGCCTAGGCGAAGGGCCGCACCCAGGTTTGCAGCATTGTCGCACACGGCCTTACCAGGCTGCAGGTTGAGTGGAGACAACCATTTATTAAACTCAGTCTCCAGAGATGCCCACAACTCATCCGCTGTGTGACTCCTATTTCCAAGACATGTCAAGCTAAAGACTGCCTGATGCCGTTGCGCTCTGCTGCAAGCATAGTAATGAGGGGTGCGTGATTCCTTCTGCGCAGTGAGAACGCTGGTGGCCTGACCAGGCAGGCTTGGGGCGGAGGTGGAGGACCCAGATGAGGTGGAGGAGGCAGAAGCAGTGGCGGAACTTGGACAGACAGAGGATTGACACACAAGTCGTCGGGACGGCAAGACTTGTGCAGCAGACCCTTCACCATCTATCACCAAAGTTACCCAGTGCCCAGTCAGCGACATATAACGTCCCTGTCCATGCTTACTGGTCCAAGTATCGGTGGTGAAATGCACCCGTTCACACAGAGTTTCTCAAGGAAGCGGTGATATTGTGTGCGACATGCTGGTGTAGCGCGGGCACACCTTTCTTAGAGAAGTAGTGGCGACTGGGCATCTGGTACTGGGGCACAGCGACAGACATAAGGTCTAAAAAATCCTGTGTGTCCACCAGGTGGAAAGGCAGCATTTCGGTAGCCAAGGGCTTACAGAGGGATAAAGTCAACCTCTTAGCTTTGTCATGGGTCGCATGAAATGGCTTTTTATTTGTCCACATCTGAGGGACAGAGATCTGGCTGCTGTGTGTAGACGGTGGTGAGTAGGGTGTCCCTGGAAAAATTCAGGTTTGTGAGGAAAGTTCAGGCGTAGACATGATGTTGCCTTCATCCAACGTTGGTGCTATCGATGTCTGAGAGAGCTGTACACACGCACTTGTTTCCCCTTCCAAACCAACTGATGACCTACCAAGCAAACTGCCTGTTGCGGTTACAGTGGTGGAAGTTGTGCGTGGAAAACCAGGTGTGACAGCTGTCCCCACAGTCCTAGAAGATGAAGAGCGCGCGGATTCACTGGAAGGGGCAGATGGTGGATGGTTCGCTCCGCTAGGCCGCATTGCAGCATGGTGAGCTTCCCACTGGGACATATGATATTTATTCATGTGACGATTCATGGAAGAAGTTGTCAAACTGCTGAGGTTTTGCCCTCTACTAACAAAATCATGACAAATTTTACAGATCACATAATTTGGGCGATCTTTTGCTATGTCAAAAAAGGACCAGGCTAGGCAAGGCTTAGAGGATATGCGACCTGCTGATCCACCCCGACTAGTGCTCAGAGGCACAGTGGTGGCTGAGGATGCAGTTGTAGATGTGCTACCAGTACTCCGACTCTGTCCAGGAAGGCGCAAGGTAACTTCGTCATCAGTTGCATCCTCTTCCACCGCCTCTATTGACCTCCTCGAGTGCCTGACTGTGGGTTGACAGTAGGTGGGATCTAGAACTTCCTCATCAATTGTTGTGTTTGCACTCCCCTCACCCTCAGACCGAGCCTCTTCTTGCCCTGACCGAATATTTAAGTTGTCATCCCAATCTGGTATCTGCGTCTCATCGTCATCAGTATGTTCCTCATTGTCTATTACAACAGGTGTTTCAGTTTGTGAATAAGGGTCAACATTATGCTCAGAAACTTGGTCCTCACGGCCTGAATCTGAGTCACAAAGGTTCTGGGCATCACTGCAGACCATTTCCTGGTCTGTACTCACTGTAGCTTGGGAGCAGACCTCTGATTCCCAGGCTATAGTGTGACTGAACAGCTCTGCAGACTCAGGCATCTCAGTTCCACCATACTGTGCAGGGCGGATGGAGATTTTAGAGCTGGGAGAAAGCAAGTGTGATTGGGATGACAACTCAGAGGGCTGGTGTTTTTTGGATGCGGTAATTGAGGTGGAGGAGAGGGCACTTGTTGGACCACTTGAGATCCATTCAAGCATTTTCTTTTTTTGGCCATCATCTACCTTTGTTCCAGTTGTTCGTGTCCGTAAAAAAGGGAGCACATCGGATTGTCCACGGTAAGTAGTAGACATCTTACTTTTGCTGGAAGATGGTCTATCTTCAGCAGATGTTAATGGAGCTTTGCCACCTTCCCCACGGACAAACCCTTTTTTTCCTTTTCCAACACGCCTCTTCCCCTTTCCACCAGCATCTGTCATTTTGACACTCATTTTGAATGCGACAAGATTGTGCACTTAAAATGTGGTAGTAAAAATTGAGAGGTGGTGTAGATTGCAGCGGTGGTCTATCTTTATTACCAGCAGAATAAACAACAATAACTATCCCTGACAATGCAACTACGGCCCTTAAACTGGCAGCATAGTTTGCTAGTATAATGGCTTAGTAACAATGAGTTTGAGTGTGCAATGCAGAGGTTCTGCACATAGGTTTGCACCAGTGGGACACTAATGGAAGTCCAACAGCCACTTTTAGGATGCCACTAAGTTTACTCAGTGTTTGCTAGTATAAGGCTTAGTAACAATGAGTTTGACTGTGCAATGCAGTGGTGCTGCACATAGGTTTGCACCAGTGGGACACTAATGGAAGTCCAACAGCCACTTTTAGGATGCCACTAAGTTTACTCAGTGTTTGCTAGTATAATGGCTTAAGCTCCAGTCACACTAAGCAACATACCAGCGATCCCAACAACGATAGGGATCGCTGGTAAGTTGCTAGGAAGTTGCTGGTGAGATGTCACACTGCAACGCTCCAGCGATCCCACCAACAACCTGACCTGGCAGGGATCGCTGGAGCGTGGCTACACGAGTTGCTGGTGAGCTCACCAGCAACCAGTGACCAGCCCCCAGCGCCGCGTGGAAGATGCTGCGCTTGGTAACTAAGGTAAATATCGGGTAACCAACCCGATATTTACCTTGGTTACCAGTTCACGCAGCTTCACGTGCAGAGAGCAGGGAGCAGCGCACACTGAGCGCTGGCTCCCTGCTCTCCTAGTTACAGCACACATCGGGTTAATTACCCGATGTGTGCTGCAGCTACATGTGCACAGAGCAGGGAGCAGCGCACAATGCTTAGCGCTGGTTCCCTGCTCTCCTAGTACAGCACACATCGGGTTAATTACCCGATGTGTGCTGCAGCTAAATGTGCACAGAGCAGGGAGCAGCGCACAATGCTTAGTGCTGGCTCCCTGCTTTCCTAGCTACAGCACACATCGGGTTAATTAACCCGATGTGTCCTGCAGCTACATGTGCACAGAGCAGGAGCCGGCGCTGACAGTGAGAGCGGCGGAGGCTGGTAACAACGGTAAATATCGGGTAACCAAGGACAGGGCTTCTTGGTTACCCGATGTTTACATTGGTTACCAGCCTCCGCAGAAGCCGGCTCCTGCTGCCTGCACATTTAGTTGTTGCTGTCTTGCTGTCACACAGCGATCTGTGCTGCACAGCGGGACAGCAACAACTAAAAAATGGCCCAGGACATTCAGCAACAACCAACGACCTCACAGCATGGGCCTGGTTGTTGATGGATGTCACACACAGCAACATCGCTAGCAACGTCACAAAAGTTGTTCGTTAGCAGCGATGTTGCTAGCGATGTTGCTTAGTGTGACGGGGCCTTTAGTAACAATGAGTTTGAGTGTGCAATGCAGTGGTGCTGCACATAGGTTTGCACCAGTGGGACACTAATGGAAGTCCAACAGCCACTTTTAGGATGCCACTAAGTTTACTCAGTGTTTGCTAGTATAATGGCTTAGTAACAATGAGTTTGAGTGTGCAATGCAGAGGTGCTGCACATAGGTTTGCACCAGTGGGACACTAATGGAAGTCCAACAGCCACTTTTAGGATGCCACTAAGTTTCCTCAGTGTTTGCTAGTATAATGGCTTAGTATCAATGAGTTTGAGTGTGCAAAGGGCAGGAGGGTACAGTGGCAGGGTTGTGGTTCTGGATAGAGGAAAGGAAGCCTCCCTTTCCTTTAGGAGTAATGGGGAAATGCAGCGAGGAAATCCCTGACCTTAGCTACACAGACGCTGTCATCTTGTGTAGCTGTTAAAATCTGTTTTCTCGGACCTGACTGTCACCTATGGCTCTGACCCTGCCGGTATTAGCCCTACGCCAGCGGTGACTGACACCAAGACGCAGAAGGCAGATAATGGCGTGCTGGAGGAAAATGTCCGTTTTTATAATGCATGGACATGTGACATGGACATCCTATCACACATACCGTTGCTTCTCTGGCTAAAAGTCCACTTAGCTGTGTGTGTGTCTGGGATTGGCTGACATGCTGGCCCACCCCACTACACGCGCGCGCTTAGGGAAGGAAGAGAATGAAAAAAAAATATGGCGATCGCCATTATCCAAACAGCAGTGATCTGAATGTGCTGTTCCCGCACACTATACGCTGAAATTTCATAATAGTGTGAGTCACAGAGTGACTTACACTATTACAGCGGAGAGCCAGCTAGTAATTAGCTTGTCTTTTTGCTGCTAGAACCGTTCTCGAACGTATCTAGAACTATCGAGCATTAGCAAAAAGCTCGAGTTCTAGTTCGATCTAGAACAGGCCCCAAAATCACTCGAGCCGCGAACTGGAGAACCTCAAACCGCGAACCGCGCTCAACTCTAGTGTAAAGCCCACTTTAGGGTATGTGCACAAGTAAGTATTTGTATTTTAAGTATTTGTTGCAGAGATTTCTGCACCATTTCTACATCTCTTGGCAGGAAAAACACAGCAGCAAATATGCGCGATTTCAGTGCATTTTTTCCATGGTTTTTTTGTTGGAGATTTGTCCCACTCATTAGTATAAGTGAAACCTGCAGCAAAAATTCTGAAAGAATTAACATGCTACAGATTTACATCTGCACCAAATCTGCAAGAGGAAAATAAGCAATCTGTGCATGAGACTTAAGGGGGCTTTACACGCTACGACATCGCTAATGCGAACTCGTTGGGGTCACGGAATTGGTGACGCACATCCGGCCGCATTAGCGATGCCGTTGCGTGTGACACCTATGAGCGATTTTGCATCGTTACAAAAACGTGCAAAATCGCTCATCGGTGACATGGGGGTCCATTCTCAAAAATCGTTACTGCAGCAGGTTGTTCCTCGTTCCTGTGGCAGCACACATCGCTCCGTGTGACGCCGCAGGAACGAGGAAGCTCTCCTTACCTGCCTCCCAGCCGCTATGCGGAAGGAAGGGGGTGGGCGGGATGTTCGTCCTGCTCATCTCCGCCCCTCCGCTTCTATTGGGCGGCGGTTCAGTGACGCAGCTGTGACATTGCTGTGACGCTGAACGAACCGCCCCTTTTGAAAGGAGGTGGTTCGCCGGTCACAGCGATGTCGCCGGGCAGGTAAGTATGTGTGACATGTCTCGGCGATTTTGTGCGGCACGGGCAGCGATTTGCCTGTGTCGCACAACAGATGGGGGCGGGTACCCACGCTAGCGATATCGGTACCGATATCGTAGCGTGTAAAGTAGCCTTTAGGGGGGGCTTTACACGTTGCGACATCGCTTACGAAATATTGTCGGGGTCACGTCGTTAGTGACCCACATCCGGTGCTGGTAAGGACATCCCAACGTGTAAATCCTAGATGCGCCGATAAATGATAGCAAAAGCGTCAAAAATCGGTGATCTGTGTAGCGTCGGTCATTTTCATAATGTCGGGTCGACCGCAGGTATGATGTTGTTTGTCGCTCGTGTGGCAGCACAATTCGCTGTGTGTAAACCTGCAGTAGCGACAAACCTCTCCTTACCTGCATCCCGACAGCAATGCGGAAGGGAGAAGGTGGGCGGGATGTTTTGTCCTGCTCATCTCCGCCCCTCCACTTCTATTGGCTGGCCGATTAGTGACGTCGTGGTGACGTCGCTGTGACGCCGCACGCACCTCCCCCTTGAAGGAGGGATTGTTCGGCAGTCACAGCGACGTCGCGACCAGGTATGTGCGTGTGAAGCTGCTGTAGCGATATTGTTCGATATGGCAGCAATCACCACATATCGCATGTGCGACGGGGTGGGTACTATCGCGCTCGATATCGCTAGCCGATGCTAGCGATGTCGCAGCATGTAAAGTACCCCTTAAGGATTCTCATTCACTTTGCTGGTGAATCAGAAAATTGTGACATCTGCGCAAAAAAGTGACAAATATATGACAAATCTGCAACATGTACACAGGCGCTTAATGTTGTACAGAGCGGAACATGTAATCCATCAGTCCAGTTTCTCTGTTGAGAGTCACAGTTACCTAACCTACAGCACTCATAGCAATCAGAGCAATTTTCAAGCTGAATTACATTATTTTATAGATTTTTTTTATAGTTTATATTCATAAATGCCATTTATTGAGCAAAATTTATATGACGCAATATTCTTTTACCTTAAAGAGGACCTGTGAATAGGTTAAAATGAACCTGTCAGGTGCAATATGGACCCAGCACCACGACCAGTTCTGGGTGCATATTGCTAATCCCTGCATCTGCTGTAGTAGCATTTCATAGTTTTAAGGTTGAAGGGAGACTCTAAGTCCATCTAGTTCAACCCATAGCCTAACATGTTGATCCAGAGGGAGGCAAAAAAAACCCCAATGTGTCAAATAAGCTCCAATGGGGAAAAAAAATTCCTTCCTGACTCCACATACGGCAATCAGACTAGTTCCCTGGATCAACACCCTGTCATAAAATCTAATATACATAACTGGTAATATTATATTTTTCAAGAAAGGCATCCAGGCTCTGCTTAAATGTTAGTAGTGAATCACTCATTATAACATCATGCGGCGGAGAGTTCCATAGTTTCACTGCTCATACAGTCTGTGATTATGATTAAACCTTCTTTCCTTAAGATGTAGCGGATGCTCCCGTGTTCCAGTCGCAGGCCTAGGTGTAAAGAGATCTTTGGAAAGGTCTCTGTACTGTCCCCTCATATGTTTATACATTGGGATTAGATGCTCCCTAAGCCTTTGTTTTTCCAAACTAAATAACCCCAAGTTTAATAACCTGTCTTGGTGTTGCAGCCCACCCATTCCTCTAATAATCTTGGTCGCTCTTCTATCTACCTGTAAGATTATGCTATTTATAACCTTCTATACTTTTGCTATCAAGAAAAGCATCCATTCCTCTTTTAAATTCATTCAGTGAGTTGGCCATCACCACTTCCTCAGGAAGAGAGTTCCAGAGCCTCACTGCTCTTACCGTGAAGAACCCTCTTCTATGCTGATGTAGGAATTTTCTTTCCTCCAATCGAAGAGAATGCCCCCTTGTTCTTTTCATAGTCCTTGGTACAAACAGATCATGGGAGAGATCTCTATATGGCCCTCTGATATATTTGTACATATTTATTAGGTCTCTCCTAAGTCTTCTCTTTCTAGAGTAAATAAACCTAATTTTGATAACCTTTCCGTGTATTGTAATGCACCCACTCCATTTATTATTTTAGTAGCCCGCCTCTGAACCCTTTGAAGTTCAGTAATGTCTTTCTTGAGCACCGGCGCCCAAAATTGCACACAATACTCCAAGTGTGGTCTGACGAGTGATTTGTACAGAGGGAGAATGATGTTTTCATCTCGTGCCCCCAGACCTCTTCTAATGCATCCCATCACCCTATTTGCTTTGGGGGCTGCTGCCTGACACTGGGCACTCCAATTTAGATTCTTATTGACTAAGATGCCTAAGTCTTTTTCCATGTCTGATTTCCCCAGCAGTTTTCCATTTAGTAAGTAATCGTAGCATCTGTTTCTCCTTCCCATGTGCATAACCTTACAC